>NC_090985.1:75441447-75744478 GCF_041146395.1 Eulemur rufifrons
AGGTAATTGTCAATTTGATATACTGCTCTGTAACTCTTAATATTTAGCGAAAGAAATCTGACCATTTCCATTTAGAAGCATTGTAACTGGAACAGGGGGCAGCGGTAGCCCCTTGAGTTCCGGGCCCCTCACCCCCACCCCCACCCCTCCCCCATAAGGGGCTGAGAGCACAGGCTTTGGAGTCAGAGACAGCTGGGCTCACCCCACCCTGCCACTTAGCTCCTGAGACGCTTGGGGGGAGTTACCTCTCTGCTGGGATTCAGCTTCCTTCTCCGTGAAATAGGGATTAACAGTGCCTCCTATGCAGGGTGGTGGCAGTGATTAAATGAGGAAAGCATTTAGCAGAGTCCCTGGTACATACCAGGTGCTAAAATGTACTCAGTAAAGCTCTTGTGCTTAATTTGTAGTCGTTTATGAATAGGTCTTGTTTACTGCTGAGGCTGTATTCTTAGCACATACTTTTATCCATTCATTTGAAAATGCATTTCTTGGGTGCTCACAGCAGCTTAGTGGAAACCAGCCTGAAATAAAGTCACATCCTCAGAATAGATAACCGTGTGTGCAGGTGGATATGAAGACATTCTGTTTCATTAGGTGTATTGACCTTAACCTCCTCAGAGAACAGTGAGTTTGGGGAGCTGGGGAGGTAAGAGGTGTGACAAGGTGGTGGAGCAGAGGGAGGATGATGAATTACATATTTGTAAAAGCTGTATAAATATTGTTTTATATTCTGGTAAACAAATGAATGCAAATAAGCATGTATTTATCTGCTGTGGAGTACTTGGAATCTTTATTTGAAGACATTAAGAATCTATCCCCCACACATATCAAGATAAGATATCCATTGCTTCAAACACTGCACTAGGCACTTGTACGTTCCTGATTGGTACTTTTAGGTGAGAAGAATAGAGGTCTAGACCGTGGAGGGGACTTGCCCAGAGTCAGGCTTCAAATCGAGTCCAGTGCTGCGTTCTGCATTCTGCACACACTTCCCTGACGTTGCCCAAAGGCCTTGCTCCGTACAGGAACCTAATTACAAGATTCTGTCCGTTCACACAAGAAGTACTTTCCAAACACGTGGTCTCTCCACAGGAGGATGGAGCCCTCTGCAGCCCCACGTCACCACCTTTGAAGGACTGATTCCGTCAGCTTGTGCCAGTTCCTGCTCCCACCATGGGACCTGCAGGCAGCGTGTTGAGCGGGGGACAAATGCAGGTCGTCCTGTGGGGGAGTTTGGCAGCTGTTGCCACTTTCTTCCTCATTACCTTCCTCATCTTCCTGTGCTCCAGTTGCGATAGGTAAGAGCCAAAGTGCCTCTACCAGAACCTTGAAATAACATGTCCCCTGTACCCAGAAGCGTCTGTATATAAGACATCTGCATGACTGTTCACAGAAACTCACACTCGAACTTCTCTCTGCTGCAAAGGGTGCCAGGACATTCTTTATTAATTGAATGGAAATCCATATTCGATCTTGCTGAGGAGCAAGTGGAAGAGCCCTTATATGTTAAACTTCCC
The DNA here is from genome assembly GCF_041146395.1 of Eulemur rufifrons. Classification (NCBI taxonomy): domain Eukaryota; kingdom Metazoa; phylum Chordata; class Mammalia; order Primates; family Lemuridae; genus Eulemur; species Eulemur rufifrons. Next base: position 75,442,965 of record NC_090985.1, read on the forward strand.
AGAATGGAATTCTTGCTGTTCTTTGGACAAATTTTGTCAAAATTTGTATTGTCTTTTTCCGTCTGTGGACATTCCGAAATCCAAGTGTGATGTGAATCTTCTTGCCATCACTTGGAAATTACTGAGAATTTTTGCTGTTACGGGGCTTCCGAGAGATCGTTTATTAATTAAAGATTTACCATGTAGAACTGCAGTTTCTTAAGAAGCAGATTAGTTTTCCTAGGAGAGAGACATGCTACATGTGAAATAATCATCAGTATCTTTTTTTAGAATTATACGTCTTTCTCCTCTGTCTCGGAGAAAATGTCAGTACCCCAAAAAAGAGATCTTTGCTCGGAGAGAAGTAAAGCTCTTTCTAATGAGGAGTGATTTTGCGAGACATTCAGGAGCTGTTGCAAAGCAGACAGGCTTCTGGGGGGGTGGATGCTGCCGGGAGCCAGCCCAGTTCCAAACTCACTCTCAATCTTGGAAGGAACTCCAGGAGTGTCACTTAAAAGTCTGATATGGCTTCCCAGCCTGAAATCTGTCAAGAGAGGTAAAAGCCAGACCCTCTGAATCCAAGTAGCCTCCTAATCCCTGCCCAGTTTGGACCCAGGCCTCCGTGTCTGGGACAGAGTCCGACTTACCAGAAAGGTGAAGAAATACAGGCTGCAGGGAGTGTGGGCTGCCCTGGGCCTGGGCCGGCCCGCTGCTGCAGTTACTCACGTTCCCACTAGGTGTCACTCTTGCTTTATATGGTGCGTGGATGGGACACGTATTTTCTACAACTGATGGCTTTCTTTAGACCGTCCTGAGTAAAAACAAATTCTATTTTTACTTGACAGACTTTTCCATAGACTGGAAGTACATATGAGTCATGCTGAGAGCATGTACCCTTCCTGGCGTGCCAAAATTTGTATTTTCTTTATTTTCCCCATCCCTCTGCAGTGTGTGACTTTGCAGAGACTCTAAGTGAGATGAGATAATTGTCTGGGTTTTCTAAGGAAAAAAATGGTGTAACTCATTCCAGTCTTCTGGGTATAAACAGTTTCTACTCAGGACCATGCGTCGGCCTCTCACTGTGAGCTTGTATTTTTAATTTCTGGGGGAAGAGGTGCTCAGGACAGGTGAGCAGTCCCTTCTGTGGCTTGAACACTTCTTGCACCTAACACCTGCAAACAGGTGATCGAGCAACTGTCTAGTTTTTTCCTCTTTGGAGAAAATACACATGGTTCTTAAAATAAGAGGGATTTAAGTGGTGGGAAGAATTAGGATAGGAAAGGGTAGTGAATTTTTGATTTTAGGGGGCACATTTGACATTACGATGTTTTATTTTCCATCTCAGGGAAAAGAAGCCGAAACAGCAGAGTGGGGACCATGAGAACCTGATGAACGTGGTGAGCCCACATGCGTGTGTGTCTGTCTGTCTGTCTGTCCGTGTGCACATGCTAAGATATCAGCGACACATCCAAGCGTGTTGCCACATGCTTATGAGCCGAACGAACCTGAGGGGGAGAACTAAGCCCAAGTTAACTGTGACTGCCTGGACTGTGTCCTCTTTCTGTAGGTTTATCGTCACCGTGGCCAGAGGCCTGTGCGATTAGCCAGGTTTGTTGGGAGAGTGTCTGACACGGATGCAGTTTTGCCGCTGCCAGAGTGATCCTTAGATGGCTCCAGCCTGCCGCAGGGATGTCTCTTGTTTGCCTCTGCCCAGCTCCAACTGGTGTTTTAATTGGCTAGGTCTGTCATAACAAAGGGCCACAGACTGGTGGCTTAAATCTTGTCTCAGCATGTATCTTGTCTCAGTTCTGGAGGCCAGAAGTCCAAAGATCAAGGTGTTGGCAGCGTCAGTTCCTTCTGAGAGCGGGTCTGTTCCAGGCCTCTCTCCTGGTGGCTTTTGGGCAGTTGGTGGCGTCCTTTGGTTTGTAGTGCATCACCCGAATCTCTGCCTTCTTCTACACAAGGCCTTCTCCCTCTGCCTGTCACATCATCTTCCCTGTATGCATGTCTGGCTCTGTGTCCAAGTTTCCCTTTGTAAAGACACCAGACATAGTAGACTAGGGCCCCCCTACTCTAGTGTGACCTCATCTTAACTGCAGTTTCATCTGCAATGACCCTACTTCCAAAAAAGGTCACGTTCTGAGGTCCTGGTGGTTAGGACTTTGACATATGTATGCAGTTCAACCCATAACAACGGGTCGCTAAGCTACCAGAGCCTGGGACCCATAGCACCCTAGGGATAGCCTGGCCTCACTCGAGTGTTCCCAGCCCTCAGCACCTTATGGGTCCTGATGATCCTCAGGTGGCCCGTGGGGATCCACGCTGGTAAGGAACAGCCTGAGAGGCCCAGTCCCGCCCTGTCCTCTGACTCAGGGGTGACTGAGCGATTCCAGCAGCTGGGGATGGGTGCCCTCCCCCACCCGCACACTCACAAGGCCGGCTTCGGAGTCCTGCCTGAGCCCCGTGGCAGTGCTAAAACAGAAGACGCTTCCCGTTCAGGACATGATTTCTCAAGGTCAAGCAAAAACTGGTTTGGCAGAAGAGGGTGCAAAAAAGGAAGTACAGACGAGTCAGAAATAGAGCATGAGGTCTGGTGTCAAACACGCAGCCAGCAGGCACACTGGGAGTTCCCCGGGTGGCACCTCTGGCCTAGGCTGCCTGACCTACAAATTCGAGGGACTATTTTAGCCCACACAGACAGGAAGTGGTGAGGCTCCCTGTTCCCCCTGGGGGCCCCGCAGGGCTCCCCTTTCCTTCCTCTCTGCATGTGTACACCCAGGTGGCCCACCCACCGATCCGCCCTTTACCCTTTTTCTCACCCCATTCCCATCTCTGGATGTCCACGTTGTCCCCACTTCTTGTCTGTTCCTGGTGCCTCTGCTCTGCCCCAGTGACTGCTGCCGTGGTGGCCTCAGGAGGAGGTGGAGGGACCGGGAAATCTTTTCTGTGGCTTCTCCCACGTGCAGATCCAGGCCCCGTGTTTCCTCACCCACCTCTCTCCCTGGCACCAGCGGGGTGGTGAGATGGGGCTGGGGAAAGTCTTCCAGCTCCATTGCTGACTTCCTTCTAGAGCAGGGTTCTCAGGTGTGGCCCAGACCACGCCAGCGGCAGCATCACCTGGGAGCTTATTAGAGGTGAGAATCCTCCCTAGGGTGGGGCCGGGAACTGTGGCCAGGCCCTCCAGGTGATTCTGATGTACGCACAAGTGTGAGAGCCCCCGCTCCACACCTTCACTGCCTGCTGCTCTCCTCGAGGTCGCAGCAGCCCTGGGTGAGACAGGAGAGAGTGGCAGGTGGGTAAGAGGAAGAGGCTGGCTCTCATAATTAATCAGCCTCACGTATGTGAGTGTGTGTGTCTGAGAGAAAGTGTGCACAAGAGCACGTGTTTACATGGGCAGTGGTGTCCTGCACACACGCATTTGCCCACCCACCTCTCTTTAAGGGCTTTTCAGATCCTAAATCTTACACAACTTGCAGATTCCCCATTTCACAGACGCTAAGATTGGAAATGGTGGTTAGAACCTATATATATTATGCTGCTGTGAGCCCACCTGAGAGCCTTCTGCCCCCACACCTACCCCCATTCCTGCCCGATTGTAGCATCGTTTCTGGGATATGAGCAGTGAGGTGGGGCAGGGGACACACCCGCATCTCAGGTTCCCGGCAGCCTGACACAATGACCCATCTCGTGGGCTCATCAGATATGAGCTGCATTGAATTGCAGCAGTGACTCCCTATAAACTTTTGGGTCAGCCATAGCACGAGCTCTTTGCTATCACTGTTTGGTTCCAAATTAGGAGTCAGAGAATTTGTTGAGGCCAACTAGCCCTCCTGGGCTGTTCACATCAGAACTTCCCATGTGGAGTCTTGGAGCCTGGGTAACCTCTCGGGTCATGCAGGCTGTGGACAGGACGGGGAGCAAATCATCTTTACAGTGACTCAGGCAGCAGCCTGGGACCAGTGGGTGTTTAACACGCTGACTGCCACACCAGAAAAAAAAAATTTTTTTTTCCTTTGGACCACAATGTTTTATTACAAAAATAGAATAAAAACTTCAAAAACAAAATGATCCTTCCTAATTTAATGAAAAACTTATTTTTTATTGTTTTCTATATGTGAGTTATATGCAACTTGAAAAATAGTTCACACAGCTCCCAAGGTAAAGAGACGTGTGAGTTACATACTGCTTCCCAAGGGCCCGGACTCAAAATTAGCGTGAGTTAAATACAACTCACAAGGCAGTTAATGTGTTAAAGAAACTGCCCGGCAGGGGTGGGGAACCTGTGGCCGTCTGGATCCTTGAGTGCAGCCTTTTGACTGAATTCAAATTTTACAGGACAAATCCTTTTATTAAAAGGGGTGCAGCAGAGAAAGGTGAAGCTTTTCTTGCCTCCTAAAAAAAAATAATCTTGAAATCAGAGCCCACAGGTTGCCCAGCCCAGGGTCTGTCTGGCTGTAGGAATAAGAAAGGTTTGCAGAGCTGCGCTCCAGCATGTGACTGTCTTTGCGAACCTTGGAGCCAGAGATGTGGCTGATTCTGAAAGAGTTTCAGAAATCAGTGGCATTACCTGTCTTTGACCAGAGTTAAGTCTCTTCCCTTCAGATGACAAATAGTGATGCTTTCCCATGTTTCTCGTGGCTCGGCACATCTTTGAGAATAGCATTTTACAGCACCTGTGCTACAGGGGTGATACTGTTCCCTGCCGGAGTCAATTCTGACCAGCGTTGGGCCTTCTGGTCCCCTCCCTGCCTTGAGCTGTGGGGACTGATTTGTCACAACCTACCTGTAGCCCAGTTGTAGGTCACCAGGTGGGGAGCTGGGCAGATGGCCGTGGAAGATTCCCCGTGCTCCTAAGATTCTGGGACAGCACTGTCTACTAGAATGTTCCACAGTGCTGGACGTGTTCTGTGTCTGTACTGTCATATTATGGTACCCAGTGGACACAGGTTGCTATTGAGCACTTGAATTGTGACTAGTAGACCGAGAAACTCAATTGAATTTCATTTTATTTCTCTTAATTTAAATCTAAATGCGGAAGTCCCCCCTTTATCCATGGTTTTGATTTCTGTGGTTTCAGTTACCCAAGGTCAACCATGGTCCAAAAATAGGTGAGTACAGTATGATAAGATACTCTGAGAGACAGAGCGAGAGCATATTCATGTAATTTTTAGTACAGTATATTCTTAAAATTTTTCTATTACTTGTTAATCTCTTATTGTACCTAATTTATAAGTTAAGCTTTATCACAGGTGTGCATGTATAGGAAAAGGCATCGTACATACAGGGTTCGGTCCTATCTGCAGTTTCAGGCATCCACTGGAGGTCTTGGAACGTATCCTCTGTGGATAAGGGGAGGTCTACTGTGGTCGATCCTGATTTTTGTTTTTGCTGTTTTAATTTTTAGAAAAAAGCCATGGGTACTCTTCTCTGCCCTGAAGTCTAGATTCTTAGCAGTGTGCTGCATTGCTAAGAATGATGTTTTGTTGGGGTTTTTTTGTTTGTTTTTGCAGCCTTCAGACAAGGAGATGTTCAGCCGTTCAATTACCAGCCTGGCAACAGATGCGCCTGCCAGCAGCGAGCAGAATGGGGCGCTCACCAACGGGGACAGTAAGTTCTACAAAACACCATCCTTCAACACAGGCCTCGTCAACTACAAAAGTACTAGGTTTCAAAATATGTAGCATAAAAAGTAGGAAACTGTCCTTTTTTGGTTTTAGTATGACTACCAGTTTTAGCAAAAAATCTCATTTGGGTGAGTGATACCTACTACTTTTTAATTGGCTTCTTTGTGTACCAGGCGTTGCTCTAAGATTTGTACATGTGCTAACTCGTTTACTTTAACCCTATAAGATACTGTCCTTAATAATAACATTATTGCTACCCTGCAAGATAGGTACTATTACTATCCATGGTTTAAAGGTGAGGAGACTGTGGCACATTGCTGCTGTGACAAAGGACCACAAACTTAAAACAACAAAAATGTTTTAACTTACGATTCCAGAGGTCAGAAGTCTGAAATGGGTCTCACTGGGCTGGAACCAACATATCAGAAGGGCTGTTTCTTCCTGGAGCCTCTCGGAAAGAATCCTTTTCCTCACCTTTCTCAGCTGCTAGGGGCCACCTGCATTTCTTGGTTCTGCCTCTGTCTCCATATCCTACCTTTGACTCTCCTGCCTCCCTCTTGCACTCAGAAGGACCCTTGTCATTACCTTGGGCCGTCTGATACCCCAGGACACTCTCCCATCTCAGAGTCAGCTAATTAGCACCTTAATTCCTTCTGTAACCTTAGTCCTCCCCTTGCCACCTCACATAACCCAGTTGCACAGGTTCCAGGGATTAGGACGTGGACATCTTTTGAGGGACCGTTCTGCCTACCACGGAGAGGTTCATAATGTGCCTAAGATCCTACAGTCAGTGTGCTGAGGGTCTGTGATGTGCACCGGGCAGTCTGTGTCCTGGACACACACTCAGAGCCGTGCTGCACAATGTCAGTTTCACGCACAGTGTGCTCTGGCTGACAAAAGTAGCAGCTGCGTTTGCGTCATGCTTTCCAGTACACAGTGCACTTCCGCCTGAGCTTGGAGTCGTCCTGTGACCCCCATTTGCTGACAAGGGACCTGTGGGGTGGTCAGTATTGACACCCGAGTCTTCAGACACTAGTGCCTGTTCTCTGTCCACCGTGGCCCACTGACTAAGACCAGGGAGCAGAAGTTCACCCCCCTGTGAGGATTAGGTATTTAGAACACACGCGGCTGTGGTGGTTGTGAAGTTCAGAAGGGTGGAGTGATCTGTTACCATTTTCCCATGTCCCTCTTAAATCTATATATGTATAGATAAAATAGGGACACTTTCTAATCCCCCCAAAGTGAGACACTAATTTAATAGCTTAGTCACCGCAGTGGAAGCGCCGGAGGGCAGGACTCTCTGTTTTGTTGAATGATGTGTCCCCGGCACCTTGAACCATCCCTGGCATGTAGTAGACACCCAAAATGTACTTGGTAAAGGGACAACTGAATGGCTTCACATGGTGACATTTCTGTGGCAGTCCGAGAGTTTCATATTTGGACTTTCTAATTGGAGGTAGGAGTGTGTGGCTGGGTGATGGCAGGAAGACACAGGGCGCCACCAGTCTCTTTACTGCTGAAGGGTACATTTTTGCCCTGTTGGTTCCATTATGCCCGCCAAGCAGGTGACCTGTGGAGGGAGGTGTGGTGGCTCCCAGTAATTCCCTCCACACACAGGCGGGGGCCAGTGGGCCAGGGAGAGTGGCCACCACACATGTTCCCCTTGTAGTGTCCAGCCCCCACAGTTTGGCCCCACTGAATACCACTTTCATCCTCTGGTCACATTGGCCCCTCTGGCCACAAGAGTCTCATCAGGTGTAACAATAAGTAAGGAAAGTAACTGCGAACCACACTTGTAGCCAAGACAATTTATTAAATCTTGTATTGGGAAAAATATAACAGATGACTTTAGTTGAAACTGTGATTGAAGTAAGACTATCACCGGACAGTCGTCATATCTATAATTTGCAGCCGAGTCTAATAAAGTGAGCGTCTTGATTGAACCCAACTTTACATTCTCTGATTCGCTGTAATGATTACTGAAGGACTTGTCCCTCTCCACTTTTAATACCTCTGCCGCTTTAGTTCTTTCAGAAGACAGTACTCTGACCTGCATGCAACATTACGAGGAAGTCCAGACCTCGGCTTCGGATCTCCTGGACTCCCAGGACAGCACAGGGAAGCCAAAATGTCATCAGAGTCGGGAGCTGCCCAGAATCCCTCCTGAGAGCGCGGTGGACACCATGCTCACGGCAAGAAGTGCGGATGGGGACCCGGGGCCGGGGATGGAGGGGCCGTACGAAGTGCTCAAGGACAGCTCCTCCCAAGAAAACATGGTGGAGGACTGCTTGTATGAGACTGTGAAAGAAATCAAGGAGGTGGCGGCAGCCACACACCTGGATAAAGGCCACAGTGGCAAGTCAAAGTCTACTTCTACCTTGAAGGAGCTTCCCGGGCCCCACACCGAGGGCAAAGCAGAGTTCGCTGAATATGCCTCCGTGGACAGAAACAAAAAGTGTCGCCAAAGCATGAATGCAGAGAGTATTCTCGACAATTCGTATGATCCGGAAGAGGAGGCGCCGCCACCTGTCCCTGTCAAACTTCTGGATGAGAATGAAAACCTTCAGGAGGAGGAAGGGCGAGAGGCAGAAGAAGAGAGAGCCACGGAGAGGACCAGTGAAACCAACAAGGTGGGCTCCGGCGTGTTTGTGTCATGGGCTTTTGTCATGATAAGGAATCTGTAGTCCTAGGATTTTTTTGGTGTTTTTTTTACTCGTACATTGTTCTGGGAAATACCTACAAACACTTCCAAATTTGTTAAATGATGAAAGCTGCTTTAGTGTAAGCTGTGTTTGGCTGTTTTCCCCCTCCAAGTAATAAGAAACTGAAAGCTCATGTTTATCGAACGTTTCTTTCTCCACACCTCACTTGGATATTTTCCAGTTTTCACATCATGTCTAATTAGGGCCAAGTATTATTTGCTTTATTTTGAAGACCAAGAGTGAAGCAGAGAGACTAGACCCTTTGTCTGCACATTTTACTTCTCCCACTTGTCGCTGCCTAAGCAGCGTGGTGACCTCTGCCCTGCCAGCATCCCAGAAATCAAAGCGTGGCAACGTGCACAGCGGGGAACCGAGTCACACGTGTCCTGTTTATATCTGATTGCGTGTACACTCATGTAAATCCAATAAGAAATCTTGTTTTGTGACAATTCCTAAGTAGTAACTTCTAACTCTTAAATTTAGATATTCAGCAAAGCTCTAAAATGTATTAGCGGTCCCCAGGCTTCTGGGTGTGTGTCTGATAACTTAATATCTGAGCTGCAGTGAACGTCACATCTCCAGTTGTCAAAATCTCCCTGAGGTTTAACTAGGCCCATCGACTTCAGGCAATTATATCTAATTTCTTTTCTCTATACAGCAAAAAAGACAAGGTTCTCTTCTATTCAAGTTTTGGTAGGAGGGGCAAATAGGGCCTCATCAGTCACTCGTAGCCTAAAAACACTTCTGGAGTTCACGGTCAGAAAGCTCTGATTGTATAGATTAGCCCGAGGAAGTCCTGCTTTTTGCTACTCTCTGAATGCATTTCAACATTTCGTATTATCCATGAAATCAGCTGTTGAAAGCACCAGTAAAAGGATGTATGAACACATTCATAAAATGCAAAAATGCAGTCTAATTTTTTGCCTTTCATAAAACCAAAGGTAATAAAACTGATGTAAAGTTTATGCTGCCTAAACCAGTTAATGCTTTTTACTCAGAAGCATTTTAAAGATAAGAAGGTCAGTTGCCTAACCATCGCTAGTAAGCAGTTCTCCAGCTTTTACATTAAAAACTGGAAATACCCATCTGGAAACCAAATTCTCTTTCTATAGTATAAGAAGAATGAGTAAGCCATCATCTTCATATAAACAATTTGAATGCTAAGTAAGTTGAGAGTTTGAAGTGTTTAATATTCATTCACTCAACAGAAAGATTTTAATGAGCACCTACTATGTGCCACACAGTCTTCTGGGTGCTAAGAATGACACTGAATAACACATATAAATGAATAAAATTCCTGCCCCTGTGAGCTTACATTTTAGTGGGAAGAGATAGACATAAAGTTTGTAAGAAAAAAAAATAGAATAAGGGGGATTAGGAAAATAGAGATGGGGAGTAGTTTTGGGCAGAGCAGTCAGGGTCCGCCCAGCTCTGAAGGTGACACTTGAGCAGAGTTAAAGGAGGGGTGGGAGTGAGTAACACGCTTTCCGGGGAGGAGCAAGCGAATGGGAGGGCACGGCCAGCGTGACGTCCCTGAGGCTAGGGCTTGCCTGGCTTGTGAGGGAAGAGGAGAGGACTGGTGTGGCTGGAGAGGGACAAGCAAGGATAATAGTGGGCAGAAGGTAACCAGGGCTTAATCCTGGGTGGCCTTGGTTTATGGTCTGAACAATAATAAGGCCACCAGAGAGTCTTGAGCAGCAGAATGGCACAACCCAACCTGTGTCGTGAAAGGATTCCTCTGACTCCAGTTTTGAAATAGGCTGTAAAGGGTGGAAGCCAGGGACCAATTGGGTGGCCATCCTGATAATCCGGATGAAAGATGGGGGTGCCCCGGATCAGGGCGCAGGCAGCAGATGTGATGAGAGAAGCTAAGCTAGAGCCCAGAGATTTGCCAATGGATTATACACATGTAGAGTGAGAGAAAGAGACAGTGATAGGTCCAAGGTTGGGCCTGAGTTGTAGGAAGGATAGAATTGGTATTAACCGAACTGCAGAAGACGCAGGCCGAGCAGGTGTTGGGGAGAAGTTGGGCATTCAGTGTTGGAGGTGTTTAGTTTGAGATACGGATTGGAGATCCCGGTGGAGCTAATCAGATAGCAGCTGTGTAGATGGGTGGGGTTGAGTGGAAAGGCCAGAGCTGGACTGGCACATGTGGGAGTCGTTGGCGGAAGTGTGGTTTGAAAGCCAGGAGACTGGATGAGGTCACAGAATGAGTGAACATCAGGAAGGACCAGAAGAGCTCCAAGAGTAGAGATCTGGAAAAGAAACCAGCAGAAGAGACCAAAGGAGGAAAAAACAGGAGAGTGTGGGGTCCTGGAAGCCCAGCAAAGACAGTGACCAGGGAGGAAAGAGTGACCGACCGCTGTGGCAAATGCAGCGGCAGTTCGAGGACGATGAGTCACACTGATGACTTCGACAAGAGCAGTCTCCATGGAGTGGCAGAAACTTGACTGAAACAGGTTTAGAAAGAGAATAGGAGGAGAGCAATTATTTTAGTGACTTCATAGACAACTCTTGTAGGAGACTTTGCTCTGAAGAAGTGAGGCAATAGATAGAGCTGGAAGTAGGATTGGGTTCATTTCTTTCGTCTTTTGTCTTGTTTTTAGAATGAGAGAAGTAGCAGCAGGTATGTGTGTGGATGGGAGTGATCCTGTACTAGGAGAATTTTCTAGAGCTAAATTCACGCGTAGGTGTGCAGGGATGGAATCTGATACACGGGAGGAGGGGATCGCCATAAAGAGGAGCATGGAAAAGTTCATTTGTGGTAACGGGGCAGAAGGAAAATGGATGGGTGCAGAGGCTGGTGATGGGCGTAGGAGTTCTTAGAAATTTCTGCTGATGCCTTTAGTTTTCTCAGTGAGCTAGGAAGCAAGGTCATCGCTCAGAGTGGAGATGGGTGAGGAGGTGAGGGAAGTTTGGGGAGAGAGGATGAAAAGCAAAGCAGACCGCTGGTCGAGCAGGGACGGGGTGTACTAGGGAAGTGTCAGATGGCACAGAGGCACGTAAAGGGCTCACGTGAGGGTTGAGTTCGCCAGTGACTGGGGAGCATGATTGTGACGGCTCACTATGGAGTTTAAGGTTGGGAAGGCAGGAAGGAAGGACATCAGCAGAAGGGGGGACATGGAAAAGGCGGCTGGATCCCAGCAGCGTTGAAGGAGCTTCGGAACTGGGTTACAGAAGGGGTGAAGCTGGACGATGAGTGCTGGTCTGAAGGGGGTCGAGAGGAGCTGGCGTGGTGGGAGAGGCTGTGGTTTAGGGTGAGAGGGTGCCACGGTGCATCCGGGAGAGGGCGAGGTGAGGCCAGGAGATGGAGCACAGCGTCCGTGGGGGCGGAGCAGGTCAAGGAACTGAAGGATTTGGAAGGATGCACGTTTGTTAAAGTCACCAGGAATTAAGACAGGAGATGTTCTAGAGAGAGAACCAGCAAACCAGGAGCCAAAAGCATTGAGAAACCAGGCAGGGGCAAAGCCCCCCAAAGTGAGCTGATTTAACTTCCATTAGCTTTGAAGTTTCCAGATGACTTAAGGATCTTCCTGATGACACCTGCAACCTGTAGAAATGTAGAATTCCAGCATTTGATAAAGAAACATTATGATTTTTTTAATTATCAATCCTTTATTGATGACCAATCCTTTGTGACAATTAGGAATTGAAACAGTAGTCTAAATAATTATTTTGGCTTATTTGTACCTACAGATTCAAATACAAAATTAGACGAAATTTCTCCTAGTGTAATACTATTAGATATCCCAGAGCATCATATAATAATAATGGTATATGTGTTTATTTCTCAGTCCTTCACATAATTTCTATGTGATTCCATAGAAATCACTTGAAAACATTTTTAGACAGATATGAGGGAATATATGCAAAAGAAAGGTTGGGTTCAATAACTTTAAACTACTTTCCTTTGGTTTGTGTTTGTTCTGACAGAGATTTAGTTCATTGTCCTACAAGTCTCGGGAAGAAGACCCAACTCTCACAGAAGAAGAAGTAAGTTTTTGTTTCTTTCTAAATAACAGAAAGCTCCTGGAATTAAAAAAATAGAGCTGCTCCCCTTGAATAAATGCACTGTAACGTTACCCTTTGTCTGAAAGAGCTGAAATACTCCCCTGGGCCTGAGTTTGGAGATCCAGGCTTGGGATGTTGGGTTTCTGGTGGCTCAGAGAGAGTGCCCGGCAGGTGGCAAGACAAGATGGACGACAGGGTGGACAGGTCTGCTCCGGAAGAGAAACTGAGTAGGATCACAAAATAAAAGAAAGGGCAAGGGACAAAATAAGAATGAGAAGAGAGAACTTCCAGTAGGGTTGCTTGGTGAGCAGTCAGGAAGACCACATCAGAAGGAAATTAATGGTGGGTTGGCAAACTCGGTAAATTGGAACAGCTGGGTGTAAGGGAATTTGATCCTGCCTGAGACATAGAGGGAGAAGGTCTCAGTGAGGAATTTTGGATGCAGAGAATAGGTAACTTTAGAAGTGCAATTCCAGGCAGGAGCTATCACAACAGCCAACGAGCACTGACTGTATATTCTCAAGCACCAGGGCTATAAATTCACTGTTTAGACTTACAGTGAAGCATTATAATTGTAAAAACCATTGCGCGTGCGTGCACGTGTGTGTGTGTGTGTGTGTGTGTGTGTGTGGAGAGAGAGAGAGATATGTTGTTATGCCAAGCTAGGCTCAGAGTGCTAAACACCTTAATTGATTGAGCTGCATATAGTTTCTATCTAGAATTCTGAGCATAGTAAATTTTGTACATGTACAAGAGCAATGTACATATCCAGGTGTATCACCTCCTATATAGGACTCTGCATAATGTATTAAAATATAAAGATAGACCCCCACGTTGAAAATTCAGAGAACAGAAGTGTTTCCTTACTTAATATTGCTAACCCCCAGGAACGGACCTGCTGTCTGTCCATCTGGTTGTACAAAACAAACCCCTCAAGGGTCATCCTGACATCGTCCTTTCCCTCACTGTCCTCAGACGCAGTCAGTAGCCAAGTCCCTTCAGTAGCACCTCCAAACTGTTTCTCCCACATCCCCTGTCCCCATCTCACTAGGCCTGGGCAGTCACTTCCCACTGGCTGGGCCCCTGCAGCTCCTCGGCCTCCTCCACTCTGGTTTCTACACGGTACCCAGAGTGATCCCAGTTGGGACAAGCAAGTAAGATACATAGGAGTTCTGGAAGCTAATCCTTTAAAATAAATCAAGACAGTGTAAAATTTTAAATTACTTTCCTTCTTATATTTGTTTGTGGTTTTTGAAAATAGGACCTAGTTATACTGATGAATTTTTAACATAAAATAAAGAACTGTGGTTCACCAACATTCATTTTAGGAAGAAGATTTAGGAAAACTAAATATAGAAATCATTTATTTTTGTATTTGTGTAATATAATGTTAGACAGTCCAGATGGAAATGGAGGTCTGGGCTTTTAAGTACTGTTATCCCAATTTAACGGAATGATGAGGAAAGGGTTGATGATAAAAAGAAGAGAAATGGAAAAAACAGAGAGTAACTTATAAGGATGTAGTAACAATTTACGGAGTAATAAAGATGAAGGGTATAAAGAGAAAAATTGGAAAGCTAAGTAGCGAGGAAGCTTGAAGAGAAACCTGTAAAATAACATTCATAGGAAACAAATAGTCGAAAGGAGTATTAGAAGACTTAAGAAGCTTTTATAAAAATTGAAATGTACAATGACACCCTCTGCACGTTGGGTTCATTCCCAGAGCCAATATTAAATTACAAGTTAATGAAAGAGCCTGTAACTTAAAAAAAAAAAAAAAAAAAAAGAGTACAGGGTCCAAGAAGACCCAAGTGCTCTTACAGAGAACAGGGCGGGCATTAATGGCAGGAAACATGGGGAAGGAGTTGAGGAGAGGAACAGACGGTGGTGAGAGGCCAACTGTCATCGTTACAGTCTAGGCCAAGGCATGCTTGTCCTTGATGTTACTGTGTCATCTTTGTTTTACCCCTCTGTAATCTGTCCACACGTGGGGCTTGGACTACCAATTTCGATAATAAATTCCATATATTTGCCACCTTATTGTGAAAAGCAGTGGATTTTCTTTTTATTCTTCCTAAATTCAAAGCAATTATAATCCTTCTATTCTTAAAGCAATTTTTTTCATTAAAACTTTTAAGGTGAGAATGTTAATTTAATATTCATCAGATCAGCATGGCAAGAGTTTTCCAAAGACCGTTTCACTGACAGTGAACCCTTGGGTGGCCAAGGCCTAGCAAAACTGAGCCACCAGCGTAGTGAAAAGTCCCCCTGCAGATGACCAGTTAGCACGCGCAGGCCTGGCCCAGGAAGCTCTCAAAGCCAGCTGGAAACCTCACCCGCAATATGCGAGAAAAGCGAAAGCGGGAAAATGTCCTCGGCGTTGGACGCTGAGCATCTGCCAGGGAGCCTGTTTACTTATTTCCTTGGTGTTTGAATGAATCAATCACTTAGGGTCAAAAATAAATGCAGGTAATGAAGGGTATTTTTACTTATTTCCAGCAATGATTCATCACAATGAAATAGTACTCCCCCAAAATCTCTTAATCAGTACATTTAATCTATCATTACCCCAAAATTAAATCACTCTTGACATTAGAGGTTATATGGAATTTATTAGTGAGGCTGTGAAGGGAAGGTGAGCTTGGAAAACCGACTGCTGTCACCATAGGAAAGATCATCCCATAGGCTATGTCCAAGTTTCATTTCTGAGTTGGCTGGCTGCAGGTAAGAGATGAATTTTCCCACTGAAGAGAACTAAGCCCAGTCCATAAATGCCTCTTTAACCAATAACATGCAACTAAGTCAAAAAATAATGGAAAACAACCCACTTTCAGATGTATGTATGCTGCCAGTCAGAATCCAGCAACTCCCCTTCAGCCCAGCCTGATACAGGAAGCGTGGAATATTCGACTCAGTGGTTCTCACACTGTGCTGGGGTCAGAGTCGGCACCCCTAGCTGGGCCTGTCCCCAGAGGGTGTCACTTGGTGGCGCTGGGGTGGGGCCTGCGAATTTGCCTTTCTGGTAGATTCCCAGATCCCGCTGCTGCTGGTTTGAAGCCCACATTTTGAGAATCACTGGTGTAATATATGTTTTCTGCCCCCTTTTATAAATCACTGGAGCCCTTTTTCGGGTGACATAGCATCCTGATGTCGAAATGGGATAAAACATGATGTTTTGTCAGGCCCGGGGCTTCTGGGACCGGCCACTCCACCTGCTCCTCAAACCCCTCAGCAGACCTGAGAGAACTTGGTTTTCACAGCATTAAAGGAATATGACTGATCTGCGTACACAGTGGAAGATAGTGGATATAATTATCCTCTATAATGTGCCCCAGAATTAGTATGGATAATAAAGAACAGATCTCAGAGGGGCACATACACAAAGATGCCCATGAGTGCTAAGTAGGTAGCTTGTCACTAAAAAGGTGGGGGTGGGGGGACGTTGCAGCTGGAAGTTTGTTTATTTGACTGTCCCTTTGTTTCCTAGATCTCAGCCATGTACTCATCCGTGAATAAACCTTTGCTTAAAGCGGCAGAGTCCGCCTACACCTCCATTCAAGGGGCCCCTCAGAGGTCGCCGTCCTCCTGTAATGATCTCTATGCTACTGTTAAAGACTTTGAAAACAGTCCACACAGCACACTTCTGCCAGCAGGGAGACCCAGCGAGGAGCCGGAGCCCGATTATGAAGCAATACAGACTCTAAACAGAGACGAAGAAAAGGTCCCCCTGGGGGCCAACGGCCACCATGGCCTCGTCCCAAAGGAGAACGACTACGAGAGCATTAGTGACTTGCAGCAAGGCAGAGATATCACCAGGCTCTAGCAACCCAGAAGACAACCCCAGACAGCCTGTGCTCAGCATCCGGGGACGTTTCTTCTGCGGAAGAGAAGCAGAAGACACAAACCTACACCTTATATGCTGCTTTAGTCAACTGAAGACAGTCGGAGGTGCCGGGTTCGTGTCCCCTGTTTTCCAGTTTCTGAGACAGCGAGACACCCACCTGGCTGCACCCGAGCGTGCCCCTGCCCGCTGGGGAGACAGGCACGGCCCCCCACGCCTCCCGCGTGCGCCCTCGCCCTCCGCAGGCAGGAGACCCCGGCTGTCCTGTCCCTGGTCCCATTGCCACTGCGGAGGACAGCCAGGCTGTGAGGACGAACTGCTCTCAGCAAGGACTGCAGCTCCCCCGGCCTGAAATACTGCCATGCGGAAGAGCCAGGTTTTTCTTCCTCTCTTCCCTTTTCTCTGTCTGCCACTGACTTGAAAATGTATGGCTTTTCCCCCTTGAAATTTTTTGATTTCTCTGGTTCATTCCAAGGAAATTCTCCCACAAGGCTTGGCCTTAGCCTTCCGCGTAGGCGATTTAGGATGGCGAGAGACCAGGGTTGCTGGTCGCCGGGCGGCGCGCCAGTCCTCTTCAAAGAGCCGTGTGTCAGCACCTGGGAATCTGACCCCTGCAGGGAACAGGATGAAGGAGGGACAGACATCCTTGAGTCTCTCTTCAGGCTTTGTTCCTTCTCATTTTGGCACTCTACGTCAGCAGCCTCTCCCCAAAGTACTTGAAGTCAGTTTTAGATGCTTGCTTTTATTTTTCTAGTCACAACATTTTTTTTCCCCAGTGTTTGAAAACGCGACGGAGCCTTTTCAGTATTTTCAATGAATATTGTGGTACTTCTATACGTGTTTAAGCCCAGAGCTCATTCCTTCCAAACAGAGAGCCTTAATCTTTACGTTGGGACACAGACCACACACTTGGACAGCAGCCATGCATCCGTCTCCGAAGGGCTGTGGACATGAATGTGTATTTCCCGTGATCTCTGCTGCCCACACCCACAGTGTGGGGTCGTGTAAGTTCACTGCTGCCCTAAGGTAATCTATCTAAGATTAAAATGTAAACATTTATTTTTGTTATATAAATTTATAAGATGTTTTATGTTTAATGCCTAATTTCTCGAAAGTGCCAGAAAAAGTGTATAGTAACTATTTTGATTTTATGTACGATGATTTATACTCTCATTTTGAAAAGACATCGTAAAGCACATAAGCTAGATGATCACAAGTAGTTGTTATCTTTTTTTCTAACCAAGTATTTAAAACATTGAAGGTTTTTAAAGACTCACCGTTTCAAATGGTACTTGGAGCTCCTGGTCCAAATCACCCAGGTCACTGGAGAAATAAGTGGAATAGACATAAATAATTATTTTCAGTGGTTTGTGGTGGGCAATATTGAAATATATGAAATGGTAAAATGAAAAGAAGAACAAAATATGAGAGGTGACTGAATTATGAACCTCACAAAAGTGTCATAATTTCATTAAGGTTTAATTACATTTTTTTAGAAAACAGTGATGAATTCTGCAGTCCAGTGCTTGCCAAGTGCAAATTGCCTATTGGAATTTTTTTCCTTCATTTTACAAAAATCAGTGGCTTAAATAACTCAGATTAAGAGCTCAGCCCTGGTATGAATTTAATCATCTCTTTAGATCTCATCAGGCCAACATCTGAAAACTTGTTCGCTTTTCATTTTAAAAGTCGCCTGGTTGAAGTGCTATTATGAAGTGTGGGCTATGGAAAGGCAGCTTTTCCTACACTGATAAAGAAAAAATGAGGCAATTATTCCATCCCGCTGTGACATCTGTGACTTTTCAGATTTAATAATCTTGCTGTTTTCCCTCTTTATGACAAAGAATGCAATTGGGAAGATGAAGCATCTTAAAAATGGTAGAGACCAGCTCACTGGCATGCTTTTCCATGCCTGTATTCACGGCTCGATTTTGTGATGCTCTGTATTGCATTTCTGAAATTGTAAAGTGAGCTATGTTGGGGTGAACTGGTTGGTTGTCATTATATTTCAGTCAATCTAGTCTCTGCCATGAAGACATCATATGCGTAAGCACAATCATCACTGATTAGAAGATAATGGCAGAATACCCCTGGATTAAAGAGAAGTTGATAAAGTGCAAGGCACGTCCTCTCTGAATTCAGATCTTTCACGAGCACTGCTTTGCCTGGTGATTTCCACCACTCCGTATTAATGACTTTGACTGAGCAATCTCTGACATCACGGGGTTCCTTCAGTGCATGGCAATGGCTACGTCATGTTGCACACCTAGCACTGTACATGCCATAGTAACATCCTTTCTAGACACCTTACAGCTCAAAAATTTCTATTGCACTTCATGTCCTATTTGTCACCAGGGAAGTAGGTATGATATCTAAAGTATAAAACCTTTTCTGCATAGAGAAGCTCATTACAAATAATCATGTCATCTTGAAATTTCGTTATTAGAATTTTCCCTAGAAGTTTTCAAACATAGGCTATGCAATATGGCCCTAAAATATTCACTGAAATATCTCTTTTAATTTGAGAAGCAGTTGGTAAGAATAAGTTGTGATATAAAGTATTTTAAGTATACTTTAAAAGGAGCTATAAGGCCCTCCAGCAAAAACCCTAAAAGAATAAATGATAGCAGAGTTCATAAGGGTTGGGGGAGTGGAGTGAACTTCAGAAAGAAGACTCCGCTCTTTAGAACATAGGTATTTTCCTGAAGTGTATTTATTGATGCATTGTTACTGTTGGACCTTATACTACAGTTTTCAATAAATATTATCACATTTATTTTGTTCAAAACCTGTGCTTGAATCTTTGAATTGAACAAAAGTCCATGGCTTCTTTTTTTTTTTTTTTGAGACAGAGTCTGACTTTGTTGCCCAGGCTAGAGTGAGTGCCGTGGCGTCAGCCTAGCTCACAGCAACCTCAAACTCCTGGGCTCAAGCGATCCTCCTGCCTCAGCCTCCCGAGTAGCTGGGACTACAGGCATGCGCCACCATGCCCAGCTAATTTTTCTATATATATATATATTTTTAGTTGTCCATATAATTTCTTTCTATTTTTAGTAGAGACGGGGTCTCGCTCTTGCTCAGGCTCGTCTCAAACTCCTGACCTTGAGCGATCCACCCGCCTCGGCCTCCCAGAGTGCTAGGATTACAGGCGTGAGCCACCGCGCCCGGCCAGTCCATGGCTTCTTTAAAAAAATTTCATCTTGAGCTCAATGCTACAGAGATTAAATGTATTAAAAGAAAATTATCAAAAACAGAATTTACTATATATTTAAAATTCAACTTTGACATCCATATTATATATCCAATTATAGTAACCTGGGTTATGTGAAATTATATAAAAAGATAGATTTTAGGAAAATTTTTTTGTCATACAAATCAGAATTATATATCTATCTTGGTTAAAACTTGGATCTTTGTTTTTATTCAGATATTTTGAAAGCTTAGAAGTATTTTTATGCCACTTTTAATATTTCTTAAATATAGTCAGCAGGAAATTATAATGTGTTTTACGGGAAATATTTGAGGAGATCTTAAATTCTAGAAGAAAATAATTTTTGCAAATGTATTGACTATATCTTTTTTTCGATTCTGAACTAAATTAAGTTACATCATTAGGTCTGCTAAAGCTTTTGAAACTATCACTATTCTTTGTGGGAAAAAGGCTAATTACTGATTTATCTGCCCTCAAAATCCCAGAGTTAACTCTAATTGAGTGCTAAATTAACAGTAAGTAGTTAACACAAAGAACTAAAATTTAACCGCAGTATGTCACTATATCTACTTCTCTTGATTTTTATTTTGCTAATTAGAGCATTTACTTACCTAAACCCGTAATAAACTACACACACACACACACACACACACATACACATATACGTGTGTGTGTGTGTGTGTGTGTGTGTGTGTGTAGTAGGCTCTGGTACGACTCTGGTGCTTAATTAATGAGGATATGTTCTATGATGTATTTTGCATGTTTATCCTGCTAGTGTGATGAGCTTTTGTCAGAAAAACAGAATTAGAAGAAACAGTTCTCCAAGAGTTTTCATTTACTAATTACAGGAAGACCCTGAGTTGCTCTCATTTAATTTTGTAATTAATACATTCAGATTTTAAATTGTGTCCATAACTCTCTTGGCTGAAAACCAGTGGTATTTTAAGACAGTTTTGTTATACATATGACTCACTCCATATTCAACCTGAGAGAAGAAATGTAAAAAGGTGTACTTCTCAGTTAAGTGTCCAAGAAGAGATTGGCCTAAAGCAACAAGAGAATAACCTCAGTGAGCCAGGACAGAGCCAAGGCAAGGTCAAGGTGTCCCGCCAAGTAGCAGTAGCCAAAGCCAGTTACCACGTGGTGATATTGTTTCATTCCCTTTAAAAACCACAAGGTTTTATAAGTAGTGTGAAATATCAACAAGCAGTGAAGCAATAGGATGTGCAAAAACACTGTTCTGAGATGATGCCGTGGCTCTAATTACAGAACTTCAATCCGAGACTGAAGTAGAACTTTGTAAATGAGCAAAGGACATTTTTAATCAGTGCTCTTTGTAATAGTTAATACGAGTCCGTGCAATCTATCGCTGCCATTCTTCTGAAAGTGTTGATTTCTGGTTCCCTGCCAGCCTAGCTTCGCTGCCGGAAGCACAATAGGTACTGATGGTTTTTTCCTGGAAATCTTGACAGGGCTTATTGTACTTTGTAATTCGGAAAAGTTAAAGTGTAATGTTTGGTGTTAATAAGTGACTGATGTGAAAAAAGGGACATTGTGTCTATACTATCAAATGTGGCTTTATTTGCAGTGAAATCTAAATTTCTTATTCTGTAGTAGTATTTTCTTGCTCTGTATTATATCTTTAAAAAAATACATTATTCCTGACAGTGGCATTAGACAAGTTGAGCACTGAAAGTGTTCGACTTAAAGAGGTCAGTCCAGCAACCATGATAAATTAGAATCTTTATCTGGAAATACCAAATTAAATTTAGAAATCATGGTACAGAAGAGAACAAACATTCGTGGTTTTTTTAATCCTCCTCCTCATTTTAACATCTGTGTTTACATCCAGTCTCAAATATTTGTAAAGTAGTTTGTTATTTTTCTAAGTTCTTCTTTTATTTAACTGAGAAATAGTATTTCAAATTCCTCATAATGTCAGGTGAAATCAGAAATATAATTTTTGTTAAAAAGACATTTTTTAAAAAGCATTCACTTTGGTGACCATTTATCTTAGTGCAGGAAGGTTTTCGTTTGCTTGCCACCTCCATACTGTGGGCATTTTCCAAAACTGCATCGTGCTCTGGTCTCATCTCACTTGGCACAATGTATCACAAAGGTTGATAACTGTCATTCCTTAGACTTCTGTATGTTAAATTGACAACAGTAAAATGTTTTAAGGTTGCCTTTTAAATAATCGTGTTATATTAACATGCCTCATGTTTTCTGGGGAAATTTGAAATATAGCTGAACAAACAAAAGCCTATTATAAATAGGAATTGGCGTTTCATTGTTCATGCATTTTTTCCTCATAAAAATAGTTACCCCAAAAGTGACATTTTGTCTATTAGGTGGGCCCGGTCAGTTTTAAAGTACTCCCCTTATTCAAAAATATTAGAAAATAATTCATGACATTTAGTGGCATTTTTACTCATTGTCTCAAAAGGTCTTTGTAATGGTCAAAATGTCCAATTCACGAAAGAATGGAAAAGTTGTTTTCAGTATTGGGAATTTTTAAACCTTAGTTGTAAGTCCAAAAATATCTCTTATTAGCTTCAACATATTATGACATTTTTCCCCCTCCCTGACTCGAATCCTTTTTAAAAAGTTTAAAGGATAGGGGTAGGAAGTCACTATTTCTTCCTGCCTCATTTGGCTGCTTGAGCACACACGGCCTGTCATTTGCATAGCGCCGCCTCTGGGTCTCCTCCCCGCCCCAGCCCCTCTGTGTCTGCCATCATGGGATGTCCCATTGCATCTTTTCCAGTACAGGTCACAAGTCTCCAATGATTACGCTCCTGCCAGCCAGCACAGGAGCCTGCCTCATCGCGGCTGGGTGAGCAGGCAGCTCTGCCCACCTCCCATTTCCCTGCTTCACAGGCCGCCAAGAACAGGCCACAGCTCCATGTATGGGAGCAGATGCTGGTGGTTTTTGTCATGAGTTTTGCCAAACCACATACACTCTCGCTCCCCTCTTTCACAAGAATGGTTGACTCTAGGGACCGTGGAATAGAACTTTTAAAAAATGCTGTAGAGGAATCAAGCTCACAGAGGCAGAAATATTAGCACCATGTTCTAACCGAGAAAGCTCACTGTCCCCTGCGAGGTTTTGAGACTGGCCTGTGTCTCCCCGAGTCCTGGCGAAGAAACAGCCTCACTGACCAGCATGTGGAAGGCGGAGTATGGTAACAGTAGCACGCCAATAGTTACCAGCAAAGTAAGAGGAAGCTGGTTATTTTGAGGGAGAAAAATCTTTCTTGTAAGAATTAATCATTTTTAAAATAAACTGAGTATAAAATGTTTCAGCCATGTAGCTATTGCACCTCCTTCCCCCTGGGAAATAGTGCTTAGGAATTGTGTTAGTTATAATGAGTTTTCTCTGCTCTCCCAGGTCTCAAGAAAACTGAGAATGTTTAGCATCCAACATGTGGAGTTATCAGATATTGAGAATAACTTAGCCGTGTGTGGGTAAACTGTCTGATTTTTGGAGTGAGAAACCAAGTACCTTTTAAGTTCTAGGACAGGTGAATGGATGACACAGCCATTGAGGTTCTCGTTTTCTACATACTTAAGGAGCCAGGATATGTTTGGTTTTGATTTTTTAAACTTCACTATAAGTCATCATAGTTAATTCTTTGAATGGGTATTCCAGAATGTAATCTTTTTTCGAAATGAACCAGATATCTGCTCCTTGTCTTTATACATTTAGTTTTTAAAAGCCCATCTAGTATAACAATTAGCCACCCTAAATAGGACACAGTTAAGGCCAAGGGAGACCAGTCTTGGTCCCTGGAGCTTTCATTCAGAACTTTCCTATTGTAATTCCTGGTTTGATTTTGTTTAGTTTGTTTTTTCAGCCTAACAAGTTGGAAGCCATGAGTTTATAACACACCATTCCCTTTTCCTTTCTTAAGCTTAAACAGAATATTTTTAACCTTTAGCTCCCCATTTAGGTAGTGAAGCCTTCCCTGAAAGACAGCAGTGTCCTTCCCTAGGGGAAGACACTGAACCCAAAAGCCTGAGTATCTATAAAGGATGTCGAACATTCCTTTGACAAGTTTCTGTGTATTCTTAATAGAAAACCCATAAATGAAATTGATGTGACTGACACTCATGACCCATCCCTTAAGCTTGCTTGGTTTATTAAGTTTATTTTTTGCATATAGGCTTCTCTTGTTTTTCCTGGAGCCATACTAGAACCCTAATGCCTAGTGCTTTTCTGTGGCTGCCTGCTGATGTCCTGGAAGATGGCAGTGCCTGTAGCAATGCTTGTCTCTTAGGGAGCAGCAATGTGGAAAAGTATCAGAGAAGCTGAATTTTACATTCAAGTTAAGAAACATCTGTGAGCGTTCTATATGCTTCAGATCTTGACACTTTTTTTAAAAAAAAAATCATCTTTTTTTTCTGAGTACCAACTACATATTTGACTCTGGAGCAGGGGAAGGCATGGAGATTAGAAGCAAAATTTGGACTAAATGACACAGGCAAGATTTCCTGCCCCGCTGTGTCACTCTGGAAAATGTCTTATCCCGACTCCCTGTCTGCCACTCTGAATCTCAGGGAGTAAACAGTACAGATGTACAAATGAGGAAAATTATCTCGATGATTTAGCTTACCGTTTAGATATTTTCTTCTTTTTAAACTCAGGAATAAAGCTGGTTTGTGGATAACATAATATGGCAAGTAAGGCTATAATTTGTAGGTGACTAGAAGCATTCTTTCAAATATGTTCCTTCTAAAGACTTCTAACTTCATTTTATCTAGAAAAACTCCTCATATTAAAAAAAGCAAAACAAAAACATCCATAAGCTCTTTCTATAAAAGTGTAGCATCAGTCTACCATCCATCCCAGAGTGTTTCTAGCCTACAGTATTTCAACAATTTTTATGGGAGAAAAAAATGCACATTTTTTTTATTTCTTTGAAAAGTGAATTGAGTTGTTGAATGAAATTCTCAAATGGGACAATGTAAAGGGAAGCGCTGGTGTTGGAGACAAGAGCACAGGGCTGTGATCCCTGTTCCAGCATTGACTTTACTGTGTGACCTCGAGCAAATGATTTAACTTCTCTGTGCCTCAGTTTCTCCATATACAAAATGGGGATAATGATACCAACCATTGCCTACCTCATAGAGCTGTTATGGGGACAAATGAGATAATATAGACAAGTACGAATGCTTTGAACTCTTTGGAAGAAAGGTGCTATATAAATTGAAGTTGTGTCTTCTTAATGATTCAATTATTAATTTGTGTTTAGGGTTTAAATAATAGCAATACTGTTAGTCACATTAAGAATAAGTTTCAATTTGATGCATATTTTCAATTCTCTTCTGTGGCCAGATCTTCATCATTCATCCAGTAATGGTACCTAAGGAACTGAAATGGGTATTGTTTTCTGTGTGTTTCTGCCAGTAGTATTTCAATTCTAAATGTTCAGAAAAGGCTGGAATTTAACTTATAATATCTTATAGTTTACATGTAATGAACCTATTCAAGCTGTATATAAAAGTCTAATTACATGTAAATAGCAGGTACATTGTAATTAAAGGCACTTATCAAATTGTCTTTGTTCTTTTTTTAATTGTAATAAAGGTCAGTTTTATACAAAAGCTTGTTAAAATTCATTTGGTATCTGTAAAGGTCAAGAATGGCTAATTTATATACCCCTGGTGCATAACCAGGGCTTTGGGATTCCAGCAGTCAACTCACCAGCGTAATAGGAAGGAGAACATGCCTGAAGATCAGACCAAAGAGTGTAGTGGTTAGGGTCAAAAACTCTGCAGAAAAGGCCCTGGGTTTGAATTCCAGCTCCATGCTGACTTTGAGGAAGCTGATGGACTCTCTGTGCCCCTTTCTCCACATCAGGAAATGGGGGATAATTGCACAGAACCTATTAACAGGGTTGTCTTGGGGATTGAATGAGGTATTATTGAGCATGGTCCCGGCAAGTGCTAAATGCTCTGGTAATGCTAACAGACCATCTTCACAACAAGCCTGGGAAATTTTGATGGCATCTACCCACACTTGCCAGGCACTCCCATGAGGATTTGCAGCCTTCAAACAATGCCCCAGGCCATGAGGAAAACCCATCTGCTTGTTGTCTGAAGGGGGTGCAGCCCCAGTGGGATGTCTCAGAGCAAATGGCTTTAATCAGCCCCTGACCCTGGCCGCCCCCTTCCTGATCACTCAAGACTGGCCTTGGGACCAAAAAGGGAAGCAGTGAGGGTTTTCTTTGGCATACTCCTGTCTCCTTTTTGTTTGTGCCCCTTAACTCCAGGAAACCCCAAAACCCACAGATGGCCTCTTATAACACCTGCCACCCAACCAACCCTTGTTTTCTGAGATTTTTCTAAGCTTTCACCTTCTGCCCTACTCCATCTGTGCGATTATAAATACCCTGTTCCCTAGTTCTCCAGGGACTGACTTGCTTATTTCTAACCAACTCATTCCTTCCTGTGTGATGGGTTAATATTCTCCCCTATTCCTAGGACTGTTTACAATTTAAGGAGCTTGTTACCTATTATAGTTTTGAGCCCAAAACCACCCTTGATTCCCATTGTGGGCACTGCAAACCCGAGAGGCTGCTGGGAGTATTCGGGGGTGGAGGAGGCAGAGGAGGGAGCAAAGGCTTCCTGCGGACCACACAGCACCTCAGCAAATGCCTGCTGAACCCTCACCGGAGGCCGTGCCGGCCACTCCCCTGTGTCAAAGGGTCTCAGCTCGCTCTAGGATTTTGCTGTCCTGTGCATGATAGAAAGTCATGATGGCAACCTGGGGGCAGGTGTGGGGAAGAGCCTGGCCACCTTGGTCCCAAGCCCTGGCTTCATTTCTTACCACATGGGGAGGACTTCCTCTCCTTTGCCAGAGCTGTTAGCAAAAAACTCTGTTCTGTGTGCAAAGGCTTAGAGCTACGAAATGTTTGTTCTGAGTCTTTGGATCACAGATCTGGATTTCTCACCTGGGCTACCCGGGGAAACTGAAGCCTCAGAGCTCAGCAATTTGGTAGGTTCTCTGCCACCTGTGAATGGTCGCAGGTTACAATTCTGTCAGAGGTGCACCGCCAAGTCTAGGACATAGTAGACATTTAGCAAGTGTTCAGTAAGGGGAGTGGAGAATTCTGATACCCTAGTTAAGGTGAGCCAGATGTACACGACTCTTTTTTGTCATTGTTTAAAAAAATCATTGGTCCACCTTTCTACCTCTGTGAATACAATCTGCACTATGATTCTTTTCATTTTTTAAGAATGATTCGGGACCTTACTGTATGCCATTCTGAATATTTGCTCTCATTCTAGATGATTCTTAAAATCTCAAGGCTGGACCTCAGGTGGTCCAAAGCCAACTGTCTACCAGGCATCACATCTGTTTCCAATTTGTCTCCATCTGTATGTCCTGATGTGATCTCAAATAGGCTCGTTCTGGAGTGGAATCATCTTTCCCAGCTGCACCACTTGACCTTTGGGGCACATTTAGCTTTGGGGTGTCCCCCGTAGCATATACTGCAGTTTCCTGCACACAGTAAGCACTAAATAAATGCATTGTCTGATTTGAATTCTCACACCTCTCTATCACCTGTGGTCCTGTGAGCCTGCTTTGGACTAGTGTTTATCAAGTCTCGGGATTTCAGACTGGAGCTCTTCCCCGACCAAAGGCTTCCCTGTGACTGTGAACTTCTGAAGAGATGGCAGGGTAACGAGGTAGGGCCGTCCTCCAAGTCAAAGCAGCCCAAAAGGTGGCAGGGGGAGGACGGCAGACATCTGACGTGGAGATAGGCAGCGCCACAACCAGGCAGACCGTCTTCAAAGCAAACAGCTTTACATGCTCGGGCCCAGAGGAAAAAGATAAATCATTGCAACATCAAAGCAGAAAAACAAGTTAACGGAAAAACAGGAGAAACTGCAGAAAAACCGTGTATTGATTCATTCCATAAATATTTACTGAGCACTCACTATGTGCCAGGTGCCAAAAGAGCGAGAGAAGAAAGGCAGCGCTCCTGCGTCATGGGCGCTCATATTCTAATGGCCTTAATACCTACCTTTAAACGTTGGATATGCGCGTTAAAATTCCCGCACCAAGTCTCTGGAGAGCCACTTTACATACACAGGTCCGGAAAGGCCTCTGTGAGCAGAGGAGAAGCCGGTGAGAGTGATTCCACGCATGAAGCATGGCCAAGGCCAGGGCTCTGAGCCAGGAAAACCTCGATCTCATACAAGTCCGGACACTAATGCAGGGGCCGCCTGCCAGGTCTCCTGGACATCTCCCTCTCCACCATTCTTGCCCTTGTCCAGCAAGTCCCCATCATAGGTATCACTGTGGGACCTCAGATCACCCTTCCATACTATCACCAGAATTGCCCTCCTATAAAAAGCAAGCCTGTTTGGGTCAGGAGAAAAGAACAGACTACTCAATAAAGTAAGTGCCTATCATATCCCAGGCACTGTTCTAGATTCTGAGCATACAGTAGCAAATACAACAGGCAAGAGTTTCTGTTCCAAGGAAGTTGATATTCTAGTGGGGGAAGAAAAATGGTTTACCAAAGCAACATTCAGATCATAAGTATGATAAATAAAACAAGATGGAATAAAATAAATAAAACAATGATAGTATAGAGACTGCCTTGGTTTGTAAAGGAAGAAAGAATGATACTGTTTCTATTGGGTGAGCAGGGAAGGCCAGAATGACCAGGGGCAGCCCTATAAAACAGGGAGCAAAACATTCCAAGAAGAGAAAATGGCAAGTGCAAAGGTGCTATGGAGAAAAAGAGGCTGGTGTGTTCCAGGACCATGAAGGAGGGCAGAGTCTCTGTACCACAGCAGTGGAGAGTGGTAAAAAAGGGGCAATCTGAAAGACAGACAGGTCCAGATAACGTAGAGCATAGTGGATTAAATAAGGAATTGTACCATGGTTCTAGGAGCAAAGAGAAGCCATTGAAAGACTTTAAACAGGAGTCTGGCAACAATTGGTTTTCCATATGAAAAATAACATAAAATTGGATTCCCAACTTACACCATAAATGAAAATAAATTTCAGATGGATTAGACAGATAATTGTAAAGAACAAACATAATTGCATGGCTATAACAATGCAAGCTTACTATTCATGAGGCACCATTCTACATATACTAATTGTTTTAGCACATATAATCTTCAAAACAATGCTATGAGTTAAATACTCTTATTATTCCCATTGTACGAATGACCAAACTGAAGCACAGAATAGTTGACTAAGTTGCCCAGCTTTTAGTGGCATAGATGAGATTTGAACTCGAGTAGTTTCATTCCAAGCCTGAGTTCTTAATCAAAGTTGGTCAATGGGAGATTTGTATTGTGGTTTAGCATGGACAGATTTCTTAAGCAATGCACAAAAGCACAAATCATAGAGGAAAACACTAATATGCTTGATGCCGTACATTTATAAAACTTCTTTATAAAGATTTAGATGTATGCATTGGTGTAAGAAGCAACATATCTAAGGACAGCAATATCTATTTTGTTCACTGCCATATTCTCGTTGACCTGCACATAGTAGGAGCTCACTAAATCTATACTGAAGGGATGCATGGGATGGATGAGTGCGGTGGATGAACAGCATTTGGATTTACTTGCAGCTGGTCTACCAGGCTCTGTGCCATGTGCTGGCAACACGAAGGTGAATCAGCAGACTCCCCCTACCCTGCTGGAGCCCTCAGCCCTGTGGGTGACACAGACAACATGTGCAGATGTGATAGCAAGGAGTTGAGGGGCTTCAGTCTGTGGCACTTGAAGTTTGTACTGGACGGTGCTGAGATCAGGGTCTGGGAGACCAGTTCAGATACAATGAGGGCTTGACTGGGACGGAGGGGATGGGGAAAATAAAAGACGCTACTTCTAGACACAAGTAGGTGGTAGAACAGAAAGGATGTGGTGAAATAAGATGTAGGGGATTGGAGGCATAGAAATGAAAAGATAACTCTTGGGTTTCTGGATAGACGATGATGTTCTTAATGAACCACTGATACAGAAGGAGAAGGTTTGAAGGGGGACAGATAATGGTTTTAGTTTGGACTTAGAATGTGCACCTCTCTGTTTCCACAACTAATTATGTAATATTTATCTATTTCCTATTAATTTCATAATTATTCAATAATATTGATTTAAGCTTCTTGGTGAAAGAGATCATATAATATCATGAGGGGAAATAAACTCTCCAATTATCATATGTTGGAAAACTATAGCATTCCCATTGAAATATGATTAATCAGACATGGGTTTGCTGAAAACCCATAGTTATCTTCCATTAACTTAGTTAATCTTCCATTAACCCCAGCCCCCATGAATAAGTGTTATGTTGTATTATGATCATAGCCAGTCCTAGGAGAAAGAATCTACAGTCATTTGAATGAAGACTAGCTTAGTAACTGAACAGAGGCTCAACAAAGTAGAGAATTGGCAAGCAATTAAAGGGAAGAAAGACTGCACAGAATTAAACTATAGCTACTGATCAGCCCAGGAACACCCAATTAGCTTCTCTGTGACTGTGAATTTCTGCAGAGATGGCAGAGCAACAAGGTAGAGATGTCTTCCAACTAAAAGCAGCCCCAAAAGGGCCCAAAATGGCTATAATATAAAAATATTAGCATTTTTTAAATGGAGAGAAAAATAATTTTCCTGCCAAAAAACACATTCCCTATTCTCTCCTCTTACTCATTAATTACTAGAAAGCTTTTGAAAAATGAAAAGTTTTTAGTTCTGAGATTTTTGTCATACATTACATTTATTGTTAGTGTGTTTTTCTAAGTGGTCTTCAATCCTCTGCTGCTTCTCTCACTTCATTCTTTTTCGTAGCTAATTGGATCCAGTGACCTTGAATTGTCCTCAGTGTATTTCACTTGCTTACCATCTACATCTTGTTATATGCAAAGGATAAAACTAACAGATTGACTGTTTCCTTGAGAAAATGTTAAATATTCATATCCCTTGGCACCAGCGGTTTCCCACTGAGTCCCGAAATAAAGCAACCGTGTGTACTCTGGCCCTGCTTTTATTGTGCTTCCTAAACCGAATGCCCTTCTCTCCTTGTCATTAGTGAATGGAAGTCCTTGCCTTTGCGATGCCCCTCAGGATCAAGACTGTCATACCCAGACTGCACAGATTTCAGCTGAGGTCACTCATGCTCTCTTTTGAAATTTAAACAAAACTGGCTCCCATACAAAGTGAGGTTAGAGGTTGTCCAAGGTTGTTCAAGGCTGTCCCTAGACTTCTGTGGATTGCCAGGGGCCTTCGACACGGACCAACTACTCTTGGTCCTTGCTAAGCCACCCATCTCCCTTTCTTCTTAGCTCCTGCAGCTGTTTTCTTTCCCGTGCAACAATAACCCAGAACACACCTTTTAAATTTCCATTGAAATCACTCACACACCGTGGGTACGGTGGTGACAGAGGTTACTGAAGGTAAAAGTTAGAACTGGACAGTAGTAAGCATCTGAACCACAGGACCTCACCCCCAAAGTTCTGCCTGTGCAATTCTGTTCTCCACTCCCTGCCGGGCTCAAGACCTTCCAGTACTTACCCGAAGACTGATTAACAGGCTCCTCTGATACAAAGATCCCCTACTCTGGGCCTCCCCCTTTGCAGCAAACATAAACAGGCAATTACTTTAAAGATTCACTTCTTTTCTTCTCTTCCACAAAACAGCCAGTGTTGAGTTGTATATCTCTGTCTAAAAAGTCGCCACATCAAAGTAAGTCATTTAACCAACCCACTGACACTGAATCCTTTGTTTGCTTTAAAAAAAAAAAAAAAAAAAAAAAAAATCTGGTCTTTACCAGACACCCCTAGCAGTAAATAACTTGCTACGTTCGAATGTGTTTCTATGTTCCTTTGCACACAGCAACCTCGCTTCCTTCCCCGCCCCCACGCAATGCACACCCAGCTGAGCACTGGGTCCGTTCACTCTTTTATTCACTCATCAAATAATTGCTGAGCGTTTTATGTGCCAGGCGTTACATTTCCCTCTAAAAACAATAGCCCTGCAGTTGAAGAAAGTCCGGATTAGTGTCCAATTCCAAGTCAGCTTCTAAGAAACTAAATGCCATTGTATGCATCTGGATCTGATGAAGAGGTAAGATTTCCACCACCGCTAGCTCCTTCTAGAGTCCTGTAACCCCACACTGGAACTCCTTTGGGCTTCAGGAACAGCAGGTTCAGGCTAGAAGGAATCCTCACCTAATGTGCCTGCCTCTTTTCACAGAGGAGGACACGGAGGCCTAGAAAGGCAAAGTGATTTATCTCCAGAGTGCATTTACTAAGTCACCAGGGTGCACACTCCTTGGAAGGGACACCAAGAAGGAGCCATCAGAGAAGCTATGCGAGGGACAGGATGTCTGTGGGCTTCAGTGTCAAAGACCAGGATTCCGATCCCAACAATGCCCCTCATTCACCACTCAACCTGCATCAGGTTAGCCAGCCACTCCCTCTGCCTGAGTCTACTCATCTGTGAAAATGGGACAATACTCATCGAAACGATTACATGGAATAACATATATGAAAGCCCCTGACTTATCCCCCCAACATTTAGTTTCCTTTATTCCTTCCTTCAGAGACACTGTCCCTTTACACTGGAAAAAAGAAAAGATGCCCCTTTATCATCAGCAGGACTCTTTTAATGTCCTCGTCCGTCCTTCCCCCTGCCTAGGTCCTACACAAGCATTTGTACATGCACACACGCGTGTGCTCACACACACGTGCACACACCTGACGTTGACTCGCTGCCTACCAGTGGTGGCAGACACAGGTCCCATGAGGGGTTCTCTGTTAGCTTCCAGGTTTGGCTTAGGTCCCAACAACCACCTGCCAGGCTGCACTCTCCTTGTTGGTGCCCGCAGGACCCGAGAGAGGGCACCAAGCCAGGCGCCACACTGGACACACTTCCTGCCGTGCATGGCGTCAATTAAGTTTCTTTGTTTCACTTGAAAAGACATCTTTAGTTGTCTAATCCACACTGTCTTTTGGCAGAAGTACAGGCTCTAATTCAGCTGTAGAAAGTGGCTAAACTCTAATTTAGCAACAGAGAGGTGAGCAAACGAGCCCCTTCTCCCGCTGATCCGAGGCAGGAACGTAGTGGTGAGTGGTGTTCATGCTTTTGACCCTATCAGCTAGGAGTTTGAGGGATTAAAGCGTCACCATTTCTGGGCACTTGACTCATTTAGAAATATTTGAAGAATAAATTGCCTGGGTACAATAATAAAACGCTCCCTCTTCAGTGCGGAACCACTCATCTGATTTATGGCGTGTACATTTCAGATTAAATGATGCCGCTGATGACGAGGCAGGACACACTAGTGCCTTCAGCAAGATGGATCTCCCTACAAGGCACCAGCTTACAGACGGCTGTAGAAAGCCAGGACGGGGCTCAACCATTCCTCGTGCTCAGGGCACAAAGACCAGCTCTACCCATAGCAGCCCCCTGGTAAGCATTCGATCAAAACCTGTTGAATGAATGGAAATGTCATGGCCACGTTTCACCATTTCCATTCCGGTGACATATACACTCATGATCTGCAGTGTGAAGATTGTTCCAAAACCTGAGTATATATAAGTTAATTACGCCTAGTCTCTATAACTGAGTCGGCTGTGTCCTAAGCCACGCACGGACGAGTACCAAGTCTCTCCCCAGCCGGATCGCAGCCCTCTCTCTTGGAGGTAGCTCTCTGCAGGGCCCAGAAGTCACCAGACGGAGAGTCTTGCTAATCCCACGTCTGCTTCCCTGGCTCTCTCCCCTGCTTGGGACTTCAAGCCCCTCCTTGGGGAGAGTGAAAGCACAGGGAAGGAGAGCGAAGAGAAAAGAGGTAAAGCACCTTCAACCCAGGGGCCTGTCCCCTGTCATGGAAGGCAGCCACACGCCGGCTCTCTGACAGGAGAAGCAGAGGGACCTTCAGAGATGGCCAAAGGGGATGTGTGCGCTGCACCAGCCCCAACCTCGCCCTGTCCCGGCTCAGCTCCTGCCCCTGGAGCCACCGTCCTGGCTGCGTCATAGCCTCGCACTGCCCAGCAAGGGGCCCCGGCGGGCCTCTGGGGCTGGCTTCTTTCAAGACCACACTGTTGGGTGCCTGTGGGTGCTCCCGTGTCCCTGTCCCACCGCACAGTGGAGGTGTGGCCACTGCCTCTCCCCTCACCTGCTATCCCAAGTACTTCCCCCCAGCCTCCCTGCTTTCAACTCTCAAGGCCAGAATCAGGCATTGTTGGCCTTTGGGATTAACGTCGGTTCCTCCTGAGAATTCCCACTGTCCTCACCCCAACCCTGGCGTACACCGAGATGGGTGCCTGGGACTCTGCAGCAGGGCCAGCCTCCTGCCATGGGGGCAAACGCCACAGGCCCTGCCAGTCTCCACCCGCTCCCTCAGCGAGCGTGGGCAGGGGTGACAGCCGAAGCACTTTACACTCCTAAGGATTCCTTACGAAGTACTTTAATAAATTCATCTTCAGACTTCCAGCTGGGGTTGACAGGCACCAAGCTGGTTTTGCTATCCTTGAATAAGTTCTGTGTGTATGTGCCCCATCTCTTCTGATCTTCAGCATCGCGGCCTGCTATGGTTTGAATGTTGGCGTCCCCTCCAAAATTCATGTTGAAACTTAATCCCCAATACAGCAGTATTAAGAGATGTGGCCTTTGGGAGCTGATTAAATCACGAGGGCTCTGCCTTCATGAATGCGGTTAGCACCCTTATAAAAATGCTCAAGGTTGAAGGGGTGCTCTCTGGCCCTGTCGTCCTATCTGCCACGTGAGGACATCTCTGTCCTCCCTGGAGGGTGTAGCAACAGGGACCATCTTGGAAGCAGAGAGCCGCTCTCACCAGACACTAGCTCTGGCGCCTTCCTCTTGGACTTTCCAGCCTCCAGAACTGTGAGAAATAAATTTCTGTTGCTTATGATTACCCAATCTGTCATAGCAGCACAGACAGACTAAGACAAGGCCTGTATTAGTTTCCTGTTGTTGCTGTAATAGCTCACCATAAACTTAGTGGCTTAAAACAACACAAATGTATGATTTTACAGTCATTTTGGACTTCTAAAAGTTCGAAATGGGTCTCACAGGGATAAATGTAAGGTGTCCGCGGGGCTGTATCCCTTCTGGAGGCTCTAGGGGAGAATCCAGGCCCTGCTATCCCCAGCCTCTAGATGCCGTCCTCATTCCCGAGCTTGTGCTTGCCTCCAACCTCTGCCCCCATCACCACGTCTGCTCTGCCCCGACCCTCTTGCCTTAGCTCACACAGACCCTTGTGGTTACACTGAGCCCATCTGGATAATGCAAGGTCATCTCCTCATCTCAAGATCCTTCATTTAATCACATCTGCAAAGTTCTTTTTGCCACGCAAGGTAACAGATTCACAGGTTCCCAGGATTAGGACGTGGACATCTTTAGAGGTAGGAGTGGGGGCACAATTTTGCCCAGCACATGGCCTTTGGTTGAAATACAAAAAAAAAAAAAAAAAATCAGAAGACCCATTCCACATCTTGTCACAATAGCCACCTGATCATTTTCTCCACAGCATGTTACATCTGGCAAGTGCTTGTCGTCTTTGTGCCTACCTACTGACTGCTCAACACTGTACACCAGCCTCTATCGCAGTGCCTGGTACATAGCACACGCCCAAGAAATTGATGTTGATTGAACAAGACAAGTGAAACTCCAAGAAACACCAACATTTAAGAGATGAAACAAGGAAGACTCTAAAGAGACAGAAAAGACACATCCGAAGCAGAGGTAGTTACTCAAAATAGGATGCCACAGATGTCACAGGAGTAGACAAATTTCAAAAGGAGTTTGCCAGAGGCACC
The DNA here is from genome assembly GCF_041146395.1 of Eulemur rufifrons. Classification (NCBI taxonomy): domain Eukaryota; kingdom Metazoa; phylum Chordata; class Mammalia; order Primates; family Lemuridae; genus Eulemur; species Eulemur rufifrons. The sequence goes on from NC_090985.1 coordinate 75,478,145, forward strand.
AGACAATGCGGGGAGGAGAAACAGGACCAGGATGAATTGTGCAATTAGACGGACAGTGTGGGTATTAGCAAGACCAATTTCTGTAAGGCTACAGCGTGGAGGCCAGAGGGCATTAGACCGCAGCAATATTCAGAGAAGAGGACGTGCAACTATCCTTTTAAGAAGTCTGGCCACAAGGGGAGAAATATGGGAAGAGAAGAAGAGCAAGATCAAGGGAGGGGTTGTTGGTGGAATGTTACATCTCAATCAGTGAAAAATTACCTATTCTATTGTATCAGTTAATAAAGCTTCTATTACAGGTGAATGATTAGTTGATGAAGTGAAATGTTCAATTGACCACTGTTTTCCTTGAAGGAGGAAATGAGATCATCTGTTGAGAATGGGAGGAGATAATGGGATGGGGCAATGAAGAGAGAGAAAAGCAGTGAAAATTTCAAAAGTCTGGTAAGGGAAATAGAAAGGAAACTGAATAGCCATTGCTAATGATAATCACAATTAACATATACTAAGCTCTCATTGTATGCCAAGCATTGTACAAATTATCTCTAACCTTGAGAAAAAAAGGAAAAATGGCTGCAAAGTAATTTCATTATCTCTTCTTGTTGATCTGCATGATTCAATAAGGTAGCCGCTAGCCACATTTGAGTGTTGAGCTCTTAAAATGTGGCAAATCTGAATTGAAATGTGCTATAAGTATAAAAATACATGTTAAATTTCGAAGATTTAGCACTAGAAAAAGGAATGTAAAATATCTCAATAATTTCTATATTGATTGCAAGTTGATTTTTGAAATACAGGGTGTCCCAAAAGTCGCCATACATAGGGAAAATGGGAAATTGTAGGTAAATTGTACCTTTATTTACAAAATATTTATTACAAAATTCTTCCTTTGTATGGAGACTTTTGGGACACCCTGTATTGTGTTAAATGAAATATATTATTAAATTAATTTCACTTGTTTCTTTTTATGTTTTTCAATATGGGACTAGAAAATGTAAAACTGCATGTGAGGCTCACGTTATGCTTCTGTTGGACAACATCACTGGAGCTCAGGCATGATAGCTGGGCTTTGAAACCAGGCAGCCTGATGCCAAAGTCTGCGCACTGCTGCTTCTTGAAGACAGGCACAAGGATAGCAGAGAGATGCTGAGAGTTCAGATGTAATAGGAAACCTGAAACGGAAGATGTGCCTGTCTACAGAAACACCCAAGCATCTTTAGCCAAGCAGCCCAAGGATAATAAAAAAGGAAGCTGATGGCTGTTTTGAACTATGGTTGCGGCTTGGTACGTTGAGTACTGTATAGTTTCTGGAATATTTCTTGTTAGAAAGACACCTCTCTGCCTGTATTAGTCATAGTCTAACTTGGAAAACCAACTAAATATTTTTCAAAGATGGAATTTAATATGGTGACTTGATTACCCAGGTGATGGAATTTGCTAAAAAGCCAAACAGGGACGGTGAGGTATTCCAGAAATTATCAGCGGCAGAGAAGGCACTGCCATCTTTGGGTTGAGAGAAACAGGGGGAGAGACACAATTCCAGAGCCCAGGGGCTGGGCACCTGGTGGAAGCTAGAACCTGGCAGGCCTGTGGGGTTCAGGGGGATGCTGGAGCCATCACAGGAGCGTCATAGCAGTAGCTTCATATGATGCCCAAAGCAGGGAGAGACAGGGAGAAATGCCAGCTCCTGCCTTCCTCCTGGCCTCCAGCCTCCCGCCAGTGCCTCCCATGTCCCAACAAAGTCCAAAGCCAGAAGACAAGGGAATCTGGAAATGCAGCCTCCCTCCTCACCCAATTTGCCACCCAAAGCAGAGCAGGAAAAGGGCCAGGAATGGATTTGAAGGCAACATGTCCAAGGATGGACACAGCCTCTGACTCCCCTCTCCTACAAAACTGTTATCCATAAATGGTTAAAAAAGGCATAGATATGTCTCATATTCAGCCTGCTGACGACACTTCATTTTATGATTTCTCATCCTTTGTCTTTCTCAGTACAATAAGACATCGAATGGGAAACAGAGGGAACTGCTTTTGATTTCAGATGTTCTGCCTCCCCACTTCCAGCTTCAAGGAGTCTTCACATAACATAAGATGATGATGAGGGAGTTACTTGTATAAATTCCACTTACTAAATGCTGCTGCTGCTTTTTACTCCAAAATGCTTGGTTTTGCATATTTTGGTAGCATTACAGTCATTCGGGAGAAGGAAAAAGTGGTTGTTCTCTTTGCCTCTCTGCAACCAGCATCTTGGGGACAAGCACAACACTGGAGCAGTCCAGCCTGGCCCGCTGGCTCCTCTCCCATTGGCAGCCAGCGCTCGTTCCAGCCCCTCAGCCAAACAGAGACACACAAAGAGTGACCCCTTAAAAGCCAGACCTTTTCTTCCTAAGTGGCTGGATTTCATCTGTTTTCTCACTCTGGACCAATATGATGGTGAAATTTAGCACTAATTAATATCCCTTTCTATCTCCGGTCCTATTAACTGTAAACAGACACTTTCAGAGAACAAAGCAGTCAATTTAGCTAATCTCTGCCATTGAGCGTAGACTAGAAGAATGACTGGGGAGCAAGGACGGTGCGGAACCAGATAAGCATCACGGGCTTTGTGGTCAGACATCACTGCTACAAATGCATCCGTCTCCCAAAGCAGTGGTCCCCGCAGGCGATCACGCACGCCTGGTCTGTCTGTCCACACAGCCTTGGCTGGAAAGCAGTCAGGAGCTGTGTCTGCAACACAAAAGCAAATCAGAAATTGGCTGGAAAAATTCCACCTCAGCTGCCTTGAGGTTGGGGTTTAGCATTCGCAATGTGCCAGGATGCTGTTTCAGGATGGCAATCTCAAAAGAATCAAAGTGACTCTTAAAATCTCATTTTCTGACTCACCCTGGCAATTCAGATCCTACTTTAGTCACCAGTCGGGATTGCAGTGACATATCTCCCTTATACTAAGTGAACAAACTAAAAGGTAGCCAAGAGGAGGGAGGCAAAGGGACAGAGAGCAAAACTAAGATAGTTTAGATAAGAAGACACTTGTCATTTTTTGGCCATTTAGCAAGCAACCATCCCACCCACCCCCACGCCCACCACACACACATTTATTTGAATCTCTTCTCCCTTTTAGAAGATTTCTGTACTTGAATAGTGAGCCGGAGAGGAGGCAAAGCCGAGGTGGCTGGGTTCTTCCTCGCTAGCTGAGGAGGTGGGTACGCAGCCAATCAGATGTTTGCTCCCAGGGCTCCAGCTAGTAACACAGAGATGGAGGGAACAATGCGAGCTCGGATTCTCTGAAGACACAGGGGCTGCATGTCAACCCTGACATGTCTGCAGCATCCCCTCGCCCTGGCTCTGAGGCTCCGGGCTCCTTTGCTTCCTGCCAGTCCTCCTTGCCCAGACGTCAGCCTTCCAGCCAACCTGCAGCCTCAAGGTCCTCCGGAGACAGAGTCAGCTTCTATTGGTTGTCACCAAGAGTCACAATAAGATAGACACGATAAGAAGCCACCTTTCAGTCCATTCTTCCTATTCACAGAATTAAAAAGAATTGAAACTACAACCTGCTATATTTCTTTTGAAAACATACCCTAAGAATTTCAGAGTCTCCAACTCTTGAGATTCACAGAGTTATTCATATTTCACATAGTCAAACATTTTCTTTTAGTCTTTTGTTCAGTAAATGATAGGGCACTTAGCTTTAGCATTAGCTCTGCTTTTATATTTGCAAAAGTCTTTTTAGTCATGTGTTAGTTTATCTCCAAGCCACAATCTAAGTAAGGGGGAACAACTCCCATCTCCTTTTCACAGAATCAGAGAAGTCAGGATGGAGAAAACTTGAGAGGGAATTTAGTCCAACACTCTTATTTTGCAGACTAAGAAAACATTTCTTCTTGGGAAAAGTAAGGAAACTCTTTGTGAAGACTGAGTGGTTGCAGCAGCAGCAGGAAACTCTTACGTCATCACATACAAAGCCTTCTATAATGAAACTTTGTAAAAATATCTTAGGGCCAACATACCATGAAATATACTTTGGTCTTCTCACTCTTTCCAATCCCTATGCTGCCATGATGCTCAGGCCTCTGGACAAATATCTCCCTTCTTTCCTCTTTCCCACCTCCTTCTCCACTTTAGTGATATTGCCTGCCTGGATTCCATGCTCTAAACACAGTATGCTTGACATGCCCTAAAACATCCAAGTATATATTTATATATATATAGAGAGAGAGAGAGGGAGAGAGAGAGAGACAGAGACAGAGTCCCACTCTGTTGCCTGGACTAGAGTGCAGTGGCATCATCATAACTCACTGCAACCTCAAACTCCTGGGCTCAAGCAATCCTCCTGCCTCAGCCTCCCAAGTAGCTGGGAGGTGCACAATACCACACCCAGTTCATTTTTCTATTTTTTGTAAAGACAGGATCTCACTCTTGCTCAGGCTGGTCTCAAATTCCTGGACTCAAGCGATCCTCCTGCCTTGGCCTCCAGAGTGCTAGGATTACAGGCCGGAGCCACTGTGCCTGGCCCAAGTATATTTTTTAAAAACTCAGCTTCGAATATGTTGCACTTAAACATTTCTGCCTTGGGAATCTTCCCAGATCCCCTGGGGGAAAAATTAATCACTGCCTCCTCTGTACTCCCTCTGCAATGAAAGTGTGAATCTATTACTACAATTATATTTTGTTATAATTATTTATTTGCGTGTCTTTTTCTCTATTGTATTTAGGACTGCACATAGGTAGAAAATATATTATTTATGTATGTATTCTCAGTACCTAGCACTGGGCTGGCTATAACAGAAGCAGACAACATTTTGAATTTAATTCAATTGAGCCAATCATACAAATACCCATCTGCAAAAAAAAGAAAACAAATTAATCTAGAGCATAGTATTATTCAGCATGCTTGATATGGGTGTGTTCAATATAATGTAATGTTTGGTTTACTGACTCATTCATGCATTCAAAAATTATTATTCAGTGAACATAAGTTTTGTGTAAGATATTCTGTAGGCATGCAAAGTTTAATCATAGTTAAAACCTCAAGGCTTTGGGCAAATCAGAAAAGGTGACATCATCCTTGACAGTGACCTTACCTAGTTGCTCAGATTCAAACCATCATCAAGGACCATCCATCCTAAGTATTTCTCAACTCTTGCACTTCTCCATCACCACTGCCACCTCCCTGGTTCAAGGAACCATCCTCTCTCACCTGGACCACTGCAATGGTGTGGTTTCCCCCAAGCACTCTAACCCCACCCGGTCCCTGCTCCACACAGTAGCAGAATGGTTTTTTCTAAATGCCAATCTGAGTTTGTCACTCCACTGGCTTACAGCCCTCCAATGCTTCCGCCATTTCTCTTAGCATAAAGACCAAATCCTTAAAATACTTGCAAGGTCTTATGAAGTCTGTCTCCTGCAAATGGCCAATTCCACCTTGCAGCATTGGCCATATTTTAACCAAACTGACCTCTTTTTCATCCATCAAACCTCTGTTAATCCTACCAGGAATGATCTTCCTTCTCACTTTATTCTTAGGCAAATCCTTCTTATCCTCTGGAGTTAAACTCAAACACTACTTCCTTAAGAAAGACTGCCTGACTCCTACCTCCACTCTAGGCCAGTGTTTTTTGTTAATTTTCCCTCAACAGAATCATGTTTCTTTCTTTTATAGCAGATAACTCAGTTTTTAATTATACATTTATATGGTTATATAATTAATATCTGTCTTCTCCACTAAACTGTTAGTTTCATGAGAACAGTTAGCTTTTTTGTTTATGCTTATCAATCTATACTGAACATCTATCACAAGTAATATGTATAACAATATAAATAATATAGCATAGAAATAAATAGATGCCACAGACAATGTTAGCTGAGATCAGAAGAGGGAGAGGTGACATTTAGCTGGAGGAATTAGGGGAGGCCCTATGGCATTGGAGGTCAACTTGGCTGTACCTTGGAGCCACCTGGAAACTTTGAAACATATGATGCATGTTCCTCAAACCATTAAATATAGAATTACCATATGATCCATCAATTCCACTTTGGGGTGTAGAATTGAAAGCAGGGATTCAAACAGATATTTGTATACTCATCTTCATAGCAGTATCATTCACAACAGCCAACAGGAGGAAAAAAGCCAAGTGTCCATCGACAGATGAGTAGATAAGCAAAATATGCTATATATGTACAATGGGATATTACTCAGCCTCAAAAAGGAAGGAAATTCTAACATGTGTTATACATGGATAAACCTTGAAGATACCATGCTAAGTGAAATAAACCAGTCACAAATGGCTAAATACTATATAATTCCCCTTATGAGGGGTACCTAGAACGGTCAAATTCACAGAGACAGAAAGCAGAGCAGAGGTTACCAAGGTCTGGGGGTGGGGGAAGTGGGGAGCTATTTAATGGACATAAAGTTTCTGTTTGGGATGATGATAAGTTCTGAAAATGGAAGATGATGACAGTTGCACAATATGTGAATATACTTAATGCCACTGTACTCTATACTTAAAAATTGTTAAAATGGTAACTTTTATGTTATATGTATATAACACATAATACATATATGTTATATGTATATTTTACCACCACAAAAAAAACCTGAAGAAAAGTCCTAATTCCCAGGTCCAATCTCTGTAGTTTCTGATTGAATTGATCTAGGGTAAGGCTTGGATATTGGGATATTTTTTTTAACTCCCTAGATGATCTATTGTGCAGCCAATAAATCTGGTTTAGAAAGAAATATATAAGTTAAAACATTTGAGGTGGGAGAAGGACATTCCAAGGAAGGGAATAGCATACATCAAGGAAACAAGAACATGTGTATCATTAATGAGGAAGAATAAATAGCTCAGTTTCACTTAAAAAGAGAGTCTGTGAAGGAGAGTTTGGTTCCGGCTCTGAAGGGTTTAGAATGCTGGACAGAAATGTCTGAACTCCCAATTCTACACCTCTGTGAAGCCAATGAAGACTTTTGAGTGAGAAAATGACATGACCAAAATTATGATTTAAAAAGGAAATGAAACCAGTTTGTTAAAGAGATATCTGCACTCCTTTGTTTATTGCAGCACTATTCACAATAGCTAAGATATGGAATCAAACCACGTGTCCATCAACAGATGACATGATTAAAAAAAAAATGTGGCCTATATACACAATGGAATACTATTCAGCCAAAAAAATAAAATCCTGTCATTTTCAACAAGATGGATGAACCTGGAGGACATTGTGTTAAGTAAATTAAGCCAGATAAAGACAAATACTGCATGATCTCACTTATATGAAGAATCTAGAAGAGTTGCTCTCATAGGAGTAGAGAGTAGAATAGTGGTTACCAGAGGCTGGGGAAGGCAGTGGGGAGGAAGGAATGGGGAGAGATTGATCAATGAAAACCGTGTTACAGTTAGATGGGAAGGAATAAGTCCAGGTGTGCTATTGCACAGCAGGTGATGTAGTCAATAATTTATTATATATTTCAAAATAGCTAGAAGAGAGAATTTTCAATGTTCTTACCACAAAGAAATAATAAATATTTGAGATGATGGATATCCCAATTACCTTGATTTGATCATTATACAATGTCTACGTGTATCAAAACATCACACTCTACCCCATAAATATGTACAATTATTATGTCGATTAAAAATATAATAAAACTAAAAAAATTATAGTTTTAGAAGAATTACCTGACAGAATTTTGTCAAATGACCTGAAAGGAGGAGAAAGGTGGAGATCTTTTGAGGATTTGTAAGGGGCCAGGTAAGAGGTAGTGAAAACCCGATGTAGTTCAGGCAGAGAGAACAAAGAGGAAGGAAGTGAAGTGAGAGAGGTTGCGGGAGTTGAATCAGTGGGACCCAGCTAATCAGTCAGACTCTTCACTGGCAAAGGCAGAGTCCCCTTTCAAGTCAGAAACAGCGAAAGAAAAAAGAAGGAAGTCCCTCCAGAGCACTCAGTTAATTAACTGGAATTAGCATAAACCTTCACGCCATGTCCTCCCTTTTCCATGTTTTATTAAAACACCATCAGTAACCAGTTTAAAAGCTCCCTGGAATCCGCCTAACCCAGTTAGACAGACACTAGTCTTAGCCATGTGTGCAACGTGAGCCAAAATATGGCAAACCCAAAGCTCCCACCGGAAGGGAACAGGACAAGCAGGCACCCCAGTGTCACAGTGTTTTGGAACATCCACAGGGGAGGGTGGCGGAGTGGCCCCTTTGGTGAGTTTGAGAAGAATGAGGATCTCACACTCTGTTGTGACAAAATGCAATGATTCCAGGGGGAGCCCCCAGACTGCAAGTCCTCGAGCTGATTTCTCCTATGATTTCTCATAACTTCCCATGATGAGGCATTTGTAGCCATCAGCTATAGACTTTAAGGAACTGTTTTTGCCCTAGAAACTGCACCTGTGAGTTCATGTTCAGAGCTCTACTGTGGGATGATCTGCACCCCATCCTACTCTGTCCCCTGCAATCCAAATCATGTACACAAGCACACTGCTGTAGACGTGTGCAGAAATTCTGTAGTATGATTGATGGATGACTGAGTGAAATCACAAGTGACAGTTTTTTCAGCAAGCACTTAAAATCTGCTCTGCCCTCTTGCGGACTTCCCTACTCTTAAGGTATCTGGAGATATGTCTCTAAGCCCTGACCTCCAGGTGGACAGCTCTCCCTCCTCACCCTGCATTGTTCCCACTTCTTGAGCCAGAAGTAACTTTTCTGCTAATCCCCTGGAGCCCCAGGGAAATGGGTTTTTTTCTTGGCTAGGGTCCAAGGCAAAATTGCTTTGGCTTTAGGTTATGGCTGTTATCCTAGCAGCTCTGTCCACAAGGATTTCCAAATATCAATCCTTCCATGTCTAGGTTCTCAAGCCACACTTGATCCCCTCAGCCGGGGCATTTCCATCATTATCTCCTGGTGACTTTTCAGCCCTATGGCCAGCTGTTTTCGCATTGTCCTTCTACCGCGCCTTCCCCCTCCTCTTCTTCAAGCTGTTCTAGTTGGCCATTCCCTTATCCTCTTCACTCTGAAAAAGTAAACCCATCTTCGTTATACTTCAGGAATAGCAAATAAGATTTATTTCACATGCCAAATTTCGTGGCATGTTGTTGCTATGGTCCTAAGATGAGAAAGATGCTGAGGCCAAATCTCTGCGTGACAAGAAAAAATATTATGACAGATTAGTGATGTCTGTTATGGATGGGGATGGGTAAGTGGTGGCGTATGTATCAAATAGTTGCATGATTTTCCCAAAATCTTAACTGCCACACACCTTGGATAGGTATTACTGGACTATCTTGTCTTGCCCTGCCCCATTCTAGGCTGGGGTCACCCCTAAATTTACAAAGGTTCATTGGAAGTGGGTGTGTTTGTGTCAGTTCCCATGTGCAACGCCAGCTAAATAAACCACTTACAGACAGGGAATACTGATAAGAGAATGAAATTCACACCTGAGGCAGACAGTGAGCATCCCCGTGCTGTTAAATGTCCCTTTTTCTTTCCAATCTTGCTGTGCTGGAAGTGAACACAGGAAGCTCACCCCCAGAGGATAGGGGCCAAAGGGTCAGTGAGGAAGGAGGGACGTCTCACTGGGGGGCTGTGGAAAGTGGAGTGTGGAGCAGGGTGAGCCCAGGACAGACAGAGCAGGAGGTCCAAGTGGCACACGTGAGCAAGGAAGATCTGAGATGAATGGTAGGAATTTGGAATTAGGGAATGAAGCCAAGGATTTCAAAAGCACAGGAGATAATAAGGTTTTTAGGAACAAAACAAAAAGGTGGCTCTTCCATTTCAAGAGGCAAAGACTGCAGACATCTCCTTTGCCTTTATGTAAGTGAACACATAATAGGCAGAGTCTAACAATAGCCTTCTCTTCCCAGTAAACCAGGATACACTCCACAGCTGGACTGGGAATCTGGTCACCTGGATTCTGTTCTCAGGAGTGCCACCAGCTATCTCTGGGCATCCTTTCACTCATGGCGATGTAACAGGTTCCAGAGCCAGGCCACATTGGTCAGGCCTGATAAATTCAGATCTTCCTGAGCATGGCCAGAGGACCAGCAGGGTCCTGCTGCTCTGATTCTTGTACGGGAACATCTGGCATGGGGAGCCAGTGTGGAGCTCTAGAAAGACGAAGCCCCTTGAGCTGTTGGGCAAATAAAGCCCATTCTTAACAGGGAGAGAACACTGGGAAGGAAATCCCCTGGGGGGGAGAGACTGGAGGTAGAGAGGTACAGGAGGCACTGGCTTGGTGTGAGGGCAGCGGCTGGGGGCAGAAGGAGGGATGGTAAATTGCATCCTGGGGAAGAGCAGTCAGCTGTGTTTCCCACTCGGCCCCTCCATGCCCGTGCCAGTGTCTAAGGAAGCAGAGCTGTGATGAACGGCAGGGCCCATTAAAAACAAACAAGCAAATAAGCAAAAACTGTGCTTTTTAAGGAAAAGAAAGTACAAACAAGCACAACCCTGTGGCCTTAGCAATAGAGAAAGATGGACATGAAAATGTTCATTCCCACTTCGTACACGGCCAGGGGGAGAGAAAAAGGATATAAGAGCAGGTGTGACTCCACCTGGTTCAGAAGTAGCAAAGGAAGCTAGGACGGAGCCCTGGTGGGGCCGACCCGTGGGAGAAGACCCAAGGCAGCCTGAGAGCCACGTGGGAACTCCTGGAAAAGGCTGGGGCACAGGAGTTTGGAAAAAGAGGGTCTTCCTGGCTGCCAAGTCATCCTCAGATCTCATGGCCACAGAGAGTGGGGCCATGGTTTCAGAAGCTCTGCAGGGAGGCACTAAACAGCAGGTGCTTTTAGTGTGGCCGTATTACATCCCCAACTTTGTGAGATTAATCTGAATGACCTGTAAGTCTAGAGGGCTTATCTCCGCCAGTGGGTTTCACACTATGCTCTGAGAGGCTCTGGGGTTTCTTGGGTGGCCCACAGTGGGGCCCACCAGCTGCATACATGTCGGCGCTGGCTGAGGCTCTCCCAACTCTATCTAAAAAAAATACTCCTCTTTACCTTTTTTGTTTTGTTTATTGGGCTTCCAGGTAAGATTTCACTGAAAGAAAAAAATTTTTTTCTTCAAAACATTTGAAAAGGGTCAATGCCATTTTATCTAAAGGTTTACCTTAAAGTTTGAGAAACACTAAATTTGGTCTTCTCTCATCTCTGGCTCATCTGCATCCAAGTTTAACCTGCTGATGGAAGAGAATGAGCTTCCCTTTGCTAGTGGTGACAAAAGGAAAGGCCAGTTCTGGGCCCATCCTTTAGGAAGAATGACAGCTTCTGCTGTTTCCCTTCTTGGAATGCTCTCTCCTGGAACACGGGCTCTCAGAATCCAGCCGCCATGCTGTGACAGACCCAAGTCACACAGAGAGGTCACCTGTAAGTGTTCCGGTGGATAGCCCAGCCAAGCTTCTGACCAGGAGGCAGTGAGTGAGCCACCTTGACTATTGTAGCCTAATCGAGACCCAGACACTGCATTCCCAGCCACAGCAGGTGCAGCAGAACCACCCAGCAGAGCACAGGCAACACACAGCTACAGGAGACTTCAGCATGGCAAAATCAGAGTCATCAGCTAAATGGGCAAGGAGGAAGGTACAGGCTCTTGCTCCCCCACTGGAAGCACTAAGCAAACAACAATATGCAGAAGCTTTGTAGGAACTCTAGAAACCAATTAAGGATCTGCAGCAACCAAGAAGAAGCCATACTCTTAACAGTAGGAAATTTCATGGTGTTTTTGCTCATCCTTGCTCCACCCCTCCCCAGCGCAGCGAGATCAGCAGGCAGCCGCACAATTCCCAGTGCCTCCCTCAGCATGGAAGAGAAAAAGTGGAACTTGTTTGTAATTCGAGGGACTGGTTTCTGTCTTGCATGACTCGAAGTGCTGATGAGAATGGGTGGCATAGTTTGGATATTAGGCTGAAGGCTGCTGAAAGCAGTGGTGAACTCTACAGAGCGTGAGAGCTGCAGGAGATCAGAGAACAGAAGAAAAAAATGGGTAAACTGGACTTCATCAAAATTTAAAACTTTTATGCTTCAAAGGTCACCAGCAAGAAAGTGAAAAGACAACCTATAGAACTGGAGACATTATTTGTAAATGCCATATCTGATAAGGGACTTATAGATAGACTATATGAAGAACTCTTACAACTCAATAATAAGAAAGTAACCCAATTTAAAAAATAAGCAAAAAAAATTGAATGTATATTTGGGCAAAGAAGATATACAAATGGCCAATAAGCACATGAAAAGGTACTTAACATCATTAGCCATCAGGGAAATGCAAACCAGAACTACAATGAGATACCTCTTCACACGTACTAGGGTGTCCCTAATCAAAAAACAGATAATGATGGTGATAATGTGGAGAAATTGGAAGCTTCATATACTGCTGGTGAAGATATAAAATGGCATATCCACTTTGGAACACACTCTTGTAGTTCCTCAAACAGTTAAGCATGGAGTTACCATATGACCCAGCAGTTCTATTCTTATAGATATACTCAAGAGAAATGAAAACATGTCCACACAAAAACCTGTACATGAATGTTCATATTGGTATTAGTCATAATAGCCAGAAAGTGGAAACAACCCAAATGTCCATTAACTGATGAACAGATAAATATAATAGTATATGATCAATAAAATGGAATATTATTCAGCAATAAAAAGGAATGAAGTAGTGGAAAATACTACAATATAGATGAACCCTGAAACATTATGCTAAATGAAAGAAGCCAGTCACAAAGGACCACATGTTATATCATTCCATTTATATGAAATGTCCAAAATAGTCAATTATGGCTATAAAAGACAACCCATGGGATCTTTATGGTGATGGCATCATTCTGTATTTTGACTTTGGTGGTGAGTACACCAGCCTACACATGTGGTACTACATTTACACACACACACACACACACACACACGTGCACACACACTCAGCAGCACAAGTAAACCTGGGAAAATCCAAGTAAGGTTGGTTGTATCAATGTGAATATCCTAATTGTGATATTGTACTATGGTTTTACAAGATGTTATAATTGAGGGAAATTGACAAAGGATACATAGAATCTCTCTGTATTATTTTTTACAAATTGCATGTGAATCTACAATTATCCCAAAATTAAAAGTTCAATTAATAATAAATAAAAGAATAAAAAAGCAAAAACTTTTGATAAAAAAATTGAGCAGAAGAAAATAAAAAAAGGAATTGTAGTGTGTAAAAAAACAAAAAGCCTAGCCTAGATAAAAATTTAACTTAAGCAATAGAAGGATATTATTCACACTCATTTCTCATTAGAGTAAGTTTGAATTAAAATATCAAATCGGTAAAACAACAAGACAATGAGATTGTTAAAAAGAATTTCTGGATGAAGAAAACAAATTGTAAGACAAAGTAGCAACATTATAGAGCTAATAAAATTAAAACAATAAAAACAGGTGACTATCAAATTACTGACACAATGAATGCAAATTAAAAAAACAAAGCAATTATTAATATATAGAAGACAATATATATGGTAGATAAACATAATCCAGTATAACGATAATTGATACACCTGAATAGAAAAACCCAAAAATAGAAGATATATTCAAAGATATAATACAAGAGAATTATCCAAATTTTAAGACACTACTGAAACTGCAGATAAAAAGTGAATATTATGTTCCAAGAACATTTAAATTAGAATATCAATATCAAAATTTATTCTAAGTATACTATTGAACTTGAAGAAAATTTTCAGGCATCAACCAGGCAAAATAAATCACCTACAAGGAGGAAAATCAAGATGGTTCAGACTTGCTGCAACATCATTCACTGCCAAAAAATAATAGAGCAATGAAATCAGGCTTGCTCATTATAAAATACGGCTCTGTGTACATTCTACCCTAGACAAGTATAAGCAACAGAAGCAATAAAGCAGAAGACTGAAGCCATAAATTTGTGTCATGCCAACATAGCAAAGAAAGGAGTTTGAGAAAAAGTAAATGAGCTCATTTTCTGAAACTGCAGATGGTACAAAATTAATAGTGGGATGTGATTAGTAGTTTAAGGGATGAAATACAGATATTAACAATCAGCAATTATTTTTGTGTCCAGAATTTTACCACAATCCTCTACCTACAGTCCCCAACATCTGCCTGTTAGGGACCAGGTGGCAGAGCTCTGCTGACTCCCCACACTTCCATGGAAAAATTGCCTTCCATGAAACTTAGGAAGGGGCGGGGCACGCAGCAGCTGGTGAGTGGTGGTGAGCCGGTGAGCCAAGGAAGCTACATCTGTATTTCTCCCCATCGCTGGCATCATCACCTGAGCTTTGCCTTCACCCCTTCCCCTTCCATGGAAAAATTGTCTTCCATGAAACCGGTCCCTGGTGCCAAAAAGGTTGGGGACACCTGCTCTACACCCAATAGATAAGTGTCTCACTTTACAGAGAGAAAATCAATACTGTGCCCTGAATCATACAGTAAGACCCATAATCTGAACTCTGTTCTACCTAACTCAAAGCCAATTCTTGCTTAACAGAACCACGTAATTTTATAGTTAGATGAGGAAATTATACATGGTTTTAATTTTCTTCTCTTTGCTTATTTTTTTCTAAAGCTTCAACAATAACATGTGCTGCTTTTGCTATTTAAAATAGTAGGAATCTTTAAACATTCACACAAAGATTCTCTTTCATGGAAACAATATATACTCTCTAATCATTGGAGTTTTTTTTAATTTTTTTTATTTCAGCATATTATAGGGGTACAAATATTTATGTTACATACGTTGCCTTTGCCCACCAAGTCAGAGCTTCAAGTGTGTCCATCCCCCAGTCGGTGAATGCCAGCATAGCAGTTGAAATTGGTTGGTCATTTGTAAGCCTAATACATATACATAATTTTTCTCACTTTTTCACTATTTTGAGGGGGGAAGGGAGGTTAATTACAAAATAAATTCATAAATAATAATCACAAATTCAGAAATTAAATTGGCTGGGTTTTACTAGTCTAGACTGACACAGTCTGTTTTCTGGAACTCTGTCTAAGCCTTCTGTCTTTTTTTCTTAACTGTTTGAGTAACACACACACACACACACACACACACACGTACTGCCACTACTCCCATGTGGCATAATGAGGCTGTATGGATTGGGATAGCAGGGGAAATGCCGCTGTTGGGCAAAAGTCTTCCCATGTAGATACACTCATTGTGAGGCTATTTAGAAATAGGGCTTCCCTGGAAGGAGACAGAAGATACAGCCATAAGATGGAAGACTCCACTTTGCACATCCAAACTTCTCACCAGACAAACAGCCTCTGTTTCTCAAGTTCCTTGAACTTTGAGTTACTGGCTGGGTCCCCAAGCTGAGAGCTCAGCCACATCTTGAGCAGAATTTCTTTCCTCCCCAAAGAGCCAGTGAGGAATCAATGAGCAGAAACCTGCCAATTTTCTGTCACTTGGAGAGTTTCCAAACTTAGGATTATGTTCAGGGAACCAAAGTCCAAGAGGCCTGTGTAGGAAGAGCAAACAGGACTCTCTTAACTCTTTCAAAATATTGCTAAAAGTATGTCTGAAAGGCTGTGAGGAAATAACCTACTTTTAATTTGTCAGGTCAGCAAAAGAGAGCAGTTAGTAGAGAAAAGCGATCTTGTGAGCTGGCAAGTTTATTTTCCTTCCCTCCCTTATATGTATTTGTGTTGAGGTAAATCATTTTAAACAATTTCCTCTGACTTGGAAGTTTTGAAACATAATGAAATTCAAAGCACAGTACCTTTTTTTTTTTCCCCTTGGTTGTTGTTGTTCCTCAGAAGGCAGTGAGGGAGGAGAGTGGGAAGTTGAGAGATTTAATGTCCCAAACTGCTTTGAAAACTGAGGTTTAGGAAATTTTCCCTCATACATAAATAGGAATTTTCAGCTACACTTGGGCAATTCTAACAAGCTTTCTATTACACCGCAGCCTTCTAGGGCTGCTTGAGGTTCCCTCTCACTGTCCAGGTTTTAAAGGGGTGCCCTCTAAGTGATCTCTTTGATCATGCAAAAGCTGAGACAATGGCAAGAAATAATTTTTGAAGAAGTGATAATTTTACCAGAACAGGGGCTCAAATGACCTCATTGTAACATTTCGAAAGATCAAAAGAAATAGGCTTTCTTTGCTTTCTTAGACTAAAACAACCCAGTTTTGAAAATAAGAAAAAATAATTGGATATTAATTAACCAGAGACCTTTATAACTTTGATCATGGTGAATGGATTCAATGAACTCTCACCCAGTTTATAACAAGAACGTAAATTTTCCTCAAATTTTTTTGTGAAGATGTTACCGGAAATTCGGTACTTGTCCCCAAGGCCAAATCAGTGAGAATGAAGAGTTAAGACAAGTGGTTTGAGGAAAAGGAAAGAGAAGTTTATTAATTTGCTGGCGAATGAGGAGGGCAATAGACTAGCATGTCAAAAGACCACCATCCTGTGTTTAAGCAGAAATACAGGGCTTTTTAAAGGGAGGAGGAGGGTTTCAGCAGTTGGGCTTGGGTATACGTGACCAGTGTCATATGTTGTGGCTTCGGGCTATTGTTAACTATAGTTGGTGGTTTCAGTGGACCTTATCTCTAGTGAAGATGATCTCATGATCATCATCCAGATGATTCTGTTGAGACATCTCCTGTGGTTTAAGAAACTAGAAAATAACAAAGAACATTTTTTTACCCCTTTGATTATTAGCCTCAGGCAGGAATTCAGGTTTTAATTTCCAAAAAGGGTGGGTGGGGGGGTCAAAGAGACAACTCATAGTATAATAAATTTTGCCTTTTTTCAGACCTTTACCTCCATTACAAAGGGAAGGAGGAAGTGACTGGTTAAATGAATGCCACTGGAGTTAATTGTCCTAAACCAATGAGTCTCAAGATCTTCTCAGAGTTCTCTTAACTTTCAAGCTGCCCAGGATACTTCCTGCTTCTACAGCTGTGGCTGTGTTTCAACTCATGTTCTTTGTGGAGAAGCGGGAATTTCCCTCAAAGAAACAACATAGAGATACAGCTCTATCTGACACAAACACAGAGAAAAATGGTGCTGCCCCTAAGACAAACTCTTTAAGCATCTCAGAGTAAATCATAGAGTACATTTACAATGTCTCATAGGAGAGTTCAGCTTCTTAGAGCTATGGCTTCTCATCCATGCTTTTTAAATAAATTTTTTTGCATCTTTGTGAATTGCTTTCTCAGAACAGAGAGACAATTTATGCCAGGGGGTAGTCAAGTCTCTACCCTTATTTGTATAACCCAAATATAAGCTGATGTCCTGGGCTCTCATCTCTATATTTAAGGAGGACCAGTCCAGCTTTCAAATAGCAGTTAGGATTTGAATCTTGACTTTCACCTCCCACAGGGGTTCTAATTAAAAGCCCTCAAAGCACCTTCCTTCTCCACCCTACCCTACCCCAGGTCTCCTACAATCTCCTGGAGCCTCTAACATGTAAAATCCAAAATTCCCTCTCCAGAACAGTCCGCTAGGCTTTTCTCTGCCCCACCCCACCTTCTCTTCCTTTTTATTCATTATGTGGATCATCATTGTCACTCTAAGCAATTTGCCCTGTTCACCCCCTTTCCACAAACTGTTCCATTTTTCTAGCCTACTCTCTTCCATTTTCCAAATTCTGTCTTGTAAATTGTCCAGGAACCCATGTGGCAGGGACTCTCATTTTAGTAGTTAGAGACCAAGTTGTGGAAGAAAATCTATGGATGAGGTGAGGGCTTTGGACAGAAGCAGCTGGAAACCTTCACTGATAAATAACTTGATGCATCACACTTGCAAGACAGAAACACAGCTCATAAACACAGCTGAAACCATACTTTCCTTAGCTTCTACAGCACCCATCAAGGTCTCTTTAGCCCTAGCCTTCTGCAAATCCACATTGTACTTTCCCTTTCTAAGGGATCATCTGCCAGAAAGCAGCTTCTAAGCACCAAGCCTACAAAAGGAGCAAACAGTAATATAGCTGCGAGCCCATAGGGTCTGGAGCAGCTCATATTTTATTCCCTCTCCCTTCTATGTTTTCACCACAAGAATTACAGATTTTTCCTGTGTGCAATGTATGTAACTCACACCTAGCCTAATATGGCCAGAATATACAGGGATTGAGGGCAGTATGGAAATGAGAAGTGGGTGTCTTTTCATTAAAGGACCCACGGAACCATTTTGGGTTGCAACACTGACCACGGACTCATTTGTTTTTCCCCTCTAGAAAAGGAGTCACACCTTAAAAGGGGCTTATTGAGAGTACTCTAGATTCAGAGCTGCTTCTGGACAGGAGTGGGACCAAATATTATAACCTCATCCCCTGAAATCTGTTGTGCTGCCTGACAAATGTGTCCCTCCTCACCAAAGTGCCCTGACTACTCTGTTTTATTGCACTGAGGAATGTTTAAAAAATGAAGGAGGCCTTTGATGCAAACGCTCTCTAAAACTGAAACTTGAATCACTTCACAAGTTAGAGCTTGCAAAGCCATGTATGCTGCACTAAATTCACTGAATTTCTTCTTACCGCAAAATGTCAACCATACCATTGACTTTAGGCTGGCTTTGTGTAAACTAGTCCATTGCTTGGAATTTTATGAAAAGGTTGCTGTAGCTCCCTCTAATTTAATATATGCATGCGTACACCTTTTCCATCCACACCACCTCTTCCCATGCCCTCCTGTACTCATCGCTTATATCCTGGCCACCCACACCTTGACTTATTCTTCCCTAGTCCACCTTTTCAATCCTGACTTTTCTGACCCTCTTTCTGTCTTCTCCCAGCCTTTATTCCTGCCACAGACCATCATTGACCACAATTATTTGGCGCTTCCTATGTAATTGAAGACTTTACACGATGAGGTATGTGTTACCATGATATCTTTTTTTTATTGTGCTAAAATATACATAACATTAAATGTACCATTTTAACCATTTTAAAGTACACAATTCAGTGGCACTTAGTGTATTCACAATATTGCGCAACCATCATCTCTCAGTTCCAGAACATTTTCATCACCCCAAAAAGAAACCCTGTACCCATGAAGCAGCAACTCCCCTCCCACTAACCAACAGCAATCACTAATCAGCTTTTAATCTCTATGGATTTTCCTATTCTAGATATTTCATATAAATTGATTATATAATATGTGATTAAATATTGTATGATTTTTGTGTCTGGCCTCTTTCATGTAGCAGTGTTTTCAAGGTACATCCGTGTTGTAGTATATCAGTACTGCCTTCCCTTTTAGGGCTGAATAATATTGCATCTTGTGGATACACTACAATTTTTTATCCATTTGCAAGTTGATGGACATTTGGGTTGTTTTCACCTTTTAACTATTACAGATAGTGCTACTATAAACATTCATGTACAAGTTTTTGTTTGAACACCTGTTTATAATTCTTTTGGATATATACATAAAAGTAGAATTGCTGGATCATAATTTAATTCTGTATTTAACTTTCTGAGGAACTGCCAAACCTTCCTACAGAGGCTGCATCATCGTACATTCCTACTAGCAATGTATGAGGGCTCCAATTTCTTCACATTCTTGCCAACACTAGTTATTTTCTCCCCTTTTTTTTATAGCCATCCTAGCGGGTGTGAAGTGGTATCTCATTGTGGTTGTGACTTGTATTTCCCTCGTGGCTGATGATGTTGGAGCATCTTGCCATGTGCTTTTTAGCCATTTGTCTATCTTCTCTGGAGAAATATCTATACAAGTCCATTGCTCATTTTTAAATTGGGTTGTTTGGTTTTCTGTTATCATAATCTCATTTTGCAAAAGAAAACAGAGGTGTAGAGAGATCAGGCCACACAGGGAGCATGTGGAAAGCTGAGATTGGAACCCAGGTGGTCCGGCTCTGTTGCTCTTAGTTCAGGTGCTAGGACTCCTCGTTGTTCAAATCGCTACTTCCTGAAAATGGCTAAAAGGGGGGTCTAGACTGGTGCTCTTTTGTTCCAAAATGTCTGTCCATGAAGACTGGTCCCCAGTGTTTTAAAAATCACCATGAAAAATGACAAATCACTCCTTTGGGTGAGTCTAGGATCTCTTTGATGGAATGGAGGAAATTAAAACTTGCCAAGTCCTTATCCCTGCTGTAGGAATTTTCACAGCTGCTACAATTTTCCATTTCGCTCTTACAGCAATGCTGTTCTTATTACTGTTAGGCTGCAGATGCAATGAAGACAGAAAAGTTAACTTCCATGCCCAAGCTAGAAATCAGTGGTACCTGAACCAGAACCTAGACCTGTACGATGTGTAGACGCTGTCTTTCAAAATGCAAATGCTGCTGAAAATGCTGGGCTATTTAACTTCTGGGTGAATACACCAAGGCCACACATAATCGATCATTTGCTTTGGAGTCAAACTCATGGTTTCGGGCTGAAGTTTCTCATTAGCTATATGGCCCTGGCCATGTTTCTTAACCTCTCAAAACAATTTCATGCAAATATTAACCAGGGCATCCATGTCAAGACTCTAGCAGAGTGCCCGGCATAAATGTAAGAGAGGAAGATGAAGATGATGGCCACAGGGAGGAATGACGGTTCCCAGAGGTGCCCTTTTCCTGTCCCGCGATTCTGCAGAAAACTGCACCTCCTCTGTGCAGGGCAAAAGGAAACGCAGCTCTGTTCATTTGGAGAAATACTATCAGCAATTTCCAAAGAGCAGCAGCAGTCCCTAGAAATAAGGATCGAAACAGGCAATCTAGTGTCTGTGCTTAAAGAAAACCAGGTCTCTCTGCCCTCATTGCTCAATTTGAATAAAAACGAGAAATCAGGCTCTTATTCAAGTCAGCAAATTTTATAAGGAAATTAAGCGAATGGATGCAAGTTGGGAGATTAAGCCGAATGACCTTTCACAGAAGAGTCCCCAGCTCTTTACTCCAGGTACCTGTCCTGGGGAATGGCCAGGCTGGCACCGTGTGTGACACGGTGGCTTGTGTGCTTGATCGTTTGATTTGACCCTCACACATTTTATCCTTCCAAGCCAGGGTGCGTGCCTTTGATTCTCAGGTGTGCTGGTGTGCACACGAAAAAGGGGGACTGCAATTGCCAATCAGGCATCCAGAGACCTGAGTTCGTGAAATTGCTTAAGCCTTATTGGGTCTTGGTTTCCTTTGTCTATAAAATAAGGACGTTGCATTGAGTGACCCAATAGATTCCTTACAGAGCTACTGATTTGTGACTCAATTGATTAAGGACTACCTTGTGGCTGCTAGAAATCCAAATCATCCAACATGATATGCTGCATTTTGTTGGCTCTGGAGAGTAAGCAGTGAGCGGTAGACCCCAGTCAAGCCATGCAGGGGAGATTTGGCATTTGTAAGGGAAGAATAATCTACTCAAAATCCTGCCCTAATTTAGGAAGAAAATGCTACAAAATGATCATTTATCTACTTATAATAGAGAGCCAGATTAGCACAGTTTGGGAATGTGTTAGCTGTTTAGGTTGTGGCTATGGTTGCTGAGGAAAAACAGCTCTAAAATGCTTTGGGGGAATCTAATTTGAAAGAAACAAATGGATTACATTTTCCTAATTTAGCAGTCAGTTAACTGTGACTCATCCTCCTCTCTCTGTTCACGTGACCAGGATAGTAAATACAATATTGACAAGAAAATCTAGCCCTCACGTCAGCAGATGCCAGCCCTCCTCAGACTGAAGCCACAGGGAAAATGTGCTTGTTTCCTGGGTTATTTTGTTTGTTTGTTTTGGTTTTTTGCATAACCAAATTGCAGGGACCATGCCAATGTCTATTACTGTGTCCTACGTGAAAAGGGGCTGATTGCTAATTTCTAACTTATGAACTGCAAATATTATGGGGAACACTTATGCCTTCTATGTCCTGCTTTTAAACAGGCCTGAGTTGAAATGAATAGAGATAAATAGGTGCTTATCCTCCAATTCCTGAGATGATCTGCTCAAGCTCTTGAAAATCTCCTTCTCTTTTAGCAGCAAGAACTTTTGAGAAAAATGAGCACAGGTTCATATCCCAGCTCTGCCTCTTACTGTCTGCGTGACTTTGGGAAAGTTATTCACCCTCTTCTTGCCCAATTTTCTCATCTAAAATGAAGAGAAAACACATTTATTGCATCTAATTGTTGAAACTAAGTATTTTAAAGTATTTACAAGCATTGTGCCTGTTGGGTCAAGAGACGGTAACTACTGGCATCATATCTAACATTTATTGGTATGATTTGTAACTGGGTTAACAATACAAAGTGTCTCCATCAATGCAAGGGACAGAAATACAGGATAGGTATCCACACAGTGAAAAACCACTCAGCTCCATGCAAGAAGGAGAGCAGGAGTTTTTGTTTACTCAAAGAGAAAATGTAAAGCCACTTACTGTGTTTAGAACCAAAAAACTCCTAAGGAAGTTGATGTTGCTGCCTCTGAGCAATGAGTTAGCAATGCTATGATGCTACACAAGCACCAGGAATACATCTGTCTTGCGTTTGGGCCAAATATCAAAGCACACCAGGGAGCCCCTTGCACCATGCTGGTGTGGTGGCTCTCTGGATTCTTTGTCTAACGAGAAAAAGAATTGGTTGTGTAGTTGCAATTGCTAGGAAGCACCAACAGTAAAACTGGGGACACCTCTCCTCTCTTTTCCTTTTCTTCCCTCTGATCTTCATCTCAGCAAACCAAAAATATCTTTCCTGCTAGCCTATCATAAAGCTTAATTTCTGGATACTAATGATCTATGTTTGGAGCTCAAGAGTTTGAATTCCTCCTGAGTCTTCTATTACAAATACAAATACCACTGGAAGACTTAACACCCAAATCATAGTGCTGAAAGGAACTCAAATAAAATCTAATGCAATGCCCTGATTTTTCCAAATTCAAAGACTGAAACTTAAAAGGGCTCAGTGATTTGATTAAAGCTACACAATAAGATGGTGGCAGAGATGGAAGATGCTAGTTGCCCTTATACTCAGTCAAATATTCTTTATGCTGCCCATTCAAAACCATCAGCATCGATGAAAGTCCTTGGTGAAGGGGAGCATAGATTGGCCATAACACTAGTTTTCAAACTCAGTGTGGGCCAGAGAAGCTGCTCCCTTACCCAACATACATATCATTCCTACAAGACTTTGTTTAAAGAGTATTCTATGATTTTTTAAAATATATGGTTTCATGGCATCCCTGTACAGCCATGAAGATCCCCTGGGCAGCAGTCCTTGCTGAAGAAAATAGAGTATGTTATTATTGGGTTGTGGTGAAAGGTAGAGAAAGAAATCCAGACTGCTCAACTCCGGAGAGGGCAAGCTCAGAAAAGTTACCACCATGCTGGACACGGTGGCCCACGCCTATAATCCTAGCATTCTGGGAGGTCGAGGCAGGAGGGTCGCTTGAGGTCAGTAGTGTGAGACCAGCCTGAGCAAGAGCAAGAACCATCTCTACTAAAAATAGAAAAATTAGCCAGATGTGGTGGTGAGTGCCTGTAGTTCCAGCTATACAGCACTCTAGCCTGGGCAACAGAGCGAGACTCTGTCTCAAAAAATAAAAGAAAAAGAAAAAGGAAAGAAAAGAAAAGTTACCACCATGAGAGGCCTGTGCAGTGAGGGCAGCTGAAGACCCCTGGGGCTTTGGGGGCAGAGGAGAAGCTAACATGGGGGGCATGGAGACAAAAGAGGCCACAAAGATGTTCTTTGCCACAATTTACATTATAAATTTGAGTGTATTTCAGTCTGGATTCTTAATAGTGTGCAACCGAAATGCACCCCAGCTATTTTATGTAAAAGGTAATTTATTGAACGGATACCAGGAGCTCAGAGAGCCAGCTGGAGGCTCAGTGACCACAGACATTAAGGGCAGAGTGAGAGCCAGCCCTCAGGACCCACAGCAGGAGCTGCCCCGTCAGTGGGCGGCATTTCTACTGTGCCGACTAACTGCTACCCACCTCAACATCTTTGTGTCGCTCACTTAAAAGTCAGAGTCCCAGAGGACAGCACCGATTGGTCAAACAAGGTCACATGCTCACTGCAGCTTTCCCAGTCGGAGGCAAGTAGTATCCTCCACCAAGACCACAGTGTGGGGAAAAGGCAATTTCCCCAAAGGAAATAGGGACCATTGGGTGGGGAGCTTGGATACTGGACAGACAAAAAGGAAAAAGCAGCTGGTAGAGATTCTACCCTTGAGTCCAAGTGAGACTTAGAGCGTAGATCATATCCAGAAAATTGATGAGATGGGCCCCACCAGTCTCCTGGGATAACTCAGTATGAGGAGAGAAAGAGCTCTATCAGCAGACAGGAGAATGATTCTGGATACAGAATGGCATCGTCACATGGTTTGGAACCCTGGCTTAGTGCCCCATGCACTTGGAATTGAGTCATATGGGCAGCAGAGGGGCTGAAATAAAAACTGAAAAAGCATTTTTACATTTTTAAGAAAACGCTAAAACAATGGCTGTAAACATCAGGGCCCCAGGACACAAGAAGCACCGCTGAAGTGAAGACAGGTGTGAGTCCTTCTTCCTCATTTTGCCACAGACCACTCACTGTGCAGTACACCTTTCTCGGGGAGAGGGACCCCACAGAGCAGGAGCAGCTCCGGCTGGAGGAGCTATGTGGGAGCTCGCGTGATGATCTGCCCCTCCAGGACCACGGCCCTGCTCAGAAGGGGAGAAACTCAAGCCATTGACTGAATTGTAATCATCAATGTGACCTCATTAGAATCCTCAGTCTGATGAGGAGAAATTCGATATGTTCTCCAAAGCAAACCCTGAAGAGGGACGAAAAGGGGAGACTAGCTGGAATGTTTGGGGCGCCCCCTGCTTACCAGCCGAGAAGTCTTGAGCAAGTTACAGAATGCCTTTGAGATTCGGTTTCCTCGGTTGTAAAATGGAAACCCTAATTCCGTGGATTATTGTGAAATTAGATGAAAGGTCAAACCCAGCCTAGCCTGCAGTAGTGCTCAGTGTGTGGAAGATAAATATCTGAATAACAATCACCATAAAAGGCGCACACTTCACTGAATGCTGCTTCTGCACAAGCACAGTGTAGTTTCATACATTCCGGGTTCAAATCCCGCACCTTCTACTTAGTAGCGAGCTGTGGGGCTGTAGGCAAGTTTCTCAACTTCTCTGAGTTCTCAGGGCCCACATCTCTAGTATTACTTACCTCAGGAGATTGTTGAGAAGATTAACTGAGATAAAGCAGGTAAAGCTTATGAAACGATGCTTGGCACATACTAAGCTCTCAATAAATGTCAGCTGTTATTGTTGCTATCATGATCCTCATTTCATGCAATGCAGCTTACCCAAAGTGGGAAAGGGAGTGCAGCACCCTCACCTCAGCACACTCCTCCCAATATTTGCCCAACTGAGCTAAAGTGACAGGGGATAACTGACAATAGTGACGCCATGGAGGGTGGGGGCAGGAAACACAAAAGGCAGGGGAGAAAGAAAGATAAGAAAACAACTTTGCATATTGATATTTGATCATGAAGATGGGCTCCCAAGTCACAGCTATGCACCTCTTTTAGTTCCAGCACTTTCCACCTAGAAGAACTCTCTTAATGTGATTTTTTTCTAGATATGACTGATTTTAGGAGGAGAATATTTAATTAGTACTCTCTAAGTATAAGGACTGTTCAATGAGTTTTGTTTTGTTTTGTTTTGTTTTTCTTGAGCTAGAATCTTGCTCTGTTGCCCAGGCTGGAGTGCAGTGGTGTGATCATAGCTCCATAGCTCCCTGCAGCCTTAAACTCCTGGGCTCGAGAGATCCTCCTGCCTCAGCCTCCGGGATATCTCTGACTACAGACACACATCACCATATACCAGGCTAACTTTTAAATTTTTGTAGAGATAAGGTCTTGCTCTATTGCCCAGGCTGGTTTTGGACTCCTGGCCTCAAGTGATCCTCCGGCCTTGGTCTCCCAAAGTGCTGGGATTACAGGCCACAAGCCACCACCACGCTGGGCCTTAATGAATGTACTGGGTAGATATCCAGGCAAGACTTAAGGAAGAAGAGTCTGCCTGACTTTGGGAAAAGTGATTTCCGTGCAATGATTAATGAATGGATTAGAAGTATATAGTGCTTAAGAAAAACCATCTGCAAATTTGAGATGCCCCAAAGTACCTTGGTGTTAAGGCTGCTTACAAAACATTGTAAAAATCTTGAGAGAGATATGTATGGGGCAAAAGGAAAACTGCTGAAAGATTAAAGGAGAGAGAAGTTTAAAAATTGCAAGATTACCAAACCCAGCCACTTACATATTTTCAGGCTTTTAAATAATGAGTGAAGGAGACATTTAGAATCAGACAATTGAAAGAAGAGGAGAAAAAAAGTTCCAGACGATGATAAAATTACTAAACGTATAACAAATTCAAAATGGAGAACAGACAAAGAGCACATGTCATTTAGGAATACTTGGGTGTCTGTTGTCTTGAACATCTTTGAGATCAGTGAAACAGAGAGATTCAAGGAGACAGCAGGGCTCAAAATCAACACAGCTCCATGAGCAGACTGGTATTCAAAGAGGAATGGAGCAGAAGTCTTTGTTAATCATAATAAAGAATTTGCTGCATTCAAATGAAATAACAGCAAAGTGGAAGTATGCCAGGGCAATACCAGTTTTCCTAGCAGGAATAAAGGGAACACTAGGAAATTACAGAGCCTTCATCTCAATGTCTGTAATTTGCAAAATAATGGAAACAATAGCAGGGTAAGTTTGCCAAATGCATTTACAAATGAGTATCATTCCCTTTAATCAGGCTAGAGATAACCAACAAGGCTGGATAGAGGATTGAGAGGCTAGGAATCTCTTTTTAGTTGATGGGGCTATGACACAATTAATAATTACATATGGCTTATTCTATTTTAATGTCCAGATAATTTTACATAGAAACTACTTGCAGTGTGTCTATTATGGAAGAGAGTAAGATAAAAAGTAAAGCAAAGAAAGTACTGTATGTTGCCTCCATTATACAGGGGATGCTACTATGTTTTCCTTTTTGCTTAAAATCAAACTGTGGCATAGAGCTAAAAAGGAGTTTAAGAAATCATAAGCCATCCTCTAGGACTGAATCAAAACCACCTGAGCTATATGCATTCCTAAGGATCACCAGGGCAGGTTGCTTTCATACTCTCTCGAGCCCATTAGAGTGTGTAGCCACTCTTCCTTGTAAACTTTGCTGCCACCTAAGCCCATTCCCTATTGTCTTGTCTTCAGTGAAGACATCGAGCAGCTGGCAGCACTTCCCTAATTCTGGAAAACCTACGTGTAGTCCCCGCAGGCAGAGTCCACAGATTAAAGGAATCTACTGGACTCTTTTCACATCGGTTCTATATTAATTTCTCTAAATTGAACACTTTGCTCATGAGCACAAAGAGCCCCGAGCTTCTAGGAATCAGACGATCTGGCTCGAATTGTGTCAGACCTGGGTCTCGCAGTGTGACAGTGGGCAAGACACTTCAGCCTCTGGGCTCCTGACGGGCATCTTTGCTAGTTTATGATTTTCTCCATGCTTTTCCATGCCCAGTTAGCTCCACTCTGTAAGTTTCCTTCCTTCAGTGTCCACAGCAGATGTAAAATCCAGTGTCCACCCTCCATTGCTTATTTCCTTTTTTGATTCTTCACTCTTGAAAGTGGCCTTCTTCATATTTGAGTAATTGAGGCCATTGGGCTTAAAATTCCCAAGTTTTTCTTACACACACACACAACTGTTTTACCTCCACTGCCACTCTTACAATTCCCGCTGGAGATGTGCCCTTCCTCTTGTCGAAGATTAATGTCTCCAGCCCCACTCCAGAATCCATCCCTTCCCTCCAGTCTTTCTGGGGCTGCTCACTCTTCGGCTCCCCTTAGAACAGGCTGCTTCTTCTTCTGACAAACATGTTCAAGACTTGAACTTCTAAAACTCTTTCCCCAAACCCAGCTCCCCCTTCTAGCTGCTGTCTCTTCTCTCCGCATGCCTGCAAAGACAGGTTTCTTGACGGCGCAACCTCTACTCACAACTGCATTTCTTTTGCAACGATGCAGGGAAGGAAACCCTGGCTAAGATTTCCAGCAATTTCCTACCCGCAATTCCTTATCTAGCCTTCCTTAGTCACTGTGCAGCAATTGATACTTTTGCCCACTTTCTCCTGGACACTCTACTGCCAATTGTGAGAACCTCCCTTTCTCCCGGTGTATAAATCTTTCCCGTATGTAATCATTTTGCTCCAGCGATTCTGAGGGCCTGTCTTCTGTCTTCGCTCACCTGCCTTCTTTGCTTAGGAGATGTCAACCTCTCCTTTAGTTCTGAAACCTGAATCCCAGAAGATTTCGTATTTACATTTCTGTTTTGCTTTCTCCTCCTGCTCAAGGCCTGTATACCCAACTTTCTTCTGAAAAATCTTTACGTAAATGTTCAACTGCCTCCAACTTCAATTATTTCCATCTCTCTTCTCTCCTTCCTGCTGTTCCTCTTCCTCTACATTTCCTGTCAGTTGGTGGTATCATCATCTACCCAGTTTTCCTGAGGCGGAAACCTGAGATTAATTCTGGACTTCCTCCACATGGTACAACCAAACAGTCACCGATACCCTCAAATTCTTTCCTAAACCTTTCTCAGATCTAGACTTTCCATTTCAGCCTGGGCGTCATGGACTTGCCTGAGGCCCTCATTGTCTCTTGTCCGGGATGTTGCGATAGCTCTCTGACGGGTCCCTTTCCCTCTGGCCTGGCCTCCACTTCATCAGTCCTCCACGTCCTGCTAGAATGTTCGCCAAAACCAAACTCCAAACATGAGTCTCTCCAGCTGTCTTTCAGAGGTCCCCGTTGTCCCTCCGGAGTTTTACCGTGGCTGCCTTCCCCATCTTCTCGCCGCATCTCCACCATCGTCACCGCACCCTTCGGCCATATCGTCCTAAACATACCTTCAGTGTCATCGCTGTGTGTCTCTGTGCCTTAGCCCCATTGCCAGGAGTGACCTTCACAGCCCAGCGTAGGTGTCACATCTTCCACGAAGACTTCTCTGGCCATCATACCCCAGTGTTGGGGTCGGGAAGGATGGAGAATCCCTCCCATCTCCATTCTGCCTGTGAATCTTTCACCTCCTTATATTGTGGACTTAGCGCTCTGTACTCTTAGTATTTGCTGACGTGTCTGTCTCCCCTCCTGGGCTCCGATCTCCTTGGCAGTGGAGTCCAGGTATTTATCCTCGTATTTCCTCACCTGGTGCCTGTAATATGGCAAATGACTTGCAATAAATTGAACTGGAGACAAGAAATATTCTGCAAAGTGCTCAAGGATATGGAGGAATGTTGGTTAACTTGCATATGATACGGGTGATTTGAGGTCTGGGACTACTCTTGTTCCTCCAGCACCTACCACAGTGCCTAGTACATACGAGGCACCCCAGTAAATATGTTTACCAAGTAAATGGTGGTTGTTCTGTCTTAGGGGAATAGACTGCCCCTCAGGTGGCCGTTTAAAAAATCTGTGGGTTTGGTTACTATGTAAGAACATGTAGATGGATAATTTCATACTAGTAAAAAACATGGGGAGTCCAGCCAGCCCACCCCCCTTCTCTGGGAACTCTGGTAGTGAGAGACTAAATCTACATGTGATGCACCCCCATGATTTCCCCCCACAAATTGTGAGTCTCAGCTGACTCAGCAAGGAAGCAACAAGGGTAGGGTATGGGTGGGTGGGGCACCAAGATTCTGGGCAGTCTCCTCTGGGTCTTTGGACTGGAAGATCAGGTAAAGTCCAGTCTGGGCTGCAAAGAGAGCAAAGAGTAAGGCAGGTATGTGAAAGAGAGAGAGAGAAAGAACACGGGATGGCATGGGAGTGGGCAGAGGGAAAAAAGGAGGGAGAGGAAGAGAAGAAGAGAAACAGACAGGAGATGGAGGGACAGGAGGAGAGAGAGAGAAGGAAGGGAAAGAAAAGGAGAGAAGGAAGGAAACTATAACGCACTAAAATAAATTTAACATTACATAATTAAATAAACACATGCTTCCCCAAAAAGCTTATAATCTCCTATCAGCATACGAAAGAGAAGTGACTTCCCTCTCTGCCTCCCACACACAGAAATAGAGTGGGACTTGTTTTTTTCATGGTCTTCTGGGAATTCTAGTCCAGTAAAGCATCTACTACTTTCTCCTAATCCACCACTGAGTCCCTGGAAGGGCGCAGCCTGCTACTTCTCCCGAGAGTGAGGGAGAACCAAGAGGAGCGGGAGGCAACGAAGCGTGCTTTCCTTGCCTTCCTTGCCATCTGGATCTGGGAGTTGGCTCAGCATACCTCGCTGTGTCCCTTTTCCCTCTCCCTCACAAAATGGGATTTGCGGTTTTGGGGGGCACTTTCACCAGAGTGGTAAAAATTCTTATAATATGGAATCTCTATTCATCTCAGCACAAAAAAGATAGTATGTCCAAAGAAAACACTATAATACCTTAGTGCCTCCCACTGGGATCAAAGAATTCCTTTGACTCCCCATGAAAATCTTAAAATTCTCTTCCCTGTGTTAGTTCCCAAGCTCTTCGCCTCCTAAGCAGAACCACTTTCCCTCCCTACCCTGCACCAAAACCCTTCACTGTGTCTACTGCCTCTGTACTCCAGAAAGTTCTCCTCTGATTAGCTTTAACCCACTTGTGACAATGATGATGGTGACACAATTCACTCTTCTGTCTAGGCCATCAGTGCTCACTTAATTGGTTTTCAGTTTACCACTTGATATTTATTTGTAATATTAATATTCCTAATTGTTCTCATGTGTTTGTTTCTTTATTCAGTGCCAAAAGTCCTCGGGGGAAAGAATATCAATTCAATTTCATTCCAAAAGCATTTGCTCCATTGTATCCATGCCTGGCACATGGGTAAGTACATACTGTGTACAGAAAATATAGTAACTTCTGAGGAAAATATTTTTTAAATTGATGAGACAACATCCCTGCCTTGGGTATGTTTATAGTTCTTTAGGAAACAAATTAAAAACATATATATTTTATATAGATTCATACATATTCATAAATTCATGTATATACATATATTCATATATGATTTTATATGGTCATACATATTCATTTATATACATATATTCAAATATATATGTCTTAGTCTACTTTCTGTTGTTGTAGCAGAATACCACAGACTGGGTAATTTATAAAGAAAAGAGATTTATTTGGCTCACAGTTCTGGAGACTGGGAAGTCCAAGGGCATGGCACCAGCATCAGCTTGGCCACCTGGTGTGTGCCTCCTTGTGTATCATTACATGGCAAAGGGCATCACGGAGCAAGGGAGGATGAAAGAGGGTGACAGCATGCAAGACAGAGAGAAAATGGGGTCCAAACTTGTCCTTTATCCTTATCCTTTTATCAGGAGCTCATTTCCAAGATAATTAACCCACTTCCCAATAATGGCATTAATCCATCCACGAAGGCAGAGCCCTCATAGCCTAATCATTGTTTAAAGGCCCCACCCACCCCTCAACACTGTTACACTGGCAACTAAGTTTCCAACACACGAACTTTTGCAAGACACATAGCAATATGTTTTTTATATATTCATGTACAAACCACAGAAACAGTTCAAATTATATTAGTTGATTGATAAGCATACATGAATATATAATATGCACACATGTCTGTACAAATAACTACAATGCAAGGCATAAGAAGGAGCTAGGAAGCCTTCCCAGAGGATGCACCTGAGCAGGACATGGGCAGACGAAGAATTCACCAAGGAGAGGAGGAGGCAGTTTATCCTAGGTGAGGGAAGAACTGTACAAAAAATATCAGGAGACATAAAATACTCGAGGCTCTGCAGAACGGGAGGAGTTAGGCATTATTTGATGAGGGGATATATGTCAGTGGGGGAAAGTCAATGAGATGGGCCTGGACAGACAGGCTGGGATGCACTTGTTCCTTCATTACCCCACAGGCAACGACAGCCTTGGAAGGCTTCTCCACAGAGGTAAGAAGGGAGAGAAGATGTGTTTCAGCAAGAGCTTCCCTGGCAGCAGCCGGAGGGTGATTGGAGGTAGTGGTTTGTGAAATTGTAGAGCAGTTAGGTGGTTGCCAGAGTCTCGGTGGCTGATGATAACCTGAATGAAGGCAGTGGCAATGTAAGAAGTGCAAAGAGAAGAGAAGTGCATCTCAGGGGAGGATTGAGGAACTGTGGGATGGGGCAGAGGCATGGAGGAGTTGGGAGAGGGTCTTCTTGATACAGTGCACAGCCTGCTGGAGGACAGAGTTCCTTAATCTTATAGCACCACGAGTGGCTGAGTTTCTGCACCTATTAATGCCAGAGTGGCATCCCAGTTTTATGGGACAGTTATCTCTTTAATTTCTTGATAGTGTTCTTTGACACTACCAATTCTTCTATTTCCTTGCTGATCATGTGTCTGGTTCTTCTACCCATTATTGAAAATGGGATATTAAAATCTCTTACAATTATTATTGAATTGTTGATGTCTCTCTTCAATTGTTTTAGTTTTTGTTTCAGTATTTTGGGGCTCTATTTTTAGGTGTATGCTTGTCTATAATTCTTATATCTTGGTGAATTGAGCCTTTTATTATTATGTAATGTCTTCTTTGTTTCTAGTAACATTTTTGCCTTGAAGTCTATTTTGTCTGATATTATTAATAATACAGCCACTTTACCCCTCTTTTGGTTACCATCTACATGAAATATCTCTTTTCATTCTTTTGCTTTAAATTTATTTGTATCTTTGAGCTGGGCACAGTGGTTCACGCCTATAAACCCAGCACTTTGGGAGGCTGAGGCACAAAGATAACTTGAGGCCAGGAGTTCAAGACCAACCTTGGCAACATAGTGAGACTCCATCTCTACAAAAACCAAAATAAAATTAGCAGGGCATGCTGGTGTGCATCTGTAGTCCTAGATACTTGAGAGGCTGAGGCAGGAGGATCACTTGAGCTCGAGAATTCGAGAATGCATTGAACTATGATTGCTCTACTGTACTCTAGCCTGGGTAACAAAGCAAGACCCTGTCTCTAAAAAAAAACATTTGTTTTTAAGCTTTTTTAAAAAGTATTTTTGTGGCCAGGCATGGTGGCTCACACCTGTAATCCTAGCACTCTGGGAGGACAAAGTGGGAGGATCGCTTGAGCTCAGGAGTTTAAGACCAGCCTGAGCAAGAGACAGAACCCGTCTCTACTAAAAAAAAAAAAAAAAAAAAAAAAAAAAAAATAGAAAAATTAGCCAGGTATGGTGGTGCATCCCTATAGTCCTAGTTACTTGGGAGGCTGAGGCAGGAGGATTGCTTGAGCCCAGGAGTTTGAGTGTGCTGTGAGCTAGGCTGATGCCATGGCACTCTAGCCCGGGCAACAAAGTGAAACTATGTCTCAGAAAAAAAAAAAAATAAAATAAATAAAAACCTATTTGTATCTTTGAA
This sequence comes from Eulemur rufifrons, assembly GCF_041146395.1. Lineage (NCBI taxonomy): Eukaryota > Metazoa > Chordata > Mammalia > Primates > Lemuridae > Eulemur > Eulemur rufifrons. The sequence continues at coordinate 75,511,489 of NC_090985.1, forward strand.
TCTAAAATGAGTCACTTTTAGACAACATATAGTTGCATCATTTTTTTCTATCCATTTTGCCAATCTCTGCCTTTTAATTGGAGAGTTTAATCTAGTTAAATTTAATATAACTACTGATAGGGAAGGACTTCTGCCATTTTGCTATTTGTTTTCTGTATGTTTTACATCCTTTTTGTTCCTTAATTCCTCCATTACTGCCTTCTTTTATTTTAAATAGATATTTTCTAGTGTGCCATTTAAATTCCCTTGTCATTTCTTTTACTATATTTTTGAGTTATTTTCTTAGTGGTTGCCCTGGTAATTATAATTAACCTCTTAATGTATAACAATTTAGTCTAGATTAATGCCAACTTAATTTCAGGATATCAAATCTTTGCACCTACACAGCTCCATTCTGCCCCCATAGACACTATTCTGTTATTGTTATAAATTATATTTTTATACTTGTGTGCCCAACAACATAGATTTATAAATACTGCTGTATGCAATTGTCTTTAAATTAGAATGGGGAAAAAAAGGAGTTACAAACAAACAAAATACATTCATATTGTCTTTTATATTTACTCATATAGTTACCTTTATCAGAGAGCTTTAGTTTTCACATGGCTTTTAGTTACTATGTAGTGTCCTTTCATTTTATTTCAGACTGAAGGACTTTCTTTATCATTTGTTAGAGGATAGGTCTATTAGCAGCAAACTCTCAGTTTTTGTTTATCCAGGAATGTCAAGATTTATTTTTATTTTTGGAGGGTATTTTTGCCAGATACAGAAGCCTTAGCTGACATTTTTTTTTACTTTGAGCACTTTGAATACATCATTCCACTGCCTTCTGGCCTCCACGGTTTTTGATGAGAAATCAGCTGTCAATCTTATTGAGGATTCCTTGTAGGAGATAAGTTGTTTTTCACTTACTTTTTCAAGATTCTTTAGCTTTCATTAGTTTGATCATGATGTATCTCCGTATGCATCTTTTTGAGTTAATCCTACTTAGAGTTGGTTGAGCTTCTTGAATACACAGATAACGTTTTTTATCAAATTCTAGTTGTCTGCCATTATTTTTTCAAATATTCTTCCTTCATCCTGCCCCTTTCCTTCTCTCTCTCTCTCTCTTCTCCTTTTGGAACTAGTATTTTGTGTATGGTGGTATCCCACAGGTCTCTAAGGTATTTTTTGCTTCACTCCTTTTTCTTTTGCTCCTCAGACTGAATAATCTCAATTGATCTATCTTCAAGTTGCTAATTCTTTTACCTGCTCAAATCTACTATTGAATTATTTTAGTGATTTTTAAATTTTAGTTATTGAAATTTTCAGGTCCAGAATTTTTATTTGGTTCTTTAAAGCATATAATTTCTACCTTTGTATCGATATTTTCTACTTGGTAAAGCGTTATTCTGATACTTTTAGGTTTCTGGATAGGATTGTCTTTAGCTTTTAGACATATTTCAAATAGCTCATTTCAAGTTTATTCTAGTAAGTCCAATGTCTGGGCCTGCTTAGGAACAATTCTACTGATTTCTTTTTTTTTCTTCCTATGTTCAGGTCATATTTGTTTTGTTTTTTTGCATGTCTCATAATTTTTTTGTTGAAAACTGGACATTTTGAATATTATAATGTGGCAACTCTGGAAGTCAAATTCTCTCCTCTCCCCAGGGTTTATTGTTGTTACTGTTCATTTTAGTTATTGTTGTTTATTTGTTTAATGACTTTTATGAACTAATTCTTTAAAATCTGTATTCTTTGTTATGTGTGGCCATTGAAGTCTGTTCTGTTAGAATAATAACTGGACAGAAATTTCCTTACATGCTTGGAACCAAAAATCTTACAAAGTTTTTGCCAAGAGATTGTGTGTGTGTGTGTGTGTTGGGCCCTGCCTTTAACACTCAGCTAGGCAGTTTATAATTCTGCCTTAGCCGTTACTTCTTTCTTGTGCAGAGCCTGAAGGTCAGCCAGAGGTCAGAGCTTAGGACCTTATCAGGTCTCTCCTGAGCAAGCATGGCATGCCAGATACCCAGCAATACATGTGAACTTGTCAAAGCCTCTGTGATCATCTCATTTCCCAGCCTTTCCATCCAAAATCTCTGGTTCATACCAACTGTTATCGATCATCTCAGGCAGCAGCAGCTAAAATACTTGCCTGTAAATGCTTTTGACAAATACCCCTGCACACACTCCCCTCCCAGTAGCTTTTGAACTGGGCCAGTTCCAAGTCAGGTGAAATAAAGGTAAGCCTTTTGAGCTGGTCTTCCATGGAGTCACCACAAATGTTTTTAAAAAGAAAGTACTTACAATTCTTTTTAAATGAGTTCCATTCTGTCCATCCAGTACCAAGAAGGCAGGCTATCCTTTTCCCAGCTACCCCTGAACTGGGGTGTGGGGTATGGGTCTGGGCTCAGTTAAAATGCTACAGAGCTCGCTGTTCTTACTGAGATTCGGTGGTTTCCCGGAATAAACACTCCCTGGTGACTGCAAGCCTTTAGCTAATTTCCAGAGTTCTAAAAAGTGGATTCTGATAATTTTTGCCAGTTTTTTCTTTGCTTCAGGGAGGGGCAGAATATTGGCTACCTTACTCCCCCATTGTCACTCACATGACTCCTCTTAATATTCTTTGCCATTACTTCTTGATATGACAATTTTGTAATATATGTTGGTTGAAAAAGTAGAAGGATGGTTCAATCTTTCCTTTAGCATGATTGACCAAATTTTTTTTAAATTATGGACAGTTTGAAAAAATTTCTTATAGCTGGTGAGCAATGTCACATTTATAATCCCCTCCCAAGACCTCAGAAAACTCCTGCTCTTTAATCATAGTTGGCACGGTACCTACAACTAGGACCCTGGCAGCTAGTTAGGCTTGGCCAGGCTCTTGCACCTTTTTTTGTCACTCATACTTCTCCCCTCACTGGTCTGGTCCTGGGGTTAGGGGACAAGACTCCTGGAAACTTGGTTCCTAGTGGACCTTGTGCAGGATGAAGAGCAGCCTCAGTTTCAGATACTTCTCCAGTATCAAAGACAGGGTCCAAGTGCTCCCTGACAACTGCCAAAAACAAGTTGTCCCAGGTGGCCGGTGGCTATGGAGATAGTGCTGGCAGTCTGCCAACCCCACTCAGAACTCCAGGACCAGCAACAGGGTATATACAAAATAGGCACAAAAATGAATCTACAAACAACCCAAATGCCCATCAATTGATGACTGAATAAACAAACAAAAAAAATGTGTTTATCCATAAAATGGAATATTATGTGGCAATAAAAAGAAATAAAGTTCTGATACATGCTACAACATGGGTGAACCTTAAAAACATTATGCTAGGTGAAAGAAACTAGTTATAAAAAAACATGCATTATATGGCTCCATTTATATGAAATGTCCAGAATGGCTAAATCTATAGGGACAACATAGATTAGAGGTTGTCTGGGTTTCAGGAGATGGGGGTGGGAATGAGGAGAGATTGCTAATGGCTTCAGGGGTTTTTTTTGGGGGGTGATGAAAATGTACTAAAATTAGACTATGGTGATGATTGCACAGCTCTGGGAATATACTTTTAAAAATCCTGAATTGTAGAGTTTAAATGGGCCCATTTTATGTTGTTTGTATTATATCTCCATAAAGCTGTTAAAAATTAGGAATAAACAGGGGGACCCCAGGCTTAAGCAAGACTCCTGGATCCAGGCACAGCAAAGAGCTGCTGCTGCTTCCCCTTCTCTCTGGGGGACTGTGCTGAGCCTAGGAAGGGGCCCCCCAAAATGGGGAACCCTAAGCTTAAGCATTAGCTCCTGGGAAATCTGCTTTTGGATATGTGCCAAGCCTTTTCTTTTGTTTTCTTTCTTTTTTTTTTTTCTTTTTTTGTTGTTGTTTATTTCAGGTGCCAAAACTTTTTTAAAAAAATAATGTTGATGGATACATACTCAGTTAAATTAACATTCCCATCTTCACTGGGTGAAAACAAGCTCATAGGTTAAGGTGAAGGGAGGTGGGTGGAAGGTGCCCAGGGAGATGAAAAGAGTGACTTTTAAAATACGTATTGACATATGAACAAAAATGAATTGACACATGAGCTCCCCAATTTAAAACAATTGAAATCAACCAAACAAATCTTTTCTTTTTCTTTTTTTTTTTTTTGCTCTCACTATGGCCCCTAAGACTCACACTAACATTGAGCAACAGCCAGAAAATCAGAGTTAGCCTCAAAAGCAATAGATGTGCCAGACAGATACCTTTGTAATCACATCTAAGAGACACCTCAGCTCATGGAATGTCACCCAATCCCACTCTGTAGTTCAGAAGTCCCTTTTGAACACGCACAGACGTCTTTTTCTGATTTTTCCATTGTCATTACCAGAACTGTGCTAGACCTTTCTTTGAACAACTTTGCTTTGGTTAACTTTTGGTTGAGTCATGGAAACTTATAGGATTAGAATATTCTGACACCTTTGGTGAATTCCCATCTTGCACTGGGGAACATAGTCAGTCTCTTTCCCATTCTGTTATCACTACCACTGTTATTTATGAAGAGATTCTCGTCTGCATGATCCAGGGATTTGGCAAGGCATGAAAAGGCCTGTTTTTGTCAAGGAGTTTGGCACCCCAAAAAATATTGTGCTGTAGCAAAACCTGCCAGTCCTTGAATCTGCTCCACCTTTGTTCTGGGCACACAGTTAGACTACATCTCCCAGTCTGACTTAGAGTCAGGGGAGATCGTTTGACTGAGGAAAATAGAACACGGGTAGAAAGGATGTGCATCATCACTGGGTCTACTCCCCACAGCATCCACTCTGCTCTTTTCCCCTTCCAGCTGGCTGGAATGGAAATGACTTCTAGGACAATCTGAAGGAAAAGGGGCTGAGTTTCTGCATCACCATCAGAAGAATGCCCACATTGGACTGTTAAAACAATGCAACTTTTATTGGATTAGTCACTGATGTTTGGAGGTTTTCTCTAGATCTAGGAATGTACTAACTAGTACAAATGTACTTTAAATGAGCCTAACCATATTAAAATCTATTGCTGTATAATGAATTACCCCAACGCAGCAATTTCAAATAATACACATCTATTATCTCACATTTTCTGTGGGTCCAGAATTCAGGCTTGGCTTACCTGGGTGTCTCTGGTTCACAAAGACGCAATCAAGGTGCCAGCCAGGGCTGCAGTCACGGCAAGGCTGGCCTGGTGGAAAATTCACTTTCCAGCTCATTCTTATGGCTCCTGGCAGCATTTAGTTCTTTGACAGTTGTTGGTCTGAGGGCCTCAGAGTCTTGCTGGCTGAAGACATCAGCTCCCTGCCAGAGGGGCCTCTCTGCAGGGCAGCTGACCACATGGCAGCTGGCTTCCCTCAGAGCAAGCGAGTGAGAGAGCCAAAGAGGATGCTGAAGACAGGGCCAGAGTCTTTTTGTAAGAAAATCTTGGACATGACATCCCATCACTTTGGCCATATTTTATTGCTAGAAGACCAGACCTATCTAGCTCATGCTCAAAGCTCATCCCACCCAGGAAAATGAATACCAAGAGGCAGGGACTATTGTGGGCCATCTTTGAGGCTGCCTGCCATGCTAACTTTATGCGATTTTTTTTATTCCTGAAGATTTGTTAACACATTCAACTTTTAAAATGCTCTGAAGCTGCATTGTCTGATATGGGAGCCATTAGTCCCATGTGGCTACTAAACTTAAATAAAATTAAAAATTTGATTTCTCAGTCATACTAGCCACATTTCAAGTGCTCCATAACCACATGTGCCTAGTGACTCCCATATTGGACAGTGTAGATATAGAACATTTCCATTATTGCAGAAAGTTCTATTGCAAAAACAAAACAAGCCAAAAACCCTCTCTTTAGAAAGATGGCTTTTCTCCAGAATTGTGAAGCAACAAACACATGTTCTGAGGTGCTCAGATTCTCTTTCTACATTCATTGCCACCCATATTGTTCCTGTGTTTCCTTTCAGGAACTCAGTTATAACTAGTCTCTTCCCTTCCTGAATACACACTCTCAAGAAAGAAACTAATTCACACTACGGTGTAAATGACTATCTTTAGCCTCAGCATTTCTTCAGAAGTATTTTCATTTTAACAACACTAAATCTGAAAAAATAAATTTTTAATTGTGGCACTTTAGATATTATCAGCTCCACTGATTGGGATTTTTTTTTTTTTTTTTTTTGAGGGGAGCTTTCAAGCTTTCTGAATGCTTTGAAACTTGAAGAATCCTTTCTGAAATGAGAACATTCACCCCTAATCTATCTTGCTCTTGAATTCTGGTTTTCACATAAATTTTCCTCAAAGTAGATAGCAACCTGGATCTGGATGTGCTATAACTGAGCATCATATGTGCAAAAATCAAACAAATAATATAGCAGAAGCTGTCTCTACATATTTATAACCAGGGACCACAAAGTCCGGTAAACTGCATTATGACATTTAATACCTAGCTTTTCCTCCTGCAATAAATGAATCCATCATTTAACTTGTTTCAGCCAGAAAGGCCGCCTTTCAGTCGCAGAAGGAAAACAGAAGTTCTTTGACAGAGGAGACAAAAAGCGCTGGAAATGACTCAGTTGATTACCAACAATGTGCGTTTCCACCTGAGCTAACAGGCCGCTTATTAGATCCTGGTGCATAATATTAACCTCCGCGACTGGAGCAGGGTCGTTGCTGGTACAAACATAATTTGTCACATTGTCTCCATGCGATCATTTGGAAGCGGAGGGAGCTGTCTGTAATGACAGGTCACAAACATTCACAACGCAGGCTCCTTTATGCCTGCTCTGCCCGGGCTGGGCGCTGGCAGCCTTGCCACTCAGGCGCTTGTTTTTGTTATGGAACAAAAGCCTCACTCCCAGCTGTGGCGCCAAAATCTAGCTCGCACTGTACAAGTAACTGACAGCTCCGAAGCTAGGCGGAGGGGAGGCCAGGATCCGCTCCTCCAATAGCAGCCGCCTCTCGCTGCGGCCCCGCGTGTTTACAGGCAGCCTGCAGCCGGCGGGAAGGCGGCGAGGGGGAAAACCAGGAAGTGGAGCATGCTCGGAGTGGGCATGCGCCCTGGCGGGAAAGTGAAAGTGCGTGTAGCCCGCTGCAGCGGAGGCATCCACATTGTGGCCCCAAGCCTGAGGCTGGGACGCTGTGGATTTATTTGGTTCACCCCATCAGCCTGCAAGAAATTTCCCCGGCAAGTTCTTCATGGCTTCGTGTGTGCAGTCTCTGTGATCACAGGGCGATGAAGTGGCAGGGAATGTGTTCCCTTCATTCAGGGGGACTGACACATAACCATTAAATCCTCAATCCCCAGCCAGGCGCTCTGAAGTGACACAAAGGTGAGAGAAACTGAAGGAGGAGAAGGCTCATATGGGAGAGATGTTGATTGCTTCCTGCAAGCCTTCAAAGCTGAAAGTCATTACCATCATCATTAAAGAGGTTTATTAAACATTGAATTGTGTATGCTGCTGTTGTGTATTGAACCATGTAAGTAAAAAGAATTTGTCCTCTGCCTTGAGTAGCTAATGGATTAACACAGCAAGGAACGTTCCCAGGATATACTTTGCGAAACAAATATGCAAAATCTATATCTGTTACACACTAGGCAGAGTAAAACTGATTCATGCCTGGTCAGTGGATGCTAGGAGCATCTAGCTTTGAGGGCAAATTAAACGACTTTGAGGTTGTGGTTTCTGAGCTGGAGGCTGTAGAGCTCAGAGTTTAAATAGTAGGTCCAGAGTCCACACACCTGAGTTCCTTGCTGGTTCTGCACATGTTGGTTATGTGATTTTGGACAAGACAGCCAACTTCCCTGGGCCTCTGCTTTCTCATCTATAAAATGGAGATAATACATCCAGACTTGCTATGAAGATCTCATGGGATAATTGATGTAAACTGTCTGACACTTAAGAAGCACACAATAAACAAATGTGGTTAGTTGATGCCAGTATCTGATGGAGAATTTTCCAGACATAATGGAGAAAAGCATTTAGGACACTTTACCTGTCCTAACACATAATGAGCACTCAGTGTTGATGCTGCTGATGCTGAGCATATCAGACAAATCCTGGCTTTGCCAGTTACCACTTATGTTTCTTAATCTTGCTGTGCCTTGGTTTTCTCATCTGTAAAATGGATATAATAGCAGTACCTACCCCACAGCACACTGAGAAAATCAAATGAGGCTCATGTAAAGAAACTGGCACCTGGCAGCACTCCGTAAGTGTCAGCTATTATTGCTAATAATTATTACTATTATTATTATTTTCAGCATCTGATGGATTTTAGAAGGTATGGCTTAATGATAGACTATATTCTCACAGTATAATTCAAAGACAGGAGGAGAATGAAGCTTTCCTTAGGAACATGCCCCATCTTCCCTTCTGTGCGTCTCTTCCCTTCAAATTTAGGTCCTCTCCTCTTCTCTGGGCTCCTAAGTTTCTTTCTCTGCCGCTGCATTCTGACATCACCCAGTCCTTTGCTCTCTGCAGCACTTCTTTATTAAACTTTTGATTTTGAGATCATTGTAGATTCACATGCAGTTTTAAGAAATAACACAGAGAGATTCTGTGTACCCAGTTTCCTCCAATGGTAACATCTTGCATAACATAGTACAATGTTATAAGCAGGATATTGACATTGATGCACTTTTACCTTGTTCAGATTTTACTAGTTTTACATGCAGTGGTCTGTGTGTGGGGGGTGTGTGTGTGTGTGTGTGTGTGTTTGTGTGTGGGGGGGTTAATTCTGTGTAATTGTATCACAAGTGTAGATTCATGTGATCATCATCACAGTCAAGATACAGAACAAGGATGCAGTGTCTTTTGTACTTTTTACCCCAGACTTCACTAGTTACACCCCTTACTACTTTCCTATAAAACTTTCTCCTGAGTTCAAAGACTTGCTAAGAGCTTGCTTGGCTTCTCACAAATAAATTCTGGCTAAGTTATTGATGGACAATGACTGTTGAATTCATTCTCAAGATAATTGCATTCTCAGAGAGAGACCTTTAATGATTTTACTCTAGGGAATCAGCAGTAGAAGAATATCAGGAAGACAGCTAAAGGAAAATAGAGCTCAGAATTTTCACTCAACTTTAAAGGTGCATAAAAAAAGTTGGGTGGTGGAGAAGAAGCCTGAAAGGGCTCCAGGCTGATTCATTTAAGTGGAAGTCTGAAACACACATTTACACATAAGCACACACCTTTAAAATGAGAAACATTTCAGCAAATTCTCCCCTTCACCCAACCATAGTCCATTGGAATAAATAAGAAATCTCTCTGCTGCATCTGAAGGACTGGGTCTCATTCCTGCTCCCTGTGAATAGTACAGGGCAAAAGTTAAACACTCACTCACTGCCCAGGCTCGCGATTGCTATGGCAGAGCTCCGTTTCATTGTATGGGCCGAACCACAGCCTTTTAGTGCTGATGATCCTGACATATTCTACAAGGTGCAGAAAGCACTGGCTTAAAGCCTGGCAGGGGATGAGGATGAAAAGCATTCCCCTTAAGAATTTTGACATAATTAGAATGCATAATGTTCCACAGACACTTTCACCCCACAGACTTTCAGAGTCTGATAAGTACAGCACACAGTGCTGGGAGTCGGGAAATGGAAGCCTTGATCCTCAACTGTTTCATATCACAAGATTGTCCTTCTGCTGAGGAGCAGATCTGAGGCATCAGTTCTGCAGCTTTCTGTGATGCGATGGGCAATTGCAAAGAGGGTACAGGGACAGGGAAGAGAAAATGTGAAGAAGTGACGTTGCTGGAGGGGATGTTTGACTCTTATGTTCTAAAACTGTGTCACCTGGACCAGCGGCACCAGCAGTACCTTGCAACCTGTTAGAGTGCAAGTTTTCCAACCCCATCCCACATCTTTTGAATCACAAACTCTGAGGATGTATACCCTTAATCTGTGTTTTCAAAAACCCTCCAGGTTGTTCTGATGCATGGTGAAATTTGAGAACCACTAGATCTAACAAAGAGATAAATTGGTTGGCCCACTAGAATGGTTAATCATTCTTATAGGGATATAGAGGAACTGTTCTTACAGGGAACAGTCAAATACTACTTTAAATTCAGGAAAAAAGTGTTTGAGCACCCATATATGCCGGGCACTATTTCAGGGATGAGAAATGAACAAAACAGATAATATTTCAACTTCATGGAGCTGCTGGTAATATAAGTTCTCAAAAGAAAAAGAAGAAAGTATCAAGTTTGGAGTGCAATTTTAGCAGGGTGGTGAGGAAAGGCCTCTTTAAGGACATATTTGAGCAGACACCTGAGTGAAGCCCAGGAGGCAGCAGGTCATGGTAAAACCTGGAGAAAGGGTGTTCTGGCAGAGGGGAATGGAAGTGCGGCAGCCCGACCTGAACAGGAGTTTGGTGTGGTCAAAGAAGACTGAGAAGGTGGTGTGGATAGAGGGGAGGGAAAGGAGAGAAGGTTAGTGAGAGATGGGATGGGGCTAGATTATACAGCGTCTTCTAGTCCTCAGAAGAAGGTTTAGCTTTCTTCTTAGTGTGATGGGTGACTGTTGGAGGCTCTCAGACAGGGGAGGGGCATGCTTCATTTTCTGTATATTCAACACAGTTTGGCTGCTGTGTGGAGGTTTGCCTGTGGGAGGACAAAAGTGAAACAATAAGACTAGCTAGGATGCTAGCACGGTAGTCAAGGGTAGAGATGACAGGCGCTAGGGGAATACGGTAGTGGTGGAGGTGGGATTGGTTGGATATATTTTGAAGATGTGGGAGAACAAAAGGAGTCAAGAATGATTTCTAAGTTTTTATCTTAAACTAATGGGTAAACTGTGGTACCATGTATTAAAATGAGCAAAACTGGGGAAAGAACAAGTTTGAGGAGAAAACCAAGAATTTTGTTTGGTCTTGTTAAGTTTGAGATGTTTATTAGATGTTAAAGTGTTGAGTAGGATATCAGATGTGTGAGCCTGCTACTCAACAGGTTGACCAAACTGGATTGCTATGTAACATAATTAAGTTAAAAAAAAACCCTATTCATTAAATGTTACAGGCAAATATTTAAAAGTAAGCATTTTATAAAATGATAATGTAAATTAAGTTTGCTTTTTACCATTCTCATATTCCTCGAATCTATTTTATTCAAACTTTCCACATAGGTCTTTTACATCAGGTCTTCCCTTCAGAGAATCACTTTTCCAATCTTTTAACAGTTCTACAAACCACATCATACTCACTTCCAGATGAGCTGTTTGACTTGCAGCACTTTTTGGATCTGTGTATGATGGTGCCTCGGAATACTTTATCCCAACCACAAGAAATTCATTTACTACTTGTGATCACCACACCAAAATCACACACCATCCTGCTTTGTAAGCTGGTATATAGAAGTCCTGTTTCCAGCAACATCCAGCACTGGTGATCCCAGAAAAATGGGCAAATTGAAGTTAAATTTCTTTGACTCCTGGTTTCACTGATTGCATCAAGTGGCCTCTATAAATATCTCAAACTAGCAATGATTAAGATTACTTCAGGCTCATATGCATCCTTCAAATAATACTTTATCGTTCAAACTTTATTATTTGAGTGGGCACTGTTGTAAAATGAGAGATGCTGTGAGACCCAAATATAAGGCATTTGCCTCTTTCTTTAAGGAGGATTTTAGGAGTTAAAAACATCATGTCTTCCAGCATAAATGTGTCAAAGCTAAAGACCACTGAAGCAGGATACCCTTGTGCCTGGGGACTCAAGCCCATCTTCTGCAGTGGGTGAAGGGCTGAGGTACTTGGGGAAGAATTTTCAGATAGTCATTCTGGTGTATTCTGGCATATGTTCATCATGATTGCAGCTAAGATTATATAACCCAGGAGTGCAGAGAGAGAGAGAGAGAGGACTGGCATTGCTGGCCTGGGTATACACAGGGTGCCTTTAGGCACATTGGGCTGAGTGGGGAAATAAGGGTGTCAAATGTTTTCAACCTGAGTATTCACATTTCTCTGTACCATCAAAATCACATTTTCTGGGTTGAGAAGAAGAGTGATGTGACAATAGAAGAGTTCCGCTATAGACCACCTAACATGCATTTGACTTCCTTCTCTCAGGGCTGTTGATTCCCATGTGATGTGCACTGATGTCAATGCTGCTGCCACTGGTGAATCCTTCCATCGCACCAGCTAAGCCTCAGCCCCACACAAAAAGAGCTCTTAAGTTAGACTACATAGTCTTTGGACTGAATATGTCACAAAGAACTGTTTTTTAAAAGAAGATATATCCTGGCATTGCAATGAATATGTTCCCATCCCCACGGTGGAGTTTCCCAACTCTCTGTGCTGTCCCTGTTTCTTTGCTCCCGAGGCCACCTCTCCCTGGAATGTCCTTCCTACCACCTCATCATCTGGTAGTTCCACTCATTCGGCTCTGGTAGTATTTCATCCGACAAGCCTTCCATGACCCACCCTAGCTGTCTGGCTCCCTTCTTCTCCATGATCCCCCAATGCCCTTGCATGATCATGCAAAGATCATGATCATGTCTTTACCAAAGGAAATGTAATAATGTGCTTATGCATCTATGTCTTCTGTTAGACTGGAAGCTCCTGGGCACAGGAACTGAGTAACAATCTGGGCATTTCAGGGTCCACCAAAGACCTTGGAACACACAGTAGACACTCAATAACCTTAGTTGAAGAACTAGACTTTTAGGGGAGCATCTTGTTTTACACTATATTTTTAAATATTGATCTCAAGTACAGCCCCTGGGAGGAGACAGGAGGTATGGCCAACTATATGGTGTCATTTCAGTGTTATTAGGGAGACTTCTCAGCCTCCAAATGTAATATATCTCCTGTCATCTGAATTGAACCTGAAACTATTCCGTTAAAAGTACCCTCTCACTTAGGTCCTCACAGATCCACTGGCTATCTGCAAATACCCCTAGGGAAAATTAGTCACCAAGTTAAATGCTTCTTAACTTAATATGCATAGGAACCACTTGGGGATCTTGTTAAAGCCCAGATTCTGATGGGGCGGAAAGGGTTGAGATTCTGCAGTTGCAGTAAGCTCCCAGGTGATACTGATGCTGCTTGATTGAAGACCAGACTTTGGGCATCAATGGTCTAGCAGTTCTTCTCAAATTTAGCATTCATTAGAATCACCTGGAGGGCTTCTTAAACCAGAAGGCTGAGCCCCACACCCAGATTTTCTAATTCTGTAGGTCTGGGGCTCACCCGAAATTCTGCGTATCTAGCAGCTTTCCAGGTGATGCCACTGCTTGCTTTTCCAGGCATCCTATGTTAGGAACCACAGCTATATATTCAGTGTGTTTGCTTTCCTCACTCCTGAGCAAATTTGGAGAATATCATGCAGTCCTATAGTGGAAACACCACTTGTGGGAGCCGGTGTCAGCTGCTCTTTGATCATGGCGTGCCATGGCCCTCACCTGTGTCTCTTCCTTCTCACATTCAGCTCGGGGGCCTGTGCTGATTTCCTCTGCTCTCCTACGACCACCAGCACACCCTCCGATATTTCTCAGAGAACACAGAAGCCTTTGGGTTGGAACTAACTCAAGTTTCTGTCTGGCCCCCTACTCACAAAAATATCCACATCTACATATATTCTGGAGGCTCCATATCCTGTAGGAGACAAATAAATGTCCCTCCACATATACAAAGTCACTCCATTTGAGCTCTGGCTCATTATGCCTACTCCCCTGGGAGGTCTTTCTTCTCTACTTATCTGTCTTAATTCCTATTTCTTCTATCTTTTATTTTAATAATATCCAAGTCTTTCCATCATCAAAAATCCTTTATCCTACTTCCTTTACTTCTTCCTTTAATAGTCAAATTTCTAGAAAAAAATTAGAATCTGAAATGTGGATTCATTACTTCCTTGATTCCCAGACATGTAAAAAAATCCAGTGCAATCTGGCTTTCATCCTCTTGTTAACATCACCAACTTGTTACCAAATTCTGTGGCAATTTTCAGTCCCCACCTACAATCTCAAGGCATATTCCATTACTTTAGCAAACATGACTGTATGTTAATGATTCCTATTTCAGGAAGGATCCAAGCAGGAACACAAAAAAGTCTAAAAATATAAGGAATTTAATCCCTATTGGTGATGGAAGAGCTGAGGAAACAAGCAGAGGGTGTAGAGACAACCCAAAAATTAGTAAGGACAGGAAGCTGCTGTCTTTTTAGGTGGGAAGGACAGAAGGAAGAGATGGGGCTACTATAGCCAATGGCTCCACTGACTTGTGGAAATTGGAGCCACTGGTCTTTGTGGGAGAGCTGGAGCTTGGAGGAAAAGTCGAGTGGGAAGACACCCCTAGAGCAGATACAGGGAGAAATTCCCTGGCTTCTGCTTAACTCACCAATCTCCCACTAGTGCCCCTGAGAAGGGAGCCTGGGAGAAACAGCTGGCAGAGTTTGGCTGCCTGTGAGAAAGTGAGAAATGGATCCAATGACAAATAGGTCAAGGAGCAGCACAGCTCCTTCATGACACCTGCTTTCCCCCCAGATCTCTCTCTCTCTTTTTAGGGATAGGTTCTTGCTCTGTCACCCAGCTGGAGTGCAGTGGCAAAATCATAGCTTACTGTAACCTTGAACTTCTGGGCTCAAGCAATGCTCTTGCCTCAACCTTCGGAGTACCTGAAACTATAGGTGTAAGCCACCACACCTGCCTAATTTCTCTATTTTTTTTGTAGAGACAGGGTCTTGCTACATTGCCCAGGCTGATCTCAAACTCCTGGGCTCAAGCGATCCTCCTGCCTTGCCTCCCAAAGTGAGCCAATGCAGATCTATCTCTTAAATGTGGAAAAGCTATCACACAACTTAACCTGGATGTCCACCGGCCCCTGAAATTCAACCTTTCCTAATTGGTGCCATGTTCCCAACCAGCCTGCTTCCCCTACTTCAGCGACTATCACCAGGATCAACTAGTCCCATGAGTCCAAACCAGACAATTGTCCCTCGTTCCTTCTTTTCTCATTCTGCCCACATTCCGCGGTCACCACTTTTGTTGATGTCTGCTTTGTAGCTATTTCTCCAATCCATCCTCGCCTCACTTTACCCTCTGGTGCAGCTTTAGTTCAGACCCTCTTCATTTCTACCTGAACGAAGGCAGATCCCCCTGACGCTGCCATCACTCCCTTCTGGTCTCTCCCATGCTGCTGCCAGAATAACCATCCCAACATGCACACTGAAACACATACCTCGCCTGCTCAAGCTCCTTCACAGTTTCCCTAGTGAGATCCCTAAAGTCCTCCTAGGACAGGTACAAAATAACACTCCATTCCTGACATTGGATTCTCCTTCTAGGAAGGAGAAGACTCTGAAGAAAACGAAGTGGAAGAGACCCAAAGGCACACAGCTTTGCCTCAAGTACATTGTCCCTGACATTCCCAGTGTCCCATGGTGAAGCTGGAGACAAGGCCCGCTTTGAGAAAGGTATTTAAAACTGACAGGGAAATAGTTCACTAATAGTAGAGTAATATAGAAGTAATGTAGGGAAAAAAACCTGTGAAACAACATGGGTAATGAACTGAAAACCTATTGGAAAAGATTGAGAAAAAATATTAAAGATCATTATTTTTATACACAAGATCATCACTAGCTATTCCTTCTCTTCACTGAGAACTAAATAAGGGAAAATAGTCACTTAGGATAAATAGAAGAAAACCTTTTGGTTACGTGTGGATTATTAGATATTGTTATGTGTTAGTGAAGACCCAAGACTGTTCTTATGTTTTTCTTTTTGCTCATCCTTCTTAACTCTTTCTCTTTCTTTTCATTCCTTTCCTGTTCTTCATTTTTCATCTCTTCCCTCCTCTTAAGTTCTGAAAAGGAACAAAACCCAAAAATATTTATAACAGGTTTTGTTTGATATTCCAGCTTAGGCCAGGGGTCTTGGAGATCCGCTTTGCCTGCCATGTGGTGAGAGGAAGCAAGGCATCAGGTGGCAGTGTGGCTGTGACAGGTGACTAGATGGAGCCACCTGGGCATGGGGATAGTGGGGTTTGTATGTAGGCGGTGGTGGGACATGCAATTCTACCACACTTTTTACAGGAACAAGAGAAAAAACTGCAAGTAATCTCTGCATCCAGAGGGAAAGAAATGGAAGATTATCAAGCCTGCTATGCCCATCCCAGCCCTCCTTCATCCATGCTTGTTATAGGCCAGGACAGTCTTCATATCTACAATGGTTTAAGGAAAATTCTATACCTAATAAGTACGGTGAGCACTGTGGAGCTTTTACACTCTTTACAAAATTCAACCTCACTCTCATTTTTTTTTCATATTAATAGGCATAACAACAAAAACTTACAACTAGCTTTTAAGAAATCCCAGGGGCATTTATATCAGCATGTGCTGATGTCTCATTATATTTTATGGCTTTCAAGACTCTCATAATAGGTTGCTGGGGTTAATTCAGGTACTTTTCCCCCTGGAATAGCTTGAGAATAAAATAACAAACATAGAAACTAAAATGGTGTAGATAAAAATAGTACTGGAGGCAAAGGGGATAGATTGGCAGCTTTAGATGTCTCACTACCCTCAAACCTGAAAACAGCCTAATCGGAAGCCTGATGAAGTAATGAATGAGAATTGTTAATAATAAGCTAAAAATTCAAAACATTCAGTTTTTAAAATTAGGTGGGCATATGCATAGTTATGGTAGTTTGGATTTGGATGTGCAGCAAAGTATCCCAGGTGTGATTTCTGTTTCCTTAATTAGCTCAGTCAGATTCAACTGAAAATGGATCTGGAAAGTAGAAAATGACCCTTGGAAGGTCTGAACCTGCACGTCCAATACAGTAGACACTAGCCACAAGTGGCTATTCAAATTTAATCAAAATTACATAAAATTTAAAATTGAGTTCCTCACTTGTAGTCGCCACATTTTAAGTGCTCCATAGCTACATGTGGCTGGCGGCTACTGTATTGAACAGCACTGATATAGGCCATTTCCATCACTGCAGAATGTTCTAGAAGATAAGCCATTTGTATGCTTGTGCTTGTATTAATGTTAAATATATTAAAGGAACTTTAATATATTTTAGAAGGTATTTTGAAAAACATTGCTTACTAGAGATATTATTATGCTGATTACTATTATTTAGGCTAGAAATACTTCTATTAGGATGAGAGGATTAACTAATGGTTATTAACTAAAATACAGATAGAAAGGCATGTGATCAACAACTAAGTAAATGAGAATCAAATCTGAAAACTAAACTTTAATAATTCTCCCCAGCAATAGCACATCCTTAGAGTATAAGGAAATTATTATGTGAGACAAGCATGTAAACAAAGTAATAGTGGTTGAAATGAAGTCTTGCTGCAAGAAAATTTTAAAAAGGAAACAGGAATTGAAGGAAAACAATACTGAAGTCTAGCAGAGGTCATTAGTACAAACATTGGGGGAAAACAGTGATAAGAATTTATAAATAAAATCAGTGAAAAAAAGGAAAAGAAAAACCCACAGGTAAATCTAAAGACTTGGTGGGGGGTGGGGAGGGAAGAAACTTAGAAACAAACAACAAAGCTAGGAAAGTATTTGTAGAAAATATAACAATAGGGTTTTTAATGTCAAGAGCTCATACAAGTGGATAAGAAAAACCCTGATTCTATTAGGCTTATGGACAAAGGATAAGAAAAGAATTTGCAGAAGGGAAAATAAAGCTTGAGCACATGGGGAAATACTTTTCTTCATTAATGATCAAAGAAATAAATTAAAATGAGATTTGATGGAACCCTTGTCAAAGTAGCAAAGGGCAAGAATGCTGGGAAGAGTGAGATATGATCAAAGCCACTCTCCCATGGTTGTCAGGGTGCACATAGGGGCCCGGCTCTTTCCTAAAGCCACCTACTAAAATGGATCAAGAAAATGCGCTCACCATTTGACCTCGGGCTCCACTCCTGGTGTTCATCCTAAGGATAGAATCCAAAAGGTGTACAATGCTTTCTGCACAAAGGTTGGCAGCACTATATTCAAATAGCAAGACATGGTGAAATCATGGCCCAGCTCGACACAATAGTCTGTAGTAAAAATTATGCTACGAAAAGTTTTTGCTCTTTATTTTTAAGTTAACAATGTAATAATATTTGAAAACATTCTTTCTAAAAACCCAAAAAATACAGCAAGGGGGAGATTTCCTTGGCCCACCCTCTCAGGCCCATTCATCTCCCTGGAGGTTAGTAGGTATCCTATAGACACTTTGTCACCCACCTAGCCAGCCACCTGAAATCACACTATGTAGATGTACATAGCATATTTTGTAGAGTGTTGTTTTAAACACAAGTGAGATCTTGCTGTAAAAAGTATTTTGTAACTTGTTCTTTTCACTTAAAAATATCGGTCCTTTCCCTTGTAGCATACAGCAACTTTCCTCACTCTTTTGAGTAGCTTCATAGTGGTTCATACATGGCCAAAGTCTTCTTTTTAAACCATTCTTCTTTTGATGACTATTTATGCTGTTTGCAATATTTTGCCGTTAAAATCAGTGCTGCAACAAGTACCTTCTCTGTGCTCCTTTGTGCTCATATAGCAATGTTCCTCGAGGATGGATGGCTAGAGGTGGAATTGCTGACTTCAAGTGGCAAGTGCATTTTAGAATTATGATAGCTACTGCAGCAGTATACAGACATGTGACAGATTCATACAACAGTGTATGCACACTCTTGGTAACACTGAGTATTATTAAAGCTTTAAAATTTTTACCAGTCTGGTAGACAAATAATATATCTAATTGTTTAAATAATACTGAATTATTTGTATTTTGCTGCATGTTAATCCTTGGTTCCATGTTGAAAATATTTTATAACTATCTTTCATTTATTTTAAAACTTTCAAATGGTGCCTTTTGTGGTAAAGTTTAAAGGTTTCTTGTGATGAAATTTATCACCCTTTTGCTATGGCTCTGACTTGGTATCAAATTTAAAATGGCTATTATTCCCCAGAGATTAGAAAAATATTCATGCACATTTCTGCTAATATTTTTATGATTTATTTTTGCCCTATTAGCTCTATAGCATCGGCAGGTTATTATAAAATTAGATGGAAAAGCAATATGAAACAAAAAGATGATGCATAGGAGAGAAATGAAAATAAATATACCAAAACAATTATATAGTAAAACAGTTATCTTTGGGAAGAGAGATTGGATGTGATTTTTTTTCCTTCTGCTTATTTGTATGTTTCAGATTTTTGATAGCATTGGCTTTCTTTATAATATATGGTGGCTTTTTTTGTTGTTTTTCTTCCCGGTATGGTAACCATCCTTTTCCTCCTTAACTACATGGTTTGGTGAAGGCCACCAATCACAGAAGTCCACCTGTGGCCACAGGTGTGGGCTCATGATGCAGACTGGGCTGTCTAGAAATCCTTCTCTGGGATTTCTCTAGCTGATACAGGTGGCAGAGGGTTCCCTGCCCCTGGCCACAAGGCTGATGAATGTGTGGCCAGAGCTGTCTGCGGACTTGTTTCCAGCTGACCAAATAATGAAACAAGTGATACGCACCTACACTCAGAGAGAGAGAGAAAGACAAAGACAAAGGCACACATCACTTAAGGCCCCATGTCTAATTTTTCCCAAGCTCAGGTTCATCTGTGGTTGAGTTACCTGAGCTGATAAATCCCTCTCCTCCCCTCTTTTTTTCTTTCATGTGAGTAAGATTTCAGTTACTGGTACCAAAAGGGCCCTGCGTAAAAAAAGCCGTAAGAGAGAAAAGCGTCAGAGTTATGAAAATATTGTTAGTAGGGAATAACTATACATCTTGGACTAAGCAATCCTCACTTAGTGGAAAGGGGGTTTGATACAAATAATATAACATAGCAACTACTTGATTTTTAGCCATAAGGCATCTTATTACCAGCAATAACTAGCAAAATAAGATGGTAGCAAGAAAATGCATAATTTTATAATTTCTGTATTCCCAACAAAGCAGGGAGGGTGCTGCTTTGGTGACGTTGTTAGGGACAGAGATGGCAGTCCTAAGACACAGAAAGCACCTAGAATTGGCTTAGAAGATATGTCTACAAATAAACATATCAATGTACATTTGTTAACATACATATTAGACTCCATTTATAGGTTTTAGTAATGAGAATTTGACTTAAAACATACTTCAGGTTGATATATCATGGAACTCAAGAGTTAAAAGATCTTAAAAAGTGCAACTCATTCATATTAGAGCTGTGAATTCTGCCAAGAGGAGGAGACTTAACTAGTGTAACATGGCTAGTAATCCCAATAATGGGGTTCAACCCAAGTCTCTGGAATTCCAGTCCAGTGTTCTTTCTATTGCCTCTCAAGTGCCAATAGCAGATGACTAAACTGATCAGGAAACATCAAAGACAAAAATCACACACACACACACACACACACACACGCGCACACACAGAAATAGCAAATATGTGTTACATTAAAAAATGCTATCATTTTTATAGTCAATAAAAAAATCCAAGTCTTTGGGAGATATTATAGAGAACTACTATATTCAAAATACATTGTGTTGTTAAAGAGAGTTTAAATTAATTGCTCATGGAAGAAACATTTATCTGGGTGGAAGTTTCTGCTTTACTTAGACAGGCTTTCAGCCTGAAGGTTGTAATAGATGAGCGATTCTCTTAACCTTAAATCTATTTTTCATACGGTGTGATGACAATCATCATCTGAAGTCATTTTTAATTTTCCCAGAAGTGTGGAAAAACTAACCTAATTTTACTTTCATAACCTTTTTAAAGGGCAAAATTTTACTTTTGGTTTTAAAATCATTTTCAAAAGGAGCTACCACTCTCAACAAATCCAACTGTTTAAGTTTCACAAGGACATAAAAGAGCTGTTACTGGTGGATAAAAGTTTGCTGTATTTCTGCCCTGGATAGGGTTGTACCTCATGATTTGGGGAGCATGATTATTATTTTTCTGAATCTTAAAATTTTAAAAAACTGAACATAATGTCAAATTGAGCCTGATTTTCTTTACATAATTTTGCAAATACATGTAAAAAAAATGCTCTGGGTAGCTTCGGGGCTCAGAACTCAAGGGCTTAAGAGCTGTTGAGGATCAGAAGAAACCAGACATGAGGCAGCTGCTGTGTGGTTATGGACAGATGCTCACTCCAAAGTCCACTCTTGCTATTCCTCATCAGGGCTTCTCAAAGTGTCCAGCCAAAGCACATGCCAGCAGGGGAGAACAGACTATATCCAAGGGAAGTAGACAGACTCCACCGATGCAACTTTTCATTCAAATTTCACATTATACTCCATACTATTCTTCAGTTTGTTTTAATATAAAGGAATGAGCATTTATTTAGTTTTCATATAAGGAAATGAGCATTTCTTTTGTTTAAACCTCCAGCACTCTCTACCCCCTCCTCTACTTTATTTTCTCTAGAGCACTTCTTGCCTCTATGAAATCCTATAGCTCACCTATTTTCTTTGATTGTTGTCTACTCCCTTCCCCAGTGAGGGTTATTTAGTTCACTGCTGCACACCAGCACCAAGAACAAGGCCTGGCACTTAGCAGGACTCAATAAATACACATGGAATGAACGATGCAGTATTTTAGACAAGGATGTGTTGAATCGGACTGTCCTGGAAGGTGCGCCTCCTTTCTCCCACGGCTCAGAGACATACATTCTCATCCTCAGCAGCAAGCACACTCCTAGTTTGGGAAGAAAAAAATGCGTGACATTTAGGGAATGTGGGAGAAGGACGCAGCAGTGACTCCTCCCTGCTTGCTTGGCATCATGAGATATTAATATTTCTTGACTTCTGAGCCCATGCCATGAGTGGAGTGTGTCATGAGCCCATATCATGAGATATTTTGTTGATTCCTGATGAATTAGGTCTTTTGATTTTATTCCCACTAGATGTCCTCTGACTGCATGAGAGTGGTCTTCAGTGGCCTGCTCTTGCTTGGACAATGCTGCTCTCCCTGACCATCCAGATCCTTCTCATCCCTCAAAGCCCAGCTTAGGCCAAACTTCTGGAAAATTAGCCTGCATTTAGTAATCTGAATACCAAGGCCGCACCGGGGGCAGCCTCTCCAGCTCTGTGAGGCCAGGTAATGGATGTATATGGGATCTGCTGAAGTGGCCTGAAAGAACAAGCGGATTTCAACGTGTAACATAGCAATTTTGAAAGAAAATATGATAGTGGACCATCTTCCACTAAACCACAAATACCAATCACCGATTCATTTAAGTCTGCCTTTCCTCTCAGTTCTCAGGAAAACATTTACTTTCTTTCATCTATGGCAATTTCGGACACAAAAAGCTTTATCTTTGGCCTGACCATGGCCCCTTGACAAGATGCAGTTGGGCTTTGAAAACACATTTTCCTAGTTACTGACATTTCTGAGCTTACTTAAAAGAGAGCTACCTTGTTATTCTCCAAGAGTATCCTAAGCTACCTTGTTTATATACCACCAACATATTTTGCATAACAAGCCCTTATATGGACCTTACCTTGTACAGGAATTCGTCTAAGCTGATTACATTTATTAACTCATTAACCTACAAAACAACTTAACTGTTAGATAGATACTACTGTGATTTCCATTTTACAGATGAAGAAACTGAGTCACAGAAAGAGGATGAGTAAGGCCATGTAGTCAGTAAGTTCCAGTGCTGGGATTCCGGCCCAGGTGCTCTGGCTCCTGAGACCATGTGCCTAACTACTAGCCCACCTGCCTCACACCTCTGTCCTCCTCTACCACCTTCCTGGTACCGGTCTACCCACCTCTTACCGCTGATCTTGACTCTTCCTGGTCAGAGAGAGACAGACCCTGCTGCCTCTATCTATAATCATTTCCCAAACCAACTAAGCGAAGTTTCTTCCAGTGGAGATGAAACCACCTTAAGGACCCCTCCCCATTCTTTGCAAACACCCACTGATACTGATTCCTTCACCTCTTGGCTGGCCCCAGCTATTCCATGCTTTAATCAGACACACCCATCTCTTAAAATGCTCAAACCATTTTCTCTCTCTGAATTCCTAAATGCAATATTTACAAATAAAAATTCCAACCAGAAAAATGCCATGATCTAAATGGGGTTTGGGGACTATAAATCCAGTGGCGGTGTCTGAAGGGGAGCAGGGGAGCGTGTGTGGGGGGGAAACTGCGTGTAGAATTGGGTGTTTGTAACTTTGTTAGAAACTTTCACTTTTGAAGTCATACAATACTGTAAGAGCTTTGGGAATGGAAAGGAAAGGGTGGATTCAAAAGGCATTTCAGAAAGAACAATGGATTGGACTTGTGGGCAACTGCCTCTAGGGATAAGGTAGAGAAGGGAGTTAAAATGATGCCGCTATTTTGGGCCCGAAAGATTATAATGAGAGTGTCATTACCTGAAATAGGTATTTCAGGAAGCTAATCTGATTCAGGGAGAACAAAAAGTTCACGTTAGAATCTTCGTCATCATCCGTGTTCAACAGTTGGAAGACACCCTAAGTGAGCATTTAATGAGTCCCTTTCAAGTATCTAACAGAGCGCATGATGTTAAATCTCCAACAATAATTAGCTGAGGCTGAGAACACCTTTTACACTGGCCTCATGGAGGTGCCTGCCAGAGTATATGATAAATAAGATCCTCCTCAGCCCTTCCCCTACAGGGGTGGAATTTGGGGTATGATTTGAATGTAAAGAGTATGGCTTACTACATAGCCTAACCCCAAACAATTGCAAACAACTTTCCTCCGTCACACCTAAAAATCCTCAAAAAAGTGGCAAAGTCATTAATTGTATGGCAAACTGGTTATGTGCTTGATTTCCAGGCTTGCTCTTACTCATATTAATTTTTTAAATAACAAATTCAGTCTTGAGCCCCCACCCCTATTTGTTTGTTCAAAGGCCCGGGCAATGCCAGTAGACAGTCTACAGATTGAGCGGTGAGAGCAGAAAGCTGCTTGTAATTTAGCCGTTATAACCTGGCACTCAAGGTAGAAATGCTGAAGTAAACGCTGAAAGAGTTACACAGTGCCAAGGCAGCTCAGGGGGCAGGGACGGCCTAGGTTGGTGTGTTCAAAGAGATTGGTAGACAATGCCATGAAACAGTATTTTAAAAATCCAGATGACTCTGATGATTTGGGGTCCAGGAATGGACCCCAAACCTCGGATAGGTACACCCTTCCCCATTTCACACAAGCTCCAGAGCAGTCTCCATGCACATCAGTGAGCACTGAAATGACTTGCAGCAAAGCTCTGCGTTCAAAGTCTAACTTTGACCGACAACCTTACTTCTAGTAAAGTCTACTCTCCTCCCCGCAGAGGGAATAAACCGCTAAGGCTGAAGCGTTTGCCCCGGCGTCAGAGCCAACTGCTCTGAAGCGCCAGATTTTCGGAGACTGAGGGTAGGGGAAATAAATCCAGTCCGGGTTTTGTCTGAACTGGGGGGACCGGAGGGCTGCGAGGAATGGCTCGCGAAGAGGGGGGCGGTGGTGGAAAATACACAACACAAACAGCTCGCGCCGAAGGACGGCGGCGGTAGGCCCGGAGCGCGCGGGCGCAGCCGGCCGGGAGAGGCGCGCGCGGGCCCGGCCGCCGGCCGCATGGAGCGCAGCGCGGCCCGCGGCTCCCGGGCGGCGGCGGCGGCGGCGGAGGCGGCAGCGCGCCGCTCGCTCACACCCACCCCCGCCCGCGGCCGCCGCGCCGCCCCGCCGTAGCCGCCGGCCGCCGGCGTCCCCGCGGGCCGGTCCAGCGAAGGCGGCGCCCGCGCCTCTGCAGCCAGTGGCAGCTGCAAGTCCGGGCGGGCGGCTCCTGCAGCCCCTGGCAGCCCTGCGCCCCGGGCGCCTGCGGCCACAGCGGCCGCCGGTAGAGGAAGAGGAGGAAGAGGAGGTGACAAACTCTCCGGCTCCGCGGCCCGCGGCCCCGCGCTCAGGCATGCAGGCGCGGCGTCTAGCCAAGCGCTCCAGCCTGGGCAGCCGCCGGGGGGGCGCCGCGCTGCAGCCGGCCGGGCCCGCGTCCGCGCCCGCCAAGGAAGCCTCCCTGCCCGGGCTCCCGCCCCATGCCCCGGGCCCGGCTTCGGCTCCCGCCCCCGCCCGGGAGAGCTGGAGGCCGCCGCTGCCGCCGCCGCGCGGCGCTGGGACCGGCCCCCCTCGGGCCGCCGGGTCCGCCGCCGCCTCGTCGCCGGTGCTGCTGCTTCTCGGGGAGGAAGACGAGGACGAGGAGGGCGGGAGCAGGCGGCGGAGAGGGCTCGGGCGGGTGGAAGAGAAGCCCCGAGGGGGCGCGGAGGAGGAGGATGACGACGAGGAAGACGAGGACGAGGAGGTGGTCGTCGAGGTGGTGGACGGCGACGACGACGACGAGGATGGCGAGGAGCGTTTCGTGCCCCTCGGACCCGGCCGTGCGGTCCCCAAGGGCCCGGCCCGGGGCGCGTTGAAGGTGCGTGCTGGGCGCGGTGCTGCGCGTGGAACCCGCCTGCCCGGGGAGGGGAACTGCCCAGGGCCCCGGGGCGAGGCGCCTGGCTGTGGCCGGGGACTGGCGACCCAGAGAGACCCGGCCCGGAGGGGTGTGTCAGGCGGCGCCAGCGGCAGCGCTGGGCAAGGCGAGGGAACTGTTGATTTGCTTGCGCCTCGGGCCCCCTGCACCTCTCCGAGGCGACCGCTCCCCCTTTCCTCAAAGGCCGGGTCGGGTTTGATGCCTGGTGTGGGTGCCGGAAAAGGGCGCTTCTCCCCGGCGGGGTGGGGAACTTGGAGATCGGACGAGGTAGGCGCCGGTTTGTGCCTGGTGGGAACTGACGAGGGAGGGGGGACTGACGAGCGAGGAGGGACTGACGAGGGAGGGGGGAGTGAGATTTTATTCTTCCCCAAGGAAGCAGGACTGTCCTCTTCTTATTTTGAGGGCCATTCAAGCTTATTGAAACTAGAAAGCAGCTTTTCTTGTCAATTTCTCAGATCCTTCTTCCACCCGAGAACAATTGTTGATGAGTTTCCATCACAGGCGTTTGTGAGAGAACCGGTAAACCCAGTACAGCAATAACCAAGCCCTTGGTTTCTACATGCATTTTGCTAGCAGCCTTTGGCATTGCCCCTCGCCCTCCCGTGTTTAAACTCGACATCATTTGGCATGTGAGGTTTTCCTTCCTCAAAATTGCAATTAAGAAAAAAAGAGGAAATCGGAAAAATAAAGGGCGGGGGAATTTGGCATTTAAAATGGATGTGAGTTTCTGCTGAGAATTCTAGCGAAGTCCCCCTGTGCGCTGAAGCACCGAGAGATCTTTCCGTTTGTGTATCTGCAGGAGATAAGGGGTTTATTATTACACAACTGACTGGTTGGGCTTTCAGGCATGCGATTGGACAAAGCAAACCACGTTGAGGTTCATGCACGGTGCATGTTGCTAAGAAGTTTTGAGGGCAGCAAGTGGTAAGCAATGGAATGAGTGATTTTTGTCGAGTGGTTCTTAAAAATCAACCCAAAGCTATTTACTGGAGTTTTCGGATGGCATTGGCATTTCAGGAAGAAAAAATACATAGACAAATGAGTTTAATAGAT
Source organism: Eulemur rufifrons (assembly GCF_041146395.1). Lineage (NCBI taxonomy): Eukaryota > Metazoa > Chordata > Mammalia > Primates > Lemuridae > Eulemur > Eulemur rufifrons. The sequence continues at coordinate 75,537,931 of NC_090985.1, forward strand.
AGAGACAAATCTTTGGGGGCTCACACAAAAAAGGTGAGCTCCTCAAAACTTTAAATTGCATTTCCAAAGAAGTGTTAAAGCATCAGCAATTAGAATAGCCCCAGGGTAGACATGGGTACAGATTTCCTTCCTAGACCACCCTGGAAGTGCCAGCTCTGGGAGTGAGAAATTTTCAGCAAATAGACATTTGGGGTGATAGTTTTTGACAGCTGCTTGTTGAAATCCAAACCGTGACCACACTCATTACCGTGATCTGCTGAAAAGCCTGCATTGTATGGCTACAGGACATAGCTGGGTTTGAAATTAAGTCACATGGTGATAGTGACATTGAATAACAAAAGTAGTGACTCCTTGGCATTTTTGCCCAGAAATACTGAAAATGTGTCTTGTGGTTTGAATAGTGATTTTGCACAATTTGTGATAGAAACATTAATAAATGATCTATGCTCCATGATCAAAGCAAACCCAATGTAGGAAAAAAATCAAATCTATAAAAACAGAATAATTCAGGTGTGATAATTCACATTATCAAAAAAGATTTTTCACATCTCCAAACAAATTTCTTTTACATTCTTTCAAAGTGGGCTTCATTTTATAACACTTTGGCTTGCCTACAACTTTTCAGAAACTTATACAGTATATTGCATAGTTTGAGGTATTATTTTATTAATATTTTATTTTTTACCATTTTAAAGACACTGCATCTGAAGAGATTTTCTAGTTGAATATAACAGGATAACTTTATTATAATGTATATAAGAATGTTAACATCTTAGATCTATTCATGTATTCATTTATTCAATAAATATTTATTGAGCACTTGTTATGTGCCAGTGCTATTGTAGAACACAGCAGTGGACACATCTTCCTGGTGCTCACATCTAGTGAGAGGCATCAGAGCAACAATTAAACAAATAAATAAGCAAGCAAGCATGACACTTCTGGTTGTGATGCACTCTGTGAACGAAACAATGATATCGTAAGTCTCAGGGGAAGAAGAGAAAGCTACTATGGGGGAAGACCTCTCTGAGGAGGGGATCTGAGACACTTAGCTTTGGAAGATCTTTCCAGGCAGAGGGAGTAGCAATTGCAAGTCTTGAGGTGGGAAGGAGAAAAAGGTGAGTGTGGCTGGAACTTGGTGGGTATGAGATGTGTCAAAAAGGCGGGTAGGCACCAGCAACACAGAGCCTGGTAGGCCTTTTGAAAGTATAGTGTTAAGTCTTTGAAAGGTTTTAAGCAGCAAAGGCATATGTCTTTGTTTTTTTTTTTCAAAAGATTGTGCTGTGTGGAGCCCAGAGGACAGCAGTGCAAGCAGGGAGACCAGCTGGGTACTGCCCCTGCTGCAGTCCAAGGGAGAGGGGAAGGCAAGTTGGAGTTAGAGGTTGGCAGGAGTGGAGTTAGGAAGGAGCATATTCAAAATCTATTGTGAGGATCGATGTGCAAGAACTGCTTGATGGATTGGGTGATGAGGGATGAAGGAAAAGGAGGAACCCAGGATGAGGCCTGATGTACAGGTTTGTTAGATGTGCCATTTGCTGAGACTGGGAAAACCAGGAAAGCAAAACTCAAGTGTTCTATTTTGTACTTGGGAAGTCTGAGATGGCGATCAGACATCCAGGTGGAGGTTGCAGTTAGGTAGGTAGATGTAGGGGCTAAGGGGAGAGGTCAAGCCTGGAGAGAGGAACTTGGGAGTCATCAGCATGTTGATGTCATATGAAGCTTGGGGACTGCAAAGAGAGTGCCTTGGGCCAAGAGAGGAGAGCCTTGGGCCAGACTTTGGGCTACTTAGGTTTGGGCGTAGGAGGAGAAGCCAGCTAAAATGGTTGAGAAGTAGCAGCCAGGTAAGTAGAAGGAAGGAAAACTAGAAAATGTAAAATCCAGTAAGCCAAGAGAAGAAATACTTCCAAAAAGTGGGGAGTAGTGAACTGTATTGAATGCTGCTGGAATATTGGGTAAGGAAAGGAGAGAGACTTGTTTATTTGGATTAGATAATATGGAATTTCCTGCCATCTTTGACACAAGAAATTTCAGTGATGTGCCCAGAGTGGGCTAAGCATCCAGTGGGAGGTGAAGACATAGGGGACACATATGAAAAATTCTTTTTGACAAGTTTTGTTGGAAAGGAGAACAGAGAGGAGGGGGAGTAGCTGGAAGGCATATGGTCCAGGTTTTTTTTAAAGATGGGATACAGTAGACTAGTGACTAAAGCATATTGGGAATTATCTGGAAGAGGAGATAAGTGTATTAGTTTTCTATTGCCATGCAACAAATTACCTCAAACTTTTTGCCTTCTAACAGTTCTCACAGTTTCTATGGGTTAGGAGTCTAGGCTTAGCTTAATTAGGTCTGCTGCTAAGAGTCTCACAGGCTACAATCAAGGTGTTAGGTGGGTTGAGTTCTCATCTGGGGGCTTAACGATGGAAGAATTCACTTCAGGCTTACTCAGTTGTTGGCAGAATTCATTCCTTGCATCTGTTGGAGTGTAGGTCCCAGAGTCTTGCTAGCTCTTGCCTGGAGCCTGCTGTTAGCTCATAAGAGCCCCTGTTCCCCCACGCCCACTTCCCTCAGTTCTTTGTCACGTGGGCCTCCTCAGCATGGCCTCTTACTTCATTAAGCCGGCAAGGAGACTCTCAGGGCCTGCCTGCCAGCAAGGTGGAGTCTTCCATAATGCAGTAATCACAGAAGGAATCCTCAAGCATCTTCGACATATTTTGTTGGTAAGAGGTGAGTCACAGGTTCCATCCACACTTAAGGGGAGGGAATTATACCAGGGCACGAATACCGGGAGGTGAGTATCATTGGGGATCATGTTAGGGAGGAACCTCCAGGCAGAGAGAAAAGGGAAACTGCAGGAGGAAAGTGCTTGAAAGCTAAAGGGAGGGGACCTGGAACCCAAGTAGAGGGTTGGCCTTTCGGACATTTCTTTCATTGAACTGGAGAGAAGGGCGAAAACGAGGGCAGATGTGGGCATGTTTTCTATATTGGATGATGGTCAGCTGACGGTACTTGTCTGATGGCTTCTATTTTCCCTATGCAGCAGGAGGGAAGGGCATCAGCTGAGGGCGAGGGAGATTTGAAGTGAGAGCTGAAGGCATGAAATAGTGTCGTGGGAGAGTAGGAGAGCACATGTACTAGGCGATGACAGAGTTGCCAGCGGTACCAAGTACCCACCTGAGGTTTGTGGTTTTACATTTACAGTGCGAGCAGTTTGTGTGTGTGTGTGTGTGTGTGTGTGTGTGTGATTTTCCCTGACTTTATTCCATTGATTCTTGCATAGAGTGATGATAATAAAAATAATCCTAGCTAAATTTATTGAGGGCTTCCCATGGCCAGCACTAGTCAAAGTGTGTATGCTCATTTAAACTTCATTACATATCAGTGAGTCAGGCATTATTGTTATCGCCTTATTTTACAGAAGGGATAAGCAACTTACATAAAGACACGCAGCTGTTCTGTGGCAGAGCAGGGATTTGAACGCTGGGCAGTCTAACTCCAGAGCTATCAGCCTTGTGCATTATACTGCATTGCCTCTTGTAGAGAAAGAGGAGAGCTGGATTCAGCAGGGGTGGGGTTTAGCCAGGTGGGTGAGCAATGGAAAGAAAGAGAGGGGCTTATTGTTGAGGGCATTGGCAAGCTGCGACTATGATGATGGACTGTGGGATATAAGAAATGTGAGGACAGGACGAGGGCAAGGGATGGTGAAAACATCATGGGTCAGTGGGTTAGAGAAAACAAACAATAAAATCGACAAAAGAATGGGAATGAAATCCATGACAATTTGGGCTCAAGAATCATATTCATACAAATGAATATTTGTTGAATACTTATGAGACAGGAATCTATATGAAAAAGGATCTGATGAGAATTTATTGCTTGGGAGTCAGTATGGCTCCGATTCTCCGACTGAGGATGCTGACTTAGAGGTGAAATGTCATACTTCAGGGCACATGGTCACAAGTGGAGAGCGTGGGTTTGCATCCATAGCCTGTGCTTTAATCACTGAACTGGGATCTTCCTATATTTATTTGGAATTTATATGCCCATTTATTTCCAGCAGGATTTGGGATGGCTGAGGAAATAGAGAAGCTACTAAGTATATGAGATGTATTGCTTCATTACTATAGTGGACAACTGATTTAGGCTTTAAATGAGACAAGAGAAACTTTGTATTACATGGTTTTCAATTTCTGGTGAAAGAAAGCTTACACATTTATTTACAGTGGTAAGATTCCTGCACAAACACACACACACACACACACACACACACTATCTCAACCCCCCCAACCCCCAGCTAATCTCCTGGGCCCTTATAAGGTACACTGAGTAGCACAGTAAACAATATCTTCAACTAGAGTTTAATTAAAAAACAACAACAAAAAGGGCAGTTTTTCAAGCATAGGAAGGATTCAGTAATAAGTTGTAATTCAGTGAAGGGAAAACAGCAGTGGGGCTGAGGTATCAGGGCCCAGACTGTGCTCTGCAGTGCTGACAGTTCAGGGATATGAACACAAGAACCTGAGAGGTTGGTAACATGCTGGTAAAATAAATGTAGGAAAAACCTGGCCACAAAAGACTGCTAGAAGTTCTACCAAGATTTCATCTATTGAAAAACTTGGGAAGAAAGGCCTTTAAATGAGATAGTATATGTCAAAGTTCCCACTTCCAGTGCTCAATAAATATTAATTGAATGGAGTCTGTTTCCTGTGTGCCAGCTCTTCAGGGATGGTTAACACATCTATTAGACTATCTTTTGAATATCAGATGACTTTAAGAAGCCTTTGGCAGGGACTGTGCAGCAAACACTGAATTCCAATTTCTAACAAGTATGTGTCTTACAAATGGTCTGTGTTGGCTCGAGCAAAAGGCATATGCTTAAGATACCAGACAAAGTTGTCATTCATTGAATCGTAGACTGCCAGAGTTGGAAGGGAAACAGAGATTATCTAGTAATCTAATACCCTCATTTGACCACTGAGAGCACGGACACTATGCAAGGTGGAATGCCTTGTCCGGCTCGGGCTGCCAGCAAGTTAGGTGGGGCCAAGATTGGTGCTCTGGTCTGCCAACTGTTGCCCTCCTTTCTAGGTTAGTTTCTTGTGCTCAGGAATGATCTACAGCTCATGCGGTCAGAGTTGTGGATAGAAAAATCACAATTTTCTGAAGTGATCTATCACTCCCTGCTTACGAACTTCTATTTTTGGAATGCTTGTCCTTTGTAAAATACCTCGGGTAGAGGTGGCCTTACATGTGGCTGTGGTTTGTGATGGGTGGGATCCTCTGTGAATCCTGCTTGGGCCAGTCCCCCTCCCTGTGAGGTTCCCAGGGGACATGTGTACTCAGAGGATGACAACAAATGGGAAAAGAGCCCCATTTCATTGTGAAGCAAGCGCCCATAATCCCTGATGTGGTGCACGTAGTAAACTTGCCTAGGAGATGTAATTAAAAGTCAACCTTAACTAGGGCCTCTTTTTCTTCACCAAAATTTTACTAGTTGTCGATCATGGAGTGCCCCATAACACAAACATTAGAGAGAAGAAGAGAAAGATAGAGAAGCCAAGCCCTGCCCTACCCCCTGCCTCTTAGTAAGAAGGAGCCAGAGTGAGCCACAGCCCTGTGTGTGTTTGAGCTTTTAAAATTCTGCAGCCCTATTCATTAGTAAATTTGTCCCTATCAGAATAATGTGTCCTTCCACATCAAGAGGCCTTGGAGGGGAAAGGAATGGGTACCTTTTCCTCCTCACTTCAGTGTGTGACACACGAAGCAACCGGTCTCATCACACTGACTTGACGTAATGTTTGCTAAAGTCAAGCAAACCTGACCTTTCAGTTGCCCTGTGCTGTCTCATCTTAAGGTAAATCATGATTTCCATCAGGCTTTCTGAAATACCTGAGAGTACCTGGAGACCCTTATAACCAACCTTCTGGCCTAGCCAAATCTATGCTGTTGAAATAAGGATGATTTTCTTTGTGTTTGTTGTCTATGCTTCTACTCATTTCCGCAGTGAGGAGATGTGTATTGAGGGCCACTGTTTACCAGGTTGCTGATACACAGGTGGGAAACAGCAGTAAATAGCATGACTTCCACTTCCAGGGAGCCCACCGGCTCGCACATTCCTGCCAAGTTGCCTATAAAGAGATATGAAGTTCTTTTCCCCTTTATACCTAGAAAGATCAAGATTAGATCTTCCCAGAGACTTTACTTGGTAACCACAATTTGGGATGTAATTTTGAAATGTATCTTTAAAACAATTGTAGCCGAATAGTCCATATGAAGAAGATGCTGTGGTTTGGCCAGGAGGTAATTCCTGAAGAGCTGGTCAAAAGATGAGTTTAGATCACTAAATTTGGGAGATAACCTGAGTTGCTCTTATTTACTAGATGAAATGGAATAGAATATAACCCTGAAATATGTGTTAGAGGAATTAAAGTGATTAAATTCTTCATTGAAGACTCTGTTTTGAAAAATTCAGTGTTATAATTTATATGTAGGAAACAGGCTTGACTCTAGAGTTTTAAAGGAGGGTCTGTAATTTTGGGGTCAGAGCTTTGCAGTGACATACAAGAGGGGTTTGTTCATGTTGCAGAACACCATGGAGCCTTGAGGAGCACAGAAGGGCTCCAGGAGGGCTGATTTAAAGTGCCTTGTTTCTGTGCTACACACAGTGGTTACCGGTGACATGCTTGCTTTCTTTATGTTCTTGTGATAATGGAAGGTTAAATGAAAGTCGGATCTCCTTGATTCACTCTAATTGGAGATGGCTAGTTGAAATAAGTGAATGTCAAAAATGCTTCTACATTTTAAATTAAAATCAGTTTTTAACACATTAACTGCCACACTAGAAAAAAAAAAAAATTCCCTGGGGCCATGGTGTTTTATTACAAAAACAGAATAAAAACTTTGAAAACAAAAGGATCCTTTCTAATTTAATGAAAAATTTGTTATTTTCTTTATTATTTTCTGTGCATAAGTTATATGCAACCCATACAGCACTAGAATCAATTTTTACACTGCATGCCAGTTGAGTTGTATGTGACTCACAACATGCTTATTGAATTTGTTTCAGAAAATTGAGTCTTCATATGTTTCATGAGGCCTTGGGCTCAAAAGTAGCGTGAGTTAGATACAACTCACATGGCAGTTACTGTGTTAAAAAGTAACTGTGTACCCTGAAAAAACCTGATAAAACCTGCAGATAGGATAATTTTAGTCCATTAATGTAACCTCTATTGTGAGTGTGTTAGTAAGATGGGAGAGAACAGGCTTAGGTCAAAGCAGATGATCCTTCCTGCCATCCCTCACCCCACGTTATCTCTCTGTAGATCAAGACGCAATATCGCCCAATTCTGGATTCAAATTCTTGCTTTTCCACTTGCTAGGGGCGTGGCCTTATCAAGTTACTTACTGCCTCTATGCTTCTGTGTTATCATCTATAGAACTGGGATAATATTATTCCATCATTGGCTATTATTGAATATGGTCCAGAGGCCTCCTGAAATTAGACATGGTTGGTAGTTTATTTATTTTGGTTTCAGAAAGGAATCATTTGTAAAATTTTGTGCAAGAATCCCAAATCCTACAGTTATTTGATTGTTACAACCTCTTCCTTGTTCATTCTACCAAGGTATTTCAGAGAGCTGCTTCCTGAAATGACTTCATTCATCTGAACTCTGTGGTGTTCCATCATAATATGTGGTGAGCTTTAATCTTCCCTTTCAGCTCAGGAAGCTGTGAGTCATTTATCTACCTGTGCAAAAAGGACAGAGACATTTTATCTCTTATGTTCATCAGTCTGTTCAGATCTCTAGCTCTTGTGTTGGAGAAAACCTGGCTATTATCCAAAAGGGTAGGTGAGAAAGGCTTACCACACACATTGAATCCGTTTTTCTGTAAGCTGCTGTGGAAATAAAGTGATGTCACCTTCTAACTTTAGTTTACATGTGGCTGAGAACCTCCGAGGTGGGGGTTTGCCCTTCCCACTCCTGTGCGTTGGTGTCTTGGACTTGGACTTTTGTTTGGTGAAGGAGTCATTCTTTGTTCTTTAGGTAGATGAGAATGGGTAGCCCAAAGTGTATCTCCAGACTCATACCTACTTGCTTCTACTGTGAGGGAGATGTCCAGAGGAGGGGAAAAGGACTCAGTGGTTAATCAACTTCGGGAAATTCTGCTTATTAATAAAAGTGGAGATACAGATATTTTTGTTATAAAATATTTTAAACACAGAGGAAATTGGAAGAGTAATATAGCACTCATATACCTATAAAGAAGTTACTAACTACATATGCCAAGGGCCATTTTGAGTTTCTAAGAGGGTGAAATAGGATGTGACATTTACATATTTATTGGACTGTAGAGACTTTTTTTTTTTCCCTAGAGCATCTTTCCTTTGGGATGCATTTTGGGAAATTCTGGTTTATAATTCCTTTTCTCATTGGCAAAGCCATGGATAAGTGTCTTTTAGCTTAAGATAAATAACTGAAACTACACTATTAAAGCAATAAATTGTCAAGCACATTTCACAAGCACAGAGAAGGGTTAACGTGTTGTTAGTGAGTCGTATAAGCTTTGAAATATTTTTCCTCATAAAGTTGATAACCTCTTTGGTATCGAGTTTCTAAAAAAAGAAAAGGAGTACTTCATGTGGTAAATTTTCACTTGTATTGCTGTGAATACCATTCTTGTGTGTGAAGTCTGAAAATTGGTAGAGAACACGACCGTTCTTGATAAATCAGTACTCACGATGGGTCTAGTGGGCCAGATAGGAGGGTGTGAAAAGTGTTATCATACCAGAATTAAAAAGTGCCAAGAGAGCAGAAAATCACAAGGTGTTCATACCCAGGAAAGTTTATTTAATAATGTTTTCCACATTCTAAAAGAAAAAAGGATTGAAAACATCAGGACAGGCTAAATGAAAGAACATATAAATTTACCAGGATAGTAGGACTGACACACATTCTATCAACAGCATTATCATTTTTACAAGTAAAAGGGTTAAGCACTTGTGAACACTGAATACCACATCTAAGGACTCTTAATTGGGCATTCAGCATGCATTTCCATTTTCCTAACATATGATGCATTATAATTTATTGAGGGTCCTCATAGCTAACCTCATTTGATACTCGGTAACCTTGGGAGGTAGATGTCATCCCCATTTTATAGATTTGGAAGATAAGCCTCAGAGAACAGGGCAGTTTCTGTGGAAAAAATATATACATGAGTAATTTTATACTAAATGACATAGATATTTGTCAAACATTTCAGAAACAGTTGGGACCAACAGATTTTTAAAATAATTGGAATTGGTACCTAAGCAACAATGGAAATTTAAGGAGAGAGGAGACTTTATTTTGGAGTAAATTATAAATTAAAACAATGTAAAATACAATTTTTGTAGTTGTCATATACACTTTCATTTAGCTTGTACATGCTTTGCAAGTCAGCTGCAAGCGCTTACTGAAGACTCAGCTTCACTTATTTCTATTAATTTGAGTTAGGATCCAAAGTTTGATTTAAAAACAATTTTTTTAAATTCAAGTTTTTGAAAATGTTTTCAATTAGCAGGTTCATATACTTCCAACTCAAAGTGAGTCTAACAAAATATTAGAAAAGTAGTCGAAATATTAAGAAAAGGATCTTAGAATTTATGGAAATGAATATGTGAAGAGTATCTATTTGAAAGAAGAAGAGTTTTGTTTCATCATATATTAGTTACAGTAAAAATTCTCGGAAAAGGGGGGAAGGGACCACTGAACCTATGTAAACATTGGACACTCTGGCATCTTAGGGTGGGGGTGAGGGGTGGGCAGTAGGGGAGAAGCCACTAGAGGGTTTGAAATGACCTGACGTAGGGTTTATGGAGAGAGAGCAGAACTGCTGTTTGCATTTCTTGTTACATGAGTGCTTGGTGGGTGTTTAAGAGGTTCTGAAAATGCACTGTTAGCCATCTGTTGGCTGACAGCAATTCTTTTAATTCTTTATTCTTATTCTAAAAGAGATCTGTTAAATAGGTCTTTCTCTCAACTCCCTATATTGATTTTTGTCACGTGAATTTTTCTTGCCATCTAGCACAGGGGTTATTTGGGAAAATTATTTTTGCTTTAAAAATTATAATAGAAATGATGTGGTTGTCATTGTAAACTGTGCCTATCTTTATGTGTTAAAATTAAGATACCTCAAAGATGTTGGTTAAGCTCATTTACAAGTTGATGATTTGATTGTTTAAAACTTTTTTTTTTTTTTTTTTTTTGCTATTCAGTCTCATGGTTTATTGGACTTTAGTAAACTTTGTGGATGGTGGTATGTTACTGAGATGGGAAGGTATGGAGGAAGAAAAGATTTAGGTTGCAAAGCGGACTCAAGTTCTGTCTTAATGGTGTTAAGCTGGAGATGCCCGTTAGACCTCCACATGGAGATGTTGAGTAGGCTGGAGCTCAGTGGAGAAGATGGAGCTGGAGATGGAAATTCAGAAGTCTTGGGCTTGTGGATGATATTTTAAAAATGGGATTGAGGGATAATACCTAGGGGGTTAACAGGTGGAGAAGGGAAGATGACTAGGACTGAGCTGTGGGTCATTTCAAATGCAATGTTCCATCTGTCTGTCTTTCAGGTGTATTGTGTTTAATTCACACCATATAACTGTCCTTTTAAAAATGTACAGTTCACTGTTATTTAGTATATTCACAGAGTTGTGTAGCCATCACCACAACCTAATTTTGGAACATTAGTGTCATCTCTGAAAGAAACCTTCTACCCGTCAGCAGTCACTGCTTCATACTCCCTTACGTGCAGCCATTCTAGTTTTTTACTTTGGTTTTCAGTGTAAGACTTTATTCATTCATTGTAATTTCCTAGGAAAAAAAGAAGGTAGTAGAGAGTTAACATGTGTTAGAAACATTAGGGGAAGTGAGGAAAAGGAAGAATCTAGGACAGCAAAATCAACCATCCAATAAAGACACTCCAATGATGGGGTCACCACAGCCCAAGAGGGTTCAGTCTCCTGCAATTCAGGAATAATGGGGAAGAAATCAGCAAAAAAGACACAAACAGGTCCTCATTTTCCTTCCCCACCCTTCCTTCTTGTAAATTCAAGATAAAACTTTGATTTCTAGCAGTAAACATAGAGTTGAATAACATCCAATCTACATCCTATTAGATAATGTTGTGGCTACTCTGTCATTGGTTTCTTGCATCAGCAGAAGTGTTCCTGAGTGAATTGGAGAGATATTCTTCCTTCCGTTCTCAATCTCCTCCTCCAAGTTTCTAAGTGGAAGACCCTTCCCCTACCATACACCCCTCATTTCTCTCTACCCTAGGTTTTGAGAGTAGTAACCAGACTTGGTCCATACAAATCTAGCAGTATAAGTGTTTAACATGAACACAATAAGGAAGGGACTTCAACCAGATAGATAGGGATTGGAAATGAGGGCTACAGAGTTCCTAATTTATTTAGATTTTTACACAATTCCTTTAGAATTTAGAGTCACCCCAAGAATTCACTATGTACATGTGTCCTGTTTTGGCTAAGGGTAAGACAGGAGTCAAGTTTTCAGGACAGATGATCTTGTCTGAAATAGGAGATAAGGAAAGGAGCATAATGAGAAAAAGGGTAAAGGCCCTCAGTTTGTGAAAAGGGGCACCCAAGCTTACATTTCAGATCCTTTGCATGGCGCAGAATCTTTTGACAAAAATGCTTTGGTTATTTTTCTTTCAATACAAAAAGTTTGTAAGCAATACCCTAAAACAACAGGAGAAAGACCAACACATTATATTTACACAAACTAAACCCCATAGCAGTCACCCAACCAGCAACTTATGAAGTTCTACAAAGGTCAGATCCAAAAGCTAGAGGGGGCATGATTTCGAGATGACTAGACCCACGGTCAGACACACATCACCCAGTGTGTTCTATCACACTTGCTCTATTTCAACACAGACAGTGGTCAATGAGGTAGATTTGCCCTGATCTTGCACATTGTCCATAAAATCCTCCTTTCTCCATTAGCTACCCTGACACCGTTATCACCACTGCAGCAGAGGACACTGGCCCTGGCACTCACAAAGAGCCTCTTGTCTGGAGTTCCATCTGAAAGCCACACAGAAATACAGAGTTTGGAAAGTTTAAGGATTCTAGTTTTTGCTTCAAACATACATCTCTAGCAGCATGGGATGAGTACAGAGGTTTCATTCTTAAAATCTTGCTTACCCAACACTATTTTGAGATCTTTCACAAATAAGTGTGTGCATATGGAGTGTAGGCTTCGCCTGGTCCAATGAAAGATGGTTCTTGTGTGAAAAGTAAGCCAGTGTCCCAGGTTTATAGGTTTGGATTAGGAATCTTTAACTTTATGCATATGTATGAGCCTGACTCTTGTTTCACTCCGCTCCTTTCACCCACCCTGACCTCTTTTAACCTCTCTGTGTCACTTTCCTGTTCAGGCTCATTCCTAATCCTCAGTAGAAAGAGGTAAAGTCAAAGTTGTCCTGTGGGGTAAAAATACTCCTGCTGTGCAGACCTGGAGCTGCTGTTGATTTATCCCTGAGACTGCTTATATACCTGAGTACACAGTGTAGGAATGAGGGTCTCTCAGGCTAATGTACTGAAAAATACAAGAGCAAATATTTATATTAAGGAAAGTAAAGAAAAAATTTAAAGGATACAACAAATGTCATTCACACATAGCTAGTGCTGTTAGCATCCTGGGGGGAAGCATCATTAAAGTTAGAGCTATCCAAGGGAGCACGTAAAATCATAATAGGCCAGAATGGAATGGGAGTGACCCCAGGGGCAGCAGGCCTGCAGCTGTTACCCCGACACCCTCTTTTCTACTATCACAACCCATTGCTTAGGATAGTCCCTAGCACCCTGTGCCAATAGTGGGTCATAGTAGAGAAAAGATGGGGAAAAACCCTGTCCAACCCCTGATTTCCTTCCACACAAATAGTGACTTTTTGAGTTTATTAATCTGGTCTCATGTTTCACCTTCATTCTTTAGCATAGGAAACATATCACTCACTCTTCAGAAGGAAAACAACTTCCCTTTGCAGGCCACTTTTTTGCCCTAGAACCTAAAAGCTGTGATCAGAGATAAAGAGGAATATCTCATGATGTTAAGAGTCAATTTATCAAGAAGACATAGAAATGCTGATTATTTATACACCTAGTAACAGAGCTTCAAAATATATGAAATAAAAGCCCACAGAACCAACAAGAGAAATAGACAAAGCCACAGTTATAGTTGGATATCTTAATTACTTTATTTTGAAGGAATTGGTGACAAAAAAAGTAAGATCACAGAATATTTGAACATCATCAACAAACTTAATCTAATTAACATTTATTGAACACTACACTAAGCAATTTCAAAATAAGCATTTTTTTCAGTTGTAAAATAAATATTTACAAAAGTATACTATGTACTGTAATTTACCAAGTCTCAGGAAATTTCAAAGGATTGAAATGATACAGAGCATATCTTTTGACCACACAGAGGAATTAAATTAGAAATCAGTAACTAAAATTTAACTGGAAAATCTTCAAATATTTGAGAATCAATTAATATTCTTCTAAATAATATGTTGGATAAAGCAAAAATCACAAGAGTAATTAGAAAATAGCTTTAACTGATTCAAAATGAAAGTGCATCATATCAAAGTTTATGAAAATTAAATCAGTGTTGTTAAAGAGAAATATATAGCTTTAAATCAGTGATCTAATGTTCCATCCAAAGAAGCTAGAAAATGAAGAGAAAGGAAATAAAAAATATTCTATGGGAAATCAATGAAATAAAAAACAATGCAGAAAGTCTTTTTTAGAAGATTGATAAAATTGATAACCCCCTAGCTATACTGATTTTAAAAAGAGAAAGAGGAAGCACAAATTGCCAATATCAGCAATGAAAGAAAGTTCATGACAGATCCTACAAGCTTTAAAAGGATAATTAGGACATATTACTTTATGTCAGTAAAGGACTTTATGCCAATTAATTTGACAACTTGGATGAAATGGGCAAATTCCTTGAAAAACATAAGTTAACATAACTGACCATAAGAAGTAACAGGATATCTGAATAACCCACCATCTGTTAAAAAAAAATGTAATTTATGATTAAGAATCTTTGCACATAGAAAACTCCAAGCCTAGCTGGCTTCACCAGTGAAACCTATCAAATAGATACCATCTTACAAAACTCTTTATCAAGAAAGAGTAAGATGATATCCTTCCAATAAGTTTTATGAGGCCTACGTAACCTTGACACTAAAACCATACCATGACATTACAAATAAAGAACATTGTAGACTTCCATGCACATAGACAAAAAATATTTAAAATACTAGCAGATCAAATTTAGCCAAATAAAATGTATAATACATTATGACCAAAATTTCTTTTTTCTTTTTCCAGGAATATAAGATTGGTTAAACACTTAAAAATAATCAACTGATGTAATTCACTGTACTAGGAGATTGAAAGAGAAAAGCCATATGATTATATCAATAGATTCACACAAAAGCATTTGATAAAGTTAAACATTCATTCATAATTTAAAAAAAAACTCTCAGCAAAATTACAAATAAGATGAAAATTCCTCAAACTGATAGTGTATTTAAGAATCCTATAAGTAACATCATACTTAATAGCAAAAGATCATTTCCACCAATATTAGAACAAGCCAAGGATATCTGCTCGAACTCTCTTATTCAGCATAATCCCAAAGGTTTTAGCCAGTGTGATAAGGCAAGAAAAATAAGTGAAAGTCATAAAGATTAGGAAAAAAAAATAAAACTATTTCTGTTTGGAGACGACATGATCATATACAGAGAAAATACTAAGTAAGGAATCAACAAAACTACTAAAATGAGATTAAAAATACTATTTATAATAGCATCAAACACTAAACATTGGGGATAAAATTAATGAAAAGTATACAGAAATGATGTGTGAAATCTGGAAAACATTGAGGAGAATAATTAAAGAAGACCTAATTAAAAGAACTGATACACCATGTTCAATTGGAAAATGCAACATGGTTAAGATGTCAGTTCTCTAGGAATCAATGAAGAGTCAGCACAATCCAGATTAAAATCTCAGCAGGATTTTTTGTAGAAATTGACAAGCTAATCTAAAAGGTATATGGAAATGCAAAATAACTATAATAATCGAAATAATTTTGAAAAATAAGAACAAAATGGAAGGACTGAACTTGATTTGGGGAGTTACTATATATAAAATGAGAGTGTTCCAAACACTGTGTGGCTGGTGCAACAAGATAGACATACAGATTCATGCAATAGAACAGAGAGCCCAAAAGTAGACCCACACAGAAATGGTTTGACGAAGGTACCAAAGAAATTCAGTGGAGAAGTCTTTTCAACTTACAATCCTGGAAAGCCTATCCCTCTGGAGGGAAAAAAAGAACCTCAGTTACCTCCACCTTGCACCCTACACAAAAATTATTTCAAAATGAGTCATGGACATCAATGTAAAAACTAAAACTTACAAAGCTTCTTGAAGAAAACAGAGGAAAATATTTTTGCAACCTTAGGATAGGCAGAGACTTTTTAGACAAGAACCAGATAACACTAACTACAAAAGAAAAGAAATTGATAAATTAGACTTTATAAAAATTAAAAACGTTTGCTCATCAAAAGACACAATTAAGAACACATATTGAGAATTAAATAGATTTTTCTCTGCTGGCACTTTTATGTGGGCATATCAGAACGTTGCATCCATATAGTGCTTCCTCTGTACCAGCCACTTTGCTGGGTGCAGAGTATATTCTATTGAATAAGAAAGATGTGGTCCTTCTGGAACATTCAATTTAGTGGGAGAAATAGTCTAACAAATAAGTAATTACAATTTAAAATGACAACTACAAGGATAGTGAAAGTACAAGATGCATATTATAGTTTTCATTTTGCAAATGTAGAAAGCTGGCAGTGGTTAATTATTTGCTAACTTGCAAAGCCAGTCTAAGCTCCAGTTTGCTGACTCCTGCCTCTATCATTCTTTTTTGTTTCTGTTGTTCTAAGCAAAGGGAGTGGAATTTTAAACTTAAGCTTGGGGTTAGGTTCAGGTAGTAACTTATATTCTGATTTAGTTTACTATGAAGAGAAATGGCATTGTAGCTATTTAAAGAAATTCCATTTTAAAATTGCTGTCTTACAAGCTTTGTTTGAAGATTAGTTCTTCGGACTATGATGCCAATGTCAAGGTTAAGCAAGTGTCTCTAATTATGTTCTCTTGCAGTGCAATGCCCAGTGAGTTAGAAAGGAGATCTGGCTCAGGCAGTCCCTCTAATCTTTGCTTTGCTGGGCATTTTTGATGCTTCCTTTTTAAAAAGTTGGTAAAGTTGACAGGAAGGCACTGGGGAATAGAAGTAGAGAAAAGTATAGAACTTGGAGCATATTGCTAGGGAGAGAACCTTTACTTTTAAAGGTAAACATGTAATGAGAAATGAATGCTTTTGTCCTTTTTTACCCTTGCATTTGTGACAGCACAACATTGATTATGTCTTTTTACAGTGCTTTACACTCTTTAGTATCATTTTATGTGTAGTATCTCATGTATTTCTTACAATACAGCCATTGAAATTTCTGATATTTACATCATCATTATTTCAGTTCAATCATGAGGCAACCATGGCCATAGAGGCTAAATAACTATTAATAGTTCAGGCTGACTTAAGTGATTTTTCATCATTTCTTTCTAATTTTTTCCCTATCTTTATTTCATCTGCCATGCTCTCCTGCTTCAGTCTTCTGTTTACCCTGTTAAACTACTGACAGTCCTCTTGTTTCCCAGTGACTTCCAGGTCATCAGTGTCATCTCCCCTTCCCCAGAAAACAACCATTGATTCTCATTTTCTCCATCATTAGTGGCATCAGTACCCAATAAAAATACTTATTTAGGAGTGGACACTCGATCAATGTTTCAGTGGATAAAAAAATGAAAGAACAAGCATGCCATTATGTAGACAGTCTCTGAGACTTTCCCCTCTCACCTTTCTTCCCTGTATTTTCATCTGTTACCAAGGCCTATTTATTTTTTCCACCATGTGTTTTTCTTTCCCAATAATTACTCTCTTGATTCCTGTAGTTTCTTCACTGCTTCCTTTTTGTCTCCATTGCCTCCTCATTTAAGCCTGTTTTCCACAGAACTGCTAAAATAATCTTGGGTTTTATGTAACTTTTTCTTATTATAGAAGCAATACTTGTAGGACATGTTAGAGTCTTGGTAAGAAAAAAGAAGGAACTAATAATCATTTGGAATTTCACACATTTGTCAGATTCTTGCTGTTTCTATCCTGCCACAAGAGTGTTGTAACTTATAAGCAGATCACTCATCTGATGAGCTCTATTCTTGCTGATCTTCCTTAAAACAAAGAAAGCAAGGTAAACAATGCTTGAGTAGTCAAAACAAATGCAGCCCATATACTTAATTCAAATCAGAAAACATTTATTTAGTATACAAAACACCATACTAGGCAACTTGGGACTCAAAGATAGATAGGATTTTTTGTTAATTTCTAAGAGTTCTCAATCCAGTGGGAAACACAAATCTATTGCTCTATTTGCTCTTATTTAAGACTCCGTCCCAACAAATACGGTCATATGTTTTTTTGACACAGAACAGATTACAGGTTGGGAATTAGTGGGAAGAAAGTACATCCTCTACTAAGAGTTGTTGTGCTAAGAGCAGCAAGCGTGAAACTGGTGTTGATGGAGGAAATGGAATATATATTTCAAACACTGCACAAGTGGGCATACAAAATAAGAAATTATAGCACTCTGGGTTTATGTAATGTGGTAGCAAGCAGCTTCTGAGGGCGTATCACTCTGTGCTACAGTTTAATTACCTTTCCACAATGATGACTTTGTACCATCAAGAAAAGTTCATTATGCTCAATAGAGAGGCAAGAAATCAACTAGTACATTTTAGAGAAATTCACAACAGAAATTATTAAAATTTATCTGTCAAAAATGATATAAACTTCTTTTATTAAAAATTGATGTGGCATGTATGTACTAATATTAATGGAATTACTATGCTATTATTTTTGCCATAAATATGACAATATAGAAGCACATCCTCAAATAACTTCATTCATTCCCAATAGTTGTCTTAGGGTTCTTGTCAGGAAAGCCTAATATTGCATTTCTGCCCCTCCTTTTCAAGTGCAGATCATAAAGGTCCAGGAAATGATATGCTAGCCTTAGTGTCCAAAGGAAGTTGATCATTTAACATAGAGTGTGTTAAAGGGGTCTCTACTGGTTGAGGGCGCTGGATTCCTTTCTTAGCTGTTGCTCTCTGAGCGGGATTGCCCTCTAGACTCACCTACCAGAAAAGTAAGTCCCGCCCTGCGTATGGCTACTAGCAGACAGGATCCTGAGTGAGCACAGATTTTCCTTCTCAGGCCTTGTTCTCTAAATGGGAGTCGTGAGAGGCCCATGCCCGGGTAAGCTGGAAAATAAATGAGGTCCCAGCCTTTCTTGTGGGCTCATGCCTTTTTCCCAGTCCAAGAGAATAGATGTGCCCCTGTTTTCCAAAAACAAAATAGAGCCATGCACCACATAATGACATCTTGGTCACTGACAGACTGCATGTGTGATGGTGGTCATATAAGATTATAATACTGTATTTTTACTGTACTTTTTCTATGTTTAGATATGCAAATACTTACCATTGTGTTACAGTTGCCTACAGTATTCAGTACAATAACATGCTATACAGGTTTGTAGTCTAGGAGCTGTAGGCTATCCCATACAGCCTAGCTATGTAGTAGGCTAGACCATTTAGGTATGTGTGAGCACACCCTATGATATTCAAAAGATAACAAAATTGCCTAACGACACATTTCGCAGAACACATCCCCGTTGTTTAGTGACGCATGGCTGTCATAGCCTAGCTGATAGCTGTGACAGTCAGGAATTGAGCCTGCTCAGGTTGTGACCTGCTTCATGCCAGACACTTTCCCACGTCCCCACCTGAAGTGTCTCCATCAAGTAGGGGAAACAAACACACACACAGACATTTGCAGTACAGCCTTGTGAGTTCTGTAGTAAGGAGCTCAAAAGGATTCTGGGAACACAGAAGAGGGAAAGTTAACTACTTAGGGAAGTCCACAAAGGCTTCAGAGTAAATGATGTTAGGGCTAAGTTTAAAGGCTGAGAGTGATTGTAAAGTGAAGAATGAGGTGAATGGCACTCTAGGCAAAAAGCAAAATGAAACGACAGAAAGCATCTAGTGAATGCAGAGCCAAAGGAATAGGAAGGAGCCTGGTGGAAGGACAGGATGATGGCCGGTGGAGCCAGGTGTTCCTGCTAGAACTGCATTAGCCTTGCTGTTTTTTTTTTTTTTTTATTTCATCTTATTATGGGGGATACAGAATTTCAGGTTACATATATTGCCCATGTACCGCCTGTCCCCCCAAGTCAAAGCTCCAGGCGTGTGCATTCCCCAGACAGTGCGAATTGCACTCATCATGTAGGTATATACCCATCCCCTCCTTGCACCCCCCTCCCCAAGTCAGCACCTTCAAGCATGACCATTCCCCAAACGGTGCGCAATGCACTCATCATGTAGGCATACACCCATCCCCTCCCCCACCCCCACCTCAGTCTGATGTCCGATTGGTGTCGTTCCCAGATGTGTATTTAGGTGATGATCAGGGAAACCAATTTTCTGGTGAGTACATGTGATGCTTGTTTTTCCATTCTTGGGATACTTCACTTAATATAATGGGTTCCAACTCTCTCCAGGAGAACCATAGAGATGTCGTGTCTCCGTTATTTCTTATAGCTGAGTAATATTCCATGGTATACATATACTACAGTTTACTAATCCATTCATGTATTGATGGGCATTTGGGTTGTTTCCACATCTTTGCAATTGTGAATTGTGCTGCTATAAACATTCGGGTACAGGTGTCTTTGTTATAGAATGACCTTTTTTCCTTTGGGTATATGCCCAATAATGGGATTGCTGGATCAAATGGTAGGTCTACTTGAATCTGTTTAAGATACCTCCATAATGCTTTCCACAGGGGTTGCACTAGTTTGCAGTCCCACCAGCAGTGTATGAGTGTTCCTGTCTCTCCACATCCATGCCAACAAGTGGGCAAATGACATGAATAGAAATTTCTCAAAAGAAGATATAAGAATGGCTAACAAACATATGAAAAAATGCTCAACATCCCTAGTCATGAGGGAAATGCAAATCAAAACCACAATAAGATATCACTTAACTCCAGTGAGAATGGCCTTTATCAAAAAGCCTTGCTGTTTTTTTGTGAGGGACACTCCATGCCAGTGTCATGCTGTCATATAAGGTGCATTTCAGTTTTATAAGGGAGTTCTTTTTGGGGGCACATAATTAAGTACTTTTTATCTCATACATGTATTATGAATGATTTTAAAGTGGAAGTTTCTGGTAAATTTAATCCCATACCAAGCATGTGTCATAAAGCAAATACTGAGGCTGTAATTTAAAAAACAAGCCATAATATAAAATGATTAGCAATGAATTTCTATCTAGTACATACAGGAAAAACAAATATAAATAAAGTACAGATGCAGCAACATTACAATAAATCTGTGTGAAATCCTAAAAAAAGTTACCATTGCATATGAATGCAATAAAATATTTCAGAAAGAAACTGACACAAAACATAAAATAAATTTAATAGAATCCCAATGTTATGCACATAGTGCAGTAAAAGCAAGTATTTTATTGGGAGAAACAAAAATTGAACTCTAATAAAAACATATTTCAGTGAACATTTAAACCATATAAATGTAAAAAACTATCCCCAAATATGAAAAAAACTATCATAAAAGTTTCAGTCTTTATCCTCAGACCTTAAATATGCATCATCTTCAGAGCCAGGTAAACAGAGCCCGAAAATCCACCATCTCTGCCAGAATCCAAATGATATTCTTTATTACTGGAACTCACTGCAGTGCAAATTGAGTCAGCCCCATGTGTAGAATACCACTTTCTAGTCCTTTTACAGTGTTTGGTTGTCAAGTTTATACTATTAAGCCGAAACTGAGTGTTATAGCAGTGCCTTTGTCACCTTTGAGCCACAGGTTGTGATGGTAATAAATTTAAATCTAGAGTCTGCAGGAAATAAATTCTACCTCTGATGGGCTAGATTTGTTGTATGTGGTTTATTTCTGTGAAGAAAAGAACCAGTGTTTCCCGGGATGTTTGTGTTGCTGTGCCTGCTGCAAGGAGGGTTGGGGGACGTAGCATAATAGCGTCTGGGAGTCATTAGCCGTCCATCTCCCTTGGTGGTCACCTTTCTACCCATAATATGGTATCCTAAGCATAGACTGTATTTGGGGATAAGTCTGTACATCTACATGAGAGGACATTTTCTTATGGGTATTCTATATAAATGAAGTTATTTGCCTTGGATTTGTTCAGATGCTGCAGTAGAACTGTGTGACAAACATTAGTGTATGCCTTTTTTCTCTGAGTTCTCATTATGTTTAAGATAGAACCATACAATACTTAAATTTAGTAATAATTTTTCCCTTAATATTGTTCCATGTATCCTCAACTAGATTTTTAGCTGCTTGAAGGTATCTTTATTTTTTTAATCCGTATGAGATGGAACAAAATAAGATGGACTGCTTATTGTATTATTTGTTTTAAGGATTGGCGGTATAGTGTAAAATTCAGAGGCCCAAGTGTTAGTTTTGATCTAGCTCTTAACTAATAGTGTAATCTTGAGCAAGTTCTTTTACTGCTTGTGCCTTTATTTATTGATCTGTAAAAAAAAAAGGGGGGGGTAGATTATGTATCAGTTTTTTTTTTACATTTTCTTTTTTTAGCTTTTAAAAAAAACTTTAAAAGATAATTGTAAAGTCATCTGCAGTTGTAAGAAATAATACAGAAGGATCCCATATATCCTCCACCCAGTTCCTCCAGTGGTAACATCTTGCATAACTATAATACACCATCACCATCAGGAAATTGACATTGGTAAAATCCACTGACCTTATTCAGACTTTACCAGTTTTGTATGCACGTGTGTGCATGCACGCAATGTTACCACATGTGTAGAGGCGTGTGGCCACCACCACAGTGTAGATATGGAACTGTTCCATCACAGGATCCCGCATGGTGCTCTTTTATAGCCACAGCCCCCTCCGTACCACCTCTACATCCCTGGCCCTCAGCATAACTAGTCTGTTCTCCATTTCTAGAATTTTGTCATTTTGAGAATATTACATAAATGGAATCATACAGTGTGTAACCTTTTGAGATTGGCTTTTTGTTCATGCAGCATAATTCCTTTCAGATCCATCCAAGTATCAATAGTTTATTCCTTTCTATTACTGAGTAGTTGTTTAACTGTTCACCCTTGAAGGACAATTTGGGTTGTTTCCTATTTGGGGGTATTATGAATAAAGCTGCAGAGAACATGCATGTATACATTTGTGTGTGAACTTCAGTTTTCATTTCTCTGGGATAAATGCCTAAGAGTACAATTGATGAGTCTATGGTAAGTGCAGGTTTAGTTGTATAAGAAACTGCCATAGTCTTTTCCATAGTGGCTGTGCCATTTCACATTTGTACCAGCAATGTATTTTGAGTTATCTTTTGTAGAACATGTGAGGTTTAGGTTGAAGTTCGTGTTTTTTGCCTATGCATGTCCAATGTGTCAGAACCATTTGTTAAAACACTATCTTTCTTCCATTGAACTGGCTTACCACCTTTGACAGAAATCAGCTGGACATATTTGTATGAGTCTATCTCTGGGTCCTCTGGTCTGTTTCATTGATGTATTTCTCCCTTTGCCCATATCATACCATCTTGAGAACAGAAGCTATAAAATAAGCCTTAAAATAGGGTAGAGTGTGCCCATTTTACTCTTTAAAATCAAAATTGTTTTGGTTTTTCTAGGTCCTGTGCCTTTCCATATACATTTTAGAACAGGCATGTCTATGGCTACAAAAACTTTGTTGGGATTTCGATAGAAATTACATTAAAACTCTAGATCATTTTGGGAGAATTGACATCTTTACTATGTTGAGTCTTTTGATCCAATACCACAGTATTTTTCTCCATTTAGTAGGTCTTGCTTGATTTCTTTCAGCACTGTTTCATAACTTTTAGGAATCAGATCCTGAATATATTTTTGTTAGACTCGTACCCAAGGTTTTTTTTTTTTTTTTTTGGTGTGATTGTAAGTAGTATTGTTTTAAATTTCAGTTTCCACATGTTTATTGTAGGTATATAGAGATGTGATTGTTTTTTGCATGTTGATCTTGGACTCCAATCTTGCTGAGCCTCAGTATCTTTAACAGCTAAAGTTTGAAAATGATATTAACAAATTATTCCTCATCTTCGATGAAGTTGCAATGAGTGGAAGTGAGATTAAGTTTTTCTGGAGAGGTTTAGTTCCACCTAAAGAAGAACTTATTAACCAAAAACATGACCACTTTGATAGTCTGCCAGAAAATACCGCCTTCTTTGAGAGCTCTGACGATGTTAAAATTAACAGCTTGACTTAGATTTTTATTTAGTTTTCCATGGAAGACTAATGCTTAGCTTTAGAGAATATATTTCATTCACCATTGCACCCTAAAAATCTCCTGATTCATTTTTAAATGAACTGATAATGATATCCTCAAAAGAGAAGTAACACGTGTGTATGTGTGTGTATTAAATCTCTGTATTTAAAAAGCTGGGCTATGCAGTATCTGGACTGTCTTTTAGTTCTTATCTTCTAAGGTAAAATGTCAATTACATTTTAAAGTATCTGCTTAGGAAATGAACAGCTGATGCTGGAAACTATATGTAAGATTCGCTCAAGAACAACTGCTAAAAAACATCAGTAAAGGATATGCAAGTCATGAGTCAATGAATTGAGTACATCAGTGATATCAGTCTGGCCCTGGATTCACTAGGTGAGGATACAAACTTCTGCAAAACGAGAAAACTGATTTATTCATGCATGATTCATGAGCAGCATTCCCGGATAGGAATCCAAGATAGTTGTGTGGTCCATCCTTCCAAGTCTTGAATGTTATACACGACACTCAGCAGTATAGAAAATCAAAATACATTCTTTATTTATGTATTATTTATAAGAAATTAATAATGTCAGGTAGTTTTTGGTATAGCAGAGGTTATGGACCTAACCATTACTTTAACAATTTTTATTTAAATCTTTTGAAATTGAAGCACATACTTCCCTGCCCCTTGAGGATAATAGACATGACTTAGGAGCATCAGATACCAAGCTGTGTTTTAATATGGGAACTTTTACATCACTTCGGCCATTAACACCTGAATAAAATGGACTCAGATTGCTGTAATTTTGCAGATATTTTGTGTTCTTTCTCTGTTTTGGGGTATTCAGGTATGCCTCTTTTGCTTCAAAATCGTACTTTATTAGCAAGTCTAAATTAATGGTGCTGAGGATAACTCCTTACTGTTTTATTATACTACCAGTGAAGTCCACAGTCTTTAAGACTGATAGTTCCTGTGTCATTGCTGAAAGACCTTCCAGAGTCTCGTAATGATTACAGAAGCTTGTATCTAGACATGTGGAGTATTTCTATCCTTAAAAGAGGAATGCAGAATACCAGAGTGTGCTAACTCTTTTTGATTTTGATTCAAGACAGGCAAATAATGGGAGAAAGGTAAATAGCACAAGCCACATCAGCACTGCTTTTAATCAAATGCTGAAACTTCCTAAATGTAGCCAAGACTCTTCTAATCAGCAAGGTCAGCTTCCAGTGTGAGGAAATCAGAGTGCAAGCGCAGGAAATTATCTGCATTAGATTTGGCATTGACTGACCACTCAGCACACGGACCTCTGTGGGGTCAGAATCAGTGCAAAAGTAAGGAAGGGTGTGGCTGAAGCACTGTAAGGGCTGTATATTGCTAAATTAAATTGTGATTCCTTGTAGTTTTTGATGATCTTGAGAGGCTAAAAATTTATGGGAGGGAGCAGAAATCTATAATAAGCAAATAGAATAGAATAGATCTTCTGTAACTTCCATTCAGATTTCTTCATGGTAAATACCTCAAGTACTCAGACTTTCTTGAAATCAAAGTCAAGAAATATTCTGGGTTTCCACATTCAGAAATATTTTTAAAACTAAGACTTTTGGTTGTCTCCACATAAATTTTTAATAGCATGTTTAGTTTGGAGGCAGATTTTGAAAATATAAAAACTCTATGATTAAGTAATATGAGAAAAGTAGCTTTTGACTCCTGTCTTCAAATCTTTAAATACCTAGTCGGATTCCTGGTTCCCAAAGTGGAGTGGTAAATCCAACTGCTCTGCCCATGTTGTTGTTGTGGTAGGGACGTGCTGTAGACTGAACGTTTGTGTCCTTCCAGAATTCATGTGTTGAAACCTAATTTCCAGTGTGATGGTACTAGGAGGTGGGACTTTTAGCAGGTGATTAGGCCATGAGGGTGGAACCCTCATGTATGGGATTTATGCCCTTAAAAGAATAGGCCAGAGAGCTGGCTAGCTCTCTTTCTGCCCTATGAGGACACAGAGAGAAGACGGTTGTCTGTGAACCAGGGAGGGAGCCCTCACCAGACACCTAATCTGCTGGTGCCTGGATCTTGGATTTCCCAGCCTCCAGAACTGTGAGTAATAAATTTCTGTTGTTTGGGCCAGGTGCTATGGCTCATGCCTATAATCCTAGCATCCTGGGAGGCCGAGGTGGGTGGATCATGTGAGCTCAGGAGTTTGAGACAAGCCTGAGCAAGAGCGAGACCCCGTCTCTATTAAAAATAGAAAGAAATTAGCTGGACAACTAAATATATATATAGAAAAAATTAGCCGGGCATGGTGGTGCACGCCTGTAGTCCCAGCTACTCGGGAGGCTGAGGCAGGAGGATTGCTTGAGCCCAGGAGTTTGAGGTTGCTGTGAGCTAGGCTGATGCCACGGCACTCTAGCCCAGGCAACAGAGTGAGACTCTGTCTAAAAAAAATAAATAAATAAATAAATAATATTTATTTAGCTTACAAATGTTGTTTGTAAGCTACCCAGTCTATGGTATTCCGTTACAGCAGCTTGAGTTGATGAAGACACTTCCTCAGAGGTGCCTTCTCAGGCCTCTCTGATTTCCCCTTCTCTTATGTGCTCGTAGCCTGTCAGAGCACTTGTTAAAGTTGTAATATTACTTATATTTGTGTGATTCTTTTATTTATGCTTCTCCTTCCCACTGCACTGCAAGCTCCATGAGTGTAGCGACCTTCAGTGACACACACACATACACACATACATATGTATATATCACTGGTATCCCTTGTGCCTATACAATACCTAGTAAAAATATTTGTTGAATGCATGACTACTTTTCAAGAAAACACTCTTTTCAAAGGTCTACTAAAATATCTTTATTCCTTATTATCTCTGGGAAAAAGGAAACTGGTGTATGTGTGGGTTGGAATAAATATTCAAGCTTTAGAATTTCTATCTTCTTTGAAATCTTTTATACAACCTCTTTTATAAAGAGTTCCATGAAAATGATCTTTAAATAAGAAAATTAAGAGGTGTTTTAGTTGAGAATTAATGTATTAACATATACTTTAGAATTTTGTGTTATACAGAGATACAGAAGGTGTTTATATAGTGTCTATCACTTGTCTGCTGTTTTCCTGGAAGAATATACATGTTTCTGGCTGTAAACAACTTATTTGCCTTTTGAAGCTAGAGAGTAAATTGTGGCTTATGCATATTTTGCCTTTCTTTTGTGGAATATCCTTCAGATAGCTAGCACATGAACAGAAGACTTTAACTTTTTAAAAAAACCAAATGTGTGACCTTTGACATTCATGAACACATATTAATAACTCACTCTCTGTACGGTCTTGTCATAAGTACTGTTTGGCTGCCAGCCAAGTCTCATTTCTTACGCGAGGGCTGTCAGGGCCACATGGTTGTGTTTGTAAGGAGAATGTTAGCGTAAGAAGTCTGTAAAACTACTTAAAAATTTTCACCCTCTACAGATTCTAAATCTTTGAAAGTACTAAATGACATGGCACCACCCTAGAATATACAAGTTAATAAAGAACCTGCTGTTATAAATAAACTATACATTAAGTCACTCCATAGGCCAAATGTATGAGAAATATTGGTGGAAAATAATTTTTTCTACATTATTTGCAGTGGTGCACAGCCATAGGTACATTTGGCAATAGCCAAAATAGAGTTGTCTTTGGTTCATGTCTTAAGTTGAAGATGAAAGTAAGATGTTGGCAGGTGAGAAGGTAAACATCTCTTGGGTCTGTTATCCAGCTTGTGGGCTTATCCTCTGTCTCTGTGGAGGAGACAAGTGTGGGATCCCATTGATTTGAGGAAGATTGCTACTGCTGTTCAACAAGCTCTGAGACATAGTGTAAAGCAAAGAATGATGTGCCATCGCCAAGCACTTCCCCTTCTTGCCTCTCGCCCGCCTTCCCCTGTGGTTCCTTTTTCCTATGCTTTCCTGAGTGTGGTTAGCACTCAGGAAGTAGAAGGTTATGGACTGTCGTCAGAGGCATTGGTGGCACCCCACTGGGCTCACTCCAGGCAGAAGCTTTTAATAGCATGAGATGAGTTTCATCCTCTCCTCCTGGCTTTATCACTGTTTTTGCTTTGCTAAGGCCCACTTCCCACACAGGCTCCTGGAGGCCCATGCTATTCTCTCTGAGCAGAGCCCCATTCCTTCCCCTCTAGTGCCTCCTTTTTCTGTGTGTTTGTGATCCCTTTTGCTCACTAAACCCATGTCAGATTGCTACAATGTTTCATTCTTCATTAACCATCACTCTGGATATTGATCACACACACAAACTAATTCTCACTAAGGTATTATCAGACAGAAGGGGCTACAGTTCATTGCCTGTTCACTGTGTGTCAGTTACTTTACTAGGTATTTCCATTTGATCCTTTCAGCTAACCTCTCATCCCTATTTTGTAGATGAGGACCAAACCTTGAACTGCGGAGAGGTTAAAAATCTTTCCTCAGATGAACCTAGCAAGTGGCCGGGCTAGAATTTGATTTCAGCTTTCTATAATTTCATAGCAAACACAGACTCCTTTCCTTGGATATTTATAGTTTAACCAGGAATGCTGGGTTAATGATGTAAATATGATTTAATCCTAATGATCAAATTTCTGACATCATTCCTAGCCATTGGGATACATATATCCACTAGGATCTTTCTGGCACCTTTAGTTCATGCCAAAGAGGTAGCTCCCTATGTAAATGATGTGTTTAAAAGTTTAATATTTATAACTGAGAATAATAGTTTATTAGCAATGATGTTTTTGCATGGCATATTAAAGTTACAGAGTCTTTCTTATTTGATTCTCTTAATAACATTTGGACTCTTGGGAGTTAAGAGTGGAAGTGAGTAGACTAGCCAGAAGTTATTACAGTAATACAAGTAAAAAATGATGGTAGCAATAGAAATCAAAAGAAGTATGTAGCTTAAAAATATGTGTTGGAGTAGCAGACAGAGGAGACTACCGGGGGGGCGGGGAAGAAATCTAGAACCATATGGTGGTGTGACAGATACTGTAGATTGGCTCATTCAATACCTCCTCCACCGTGTGTTGTTTTCCTGTGCTGCTATGACCAGAATTGTGGCTAGAATTCTGTGTGTGATGTAGGTTCTGCCAAGGCGATGCACCCTCATGAGGCATGTGGCAAGATACACAAGTAAGACAGTCAGTGAAGGGGTAGAAGAAGGGATCGTCAGGCAAACACAGTAGCAGAGGTTCCTGGTGCTGTGGAGTCACCTGTGGTGCAAGTTCTAGCTCCGAGTCCCTGTTGTCACGAGAGTTGAGTGGTGGGAGGCAGTGCTGCAGTACTTCTTTTTATTATTATTTTATTTTATTTTATTTTTTGAGACAGAGTCTCGCATTATTGCCTGGGCTGAGTGCCGTGGCGTCCGCCTAGCTCACAGCAGCCTCAGACTCCTGGGCTCAAGCAATCCTACTGCCTCAGCCTCCCGAGTAGCTGGGACTACAGGCATGTGCCACCATGCCCGGCTAATTTTTTTCTATATATATATTTTTAGTTGGCCAGATAATTTCTTTCTATTTTTTTTTAGTAGAGATGGGGGTCTCGCTCTTGCTCAGGCTGGTCTCGAACTCCTGACCTCGAACGATCCACCCGCCTCGGCCTCCCAGAGTGCTAGGATTACAGGCGTGAGCCACCGCGCCGGCCTGCAGTACTTCTTGCTAGCTTAGACTCGCGATGTGGTTGGTCCTTTCTCCTGGCTATGTGCAGTTGTCTTGATAATCATCCCAGCCTGACTCTCCAGGCTTCTAGGAGATTCAAAAACTACCAGTAATCCTCTTCATGCTTAACCAGCTAGGGAATGCTGTTATCTGCAAGTAAGAATTGGGATTGGTACTGCTGTCATAAAACCAAGAAAAGGTGGTGCTTCAGGGAAGCTAATTATGTTTAGCTCTGTTCAGAATGGAAATTGAAAATGTTTACTACATTTAGTAATAATGTAGTTAATTTGTGACCCTAGCAAAAATGTGTCTGTTATTGTTTTGGTGGAAGTAGAAATCAATTATAATAAGTCGAAGAATAAATAGGAAAGGCAGGGAAGTAAAGACAGCTCGGGTAGATAACTCTATGATACTGACAGGGAATGGAGAAAAGGGGCTGTTGTTGAGCAGGATCAGGGGATTTTATAAGATTGGAATGAAATCATATGTATGAAGGAAATATTACTAAAGTATCCTATACTTTGTAAGGGCTTAATAACTGAAGCTATAATTATTATCATTGCTACTACTATTATTATTGTTGTTTTGTCCTTTGTATACCTCCGAGTATTGTGAATATGGGATGGCAATCACTTCTGTCTCCTGATTTTACAGATCTTTTTTCAGCTCTTATAGGCTGGCCCCACTGCCATATTATCTTCCCGTAATTACATTAATTAAGCAAACATTTATGAGGTACCCAGTATGCCCTGGGTTTAAATATATCAGGTGCCTGGTATACAAATTGAGCAAAACTTGTGCCGTGCCTCTAAATGGCTTCTGGAACACTAGGGGAGAGAAATGGGTAAAGCTTAAATAAATGCTTTATTGCAAGTTTTATATTCCATCAGTCAGGGTTCTAGCAGAGGAGCAGAACCACCAAGAGATGTGTGCACACGCGCACATATTATATTTATTCATTTATTCACACAGACATGTATATTTGTTGTGGCTGGCTTAGCAGCCCAGAGTCCACCACAGGGATCAGGAGCAGGCTGGAACTCCTCCAGCACACTTTTTTATCTTAAGGTCTTCCCACCGTCATTTATCATGGGTTAACCCAGTTCTTTTGAGCCATTTCTCTTTCTTTTTTTTTCTTCTGTGAGACAGAGTCTTGTTCTATCACCCAGGCTAGAGTGCAGTGGCATCATCATAGCTCACTGCAACCTCAAACTCCTAGGCTCTAGAGATCCTTTTGCCTCAGCCTCCCAACTAGCTGAGACTATAGGTGTGCACCACCACACCCTGGTAATTTTTCTATTTTTTTTTTTTTTTAATAGAGATGAGATCTCACTATGTTGTCCACTGGTCTCAAATTCCTGGTCTCAAGGGTTCTTCCACCTTGGCCTTCCAAAGTGCTAGAATACAGGTGTGAGCCACCGCGCCTAGCCCATCTCCCTTTTTATGAAAGCCTCAGTGTTGAATTAGGAGGTGTTTCTCCCTCATATTCCCATCTATTCTTTTATACACCAATAAGACCTTTTCTATAAAGGATTACACGTATGATGAGCAGATATGCAAATTTATTCTAATATGTATTGCTTAATTTCTTGAATACACTCTAGCTGCATTTATTAACAGATTTTATTTAGTCATCTGTGCAGCTAGTAAAAATAATTGGCTATCTGTGAATTAAGAGCACAATCCAATCTAAAATGTGAATTCATTAGTTTTCAACTTTAGTTTTTAATTTCACCTGCTGTTTGCTGCCTAAAGGAATGATAAATTGTTTTTTAAATGAAATGTATATTGAAGGAAGAGCCTTCAGCAACCCATATTCTTTTATACTTAAAATCTGCTTCTAATCTGTTATGAAAATTTAAAGATGTTGTGTTAGACTGTGCCAACCACTGATGAATTCGAAAGGTATAATTCTAGTTCTTATTGCCAAAGGAATTAAAAGTGCTCGGTTAGTTAGTCCAGTTCTTTTTGTTGCAAGAAGTGGAAGCCAGCTCAGGTTTAAAAAAAAAAAAAAAAAGTGGAAAGGTAAGATGAGGTGGGTGGGTGGGGATTTCAGTTATTAAGAGGGAGATCAAGGCATTCAAGCTCAGAAACAGCCTGCAGCCAGGCGGCCCAGCTGACTCTGTGAACTCAGACTGGAGCTCTGTGGGGGAGGAGGCGGCTCAGCTCTGCCTACTGCTGGTCTGTCCCGGGACCCTGCAGCCTGGTCCCAGCGTTTCTCCACTGTGCGCTCACCCCTCCTCCTCCACCTCTCCCTCCTGCCGCATCTCTCCCTCCTCCTCCTCCTCCTCCCACTTTCTTGATTTCCCCCACTCTTTTGTGTGCCTGTTGGCCTGGTCTGCTCACTGGAGCTGCTTGGGTCTGTGTGCATTGTCACTGCCAGCCACCACCACTAATTGACATCAGTTTCTGTGGGTTTCTCAGATCAGATTCCTGAAAAAAAGGATTCATTTGACCCTGATTCTGCCCAGAGAAATTGTGCCGTATTCTTTTTGAGAACTGATTTGGCCTTTGATTTATACGTATCAGAAGTACATTCTCCAACTTACTCAAAAATTCTATTCTAATTGCTTTTTTGATGTGTGTGGTTTGGTCAGAGAAACCGTGTTTTAAAGTGTGCTTTGATTCCGGGGTCAGCAGCAAGAAACTATTTAACCCATGAGTAAAATGAACTCTTACATACTGCCTCAGTTTCCAGGAATCTCCTCTCTCTCCCTGGGTGTGCTTTTGTCTAAGGATTCGGCCAGGGAGGACAGGGGAGCTCAGGGACTCCCCATGGGGGATGCAAAGAGCTTTGGGGAGAGGGAGTGGGCTCCAGTAGAGGGTGTAGAAAAGTTCACAGTCTCCAGAGCCACCCCTCTGGTCAGTGTGTTGGGGTCAGGTAGGGTTCAGGTGGGAGGAGAGTTTGGGCTCTCTGGGGAGGAGCTCCAATGGGGGAAGGTCAGAGACAGATGTTCTGTCCTATGCCCAGCGTTGGCACTGGCAGTTAGCAGGGCTCTGGGTGGCCGTCATAGCTATCAGTATGGATGAATATACTCTAGGCCAACTGCTCTTCAGTAAAACTGTTGCCTGGACTCCTTCAGAAAGAAACTTACGAGAAAAAACTTTGGGGTCTAAATTCCATCTGCATAAAATAGTCACTATACACTGAACATGAGGAAATAAAGGTGCATTTATTACCATGATGATTATTCTTTTTTTTTTTTTTTTCCTACTTACTGGAAATTTTTTTTTTATTTTTTTTATTTATTTATTTTTTTTTTTGCAAGTTAAAAACAATGGTTTCATATTTTTTTCCCCACCCCCCCCTTTCCCAAGTCAGCACCTTCAAGTGTTACCACTCCCCAAACGGTGCGCAATGCACTCATTGTGTAGGCATACCCCCATCCCCTCCCCCACCCCCCACCTCAGTCTGATGTCCAATTGGTGTCGTTCCCAGATTTGTATTTAGGTGATGATCAGGGAAACCAATTTTCTGGTGAGTACATGTGATGCTTGTTTTTCCATTCTTGGGATACTTCACTTAATATAATGGGTTCCAACTCTCTCCAGGAGAACCATAGAGATGTCGTATCTTCATCATTCCTTATAGCTGAGTAATATTCCATGGTATACATATACCACAGTTTACTAATCCAATCATGTATTGATGGGCATTTGGGTTGTTTCCACATCTTTGCTATTGTGAGTTGTGCTGCTATAAACATTCGGGTACATGTGCCTTTGTTACAGAATGACCTTTTTTCCTTTGGGTATATGCCCAGTAATGGGATTGCTGGATCAAATGGCAGGTCTACTTGAATCTGTTTAAGATACCTCCATAATGCTTTCCACAGGGGTTGCACTAGTTTGCAGTCCCACCAGCAGTGTATTAGTGTTCCTGTCTCTCCACACCCACGCCAACATGTGTTGTTTTGGGTTTTTTTGATAAAGGCCATTCTCACTGGGGTTAAGTGATATCTCATTGTGGTTTTGATTTGCATTTCCCTGATGATTAGAGATGTTGAACACTTTTTCATATGTTTGTTAGCCATTTTTATATCTTCTTTTGAAAAATTTCTATTCATGTCCTTTGCCCACTTTTTGATAGGGTTGCTTGATTTTTTCTTGCTGATTTTCCTGAGTTCTAAATAGATTCTTGTTATCAGTCCTTTATCTGATGTGTAGTATGCAAAAATTTTTTCCCATTCTGTAGGTGGTCTGTTTATTCTCTGGACTGTTTCTTTGGCTGTGCAGAAGCTTTTTAATTTAATCATGTCCCATTCATTTATTTTTGTTGCTGCTGTGATTGCCTTGGGGGTCTTCTTCATAAAGTCTTTGCCTAGGCCAATGTCTGTAAGAGTCTTTCCTACATTTTCTTCTAGAATTCTGATTGTATCACGCCTAAGGTTTAAGTCTGTTACATGATGATTATTCTTGACCATAAATGTTAAAACTTATTGGGCGAGTGAGTGGGCTAGATTTCCTGTGAGCTTTAGACAGAGGAGGAAGAGTTGCAGGGCATACCTAGGGACCAGGCTGCTCGATGGTCTGCCCCTAACATTTCACCCTGGAGGAGAGAAGCTTCACTCCCCAGGATTTTGATATTTATATAACTTTAACCATGACTTGCTTCTGAAATTCTGCTTTATTATCTCTCTACGGGTATATCCTGTATTAACCTGATAATATTTTTAGAAAGAAGGTTCAGAGTCCCAAAATTTAAAAGTAAAACAAACCTTTTTTTCTCCACAGATTTTATTATAAAGTAGGGGTTGCATTCCTGGAGATAAAATCCTCCATGAAATAAA
The DNA here is from genome assembly GCF_041146395.1 of Eulemur rufifrons. NCBI lineage: Eukaryota > Metazoa > Chordata > Mammalia > Primates > Lemuridae > Eulemur > Eulemur rufifrons. Next base: position 75,571,932 of record NC_090985.1, read on the forward strand.
GTTGAGTACTTTGATAAGGAAAGGATTAAGATTAACCATTCTATACATATTCTTCACCTATTTCTTCCCCAAATTATAACACAATTCACTATTTCCTTCGTGGTAGCTCAGAAAATTGCTTTTAGACTGAAGGATTCTGTGACCCCACACTTTGCAGCTACAGGAACTTGGCATCCATCCTCCTTATCCTTTTATTAGTAGGTGCTACTGTGTACACATATAATCACCTGAAACTTTATTTATGTATTTATTTATTCCGCAAGAGTACCCACTCTGTTTCTGATACTCTTCTTAGTTCCTAGGGTTACATTAGTAACCAGAGCAAAAATTCCCTGTTATCCTCATAGAGCTAATATTCTGGTGGACCAGCTTAAACAATAAGCAATGGGTGGAAACAGTAGGAGGAGATGATTATACAAGTCTAGGCAAGAGACAATGGTGGCTTGACCAAAATGGTAACTGCAGAGGTTGTGAGAAATGATAGGATTCTGGATATATCCTGAAGGTAGAATCCACAGGATTTCCACATGCATTGGCTGTGCTTGGTTGAGTTAAACTTTGAATTATATAAAACAAATAGAGTATCTAGTTAACTAATGTGATAAGTTCAAAATTCTGTATCCTGAAGTTAAGTCCAATAAGGTCAACCCTTATTCATACTGATTTTCCCTCTGTCCTTACATGTGGTTGGAAAAAAATTTACAAATGAACTTAGTCGAGCTTGAATTTAATATTGGACTTTACATAAATGGATATTCGAGGCTTTTCAAAAAGGATTTTTTAAAAAATACCCAAGTTGTGTGTTCTCACTTGCATAATGTTAATAGAAGGCTTGAAACCTCAGCCAAGTCTTTCTCCACTAAAGATTTTTGCAATAACTTTCCATCCTAAATGTGCTGCTGACTAATCTTCCATTAAGCAAGCCAAGTCATGCTTTGTTGAATATTAAATTGTCAAGATATTAAAGTTAAAACTTGCTATAGTAAAGCCAGCATTGACAACACTGATTGCTGAGATAGTGCAGTTGTGTGCTTTGAATGTATGATGCCAAAACCTAACCCAGGGTTTCAACTCTGTCATGCTGAATTTTACTTGTTGTCCCATCACCACCACCACCAAACCAGTCTGATGCTCATCGGCCAGCTACTCCGTCTTGGTATGGAAAAATAATGTATGTACTTGAAGAAAAAGCAGTTGACAAACATGTGATTGGTTTCAGGGGGCTAAAGGAATGATGTAATCAAGGGGCCAGTAATTGGAAGCAATTGATTTTAAAGTGGTTCTATTACAGCTGTTCATTAGGACTGCATGGATTTGCCATCCACCTTATTTTTCTGTGTACCTAGCATTTGAAGAATTTAATCTGAAGTAAGGAGTAGAGTTCTGTTGACTATTTTGGGGTGTAGTTTTTATCAATGTACTCCAAGATTCTGGTCTTTCTTTGAGGATGACTCTTAGCAGTAATGTTTTAAATTAATTGAGAGAATCAAGTGTTTCTGTTTTTAATATAAACTTTGCTGCTGCTTTTGTAACATATTTTTAAATCTGTCAGTCTGATTCTGTGCTCCACACAGTGGTTGATGTGTCATCAGCCACCAAATACGTAATGTGTACTATTATGTGTCTTGAAAGCAAGTTATTTAAATAAATCCTAATGTGGGGAAACAGAATCTGAAATACGAAACATTCTCTCATAAAGTTTGCCGTAGAGTGTGACTTTGTGGTTTCCTGGTGAATGGAACGGTCTTAAAGAGTTGCTTGGCATAGTGAACCTCTTGCTAGCCTCCCGTTGTTTTGCTGTGGCCTGAATTTCACGCCCTTTTTCAGAGTGGCTGTAATACTTCTTACTATCCAGAAAGCCCCAGAAGGCAAATGGACTGTCTCTCTGCAGATTATTCCTGGAAATCCAGTTAATCTCCAGAGCCAACTCCTCAAATCTGATTGGGTTGGGATGAGTAACTGAGGACAGTTTCCAAGAGCTAAGTGTTGACATGTGCTTTTTGGCATTTTATTGCTGTAAACCCATAGGATTAAGGTGGCCTGGAGTGCACTTGAGTGTGGACAGAAGGAAAGATTGATCAAGTAAGTGGGCTGAAGTCAGAAGCCGTCTTCCTTTCCGATGTGCTGTTATCATCTTCCTGTGGAAACCAGATGTTTTTGTATTGAGAGTCTGATGAGCCCCAGTCCCTGTCTTAGGAAGTTGCATCCAATTTACAAAGGACACCATTTAGAGAAATTTAGGACTTAAATAGATTCTTGTTAAAAAAAAATTGCGATTTCCCCAAGTATATCATATTTATACATACACTGTTTATCTTCTTCTAGGAAAACAAAAGCTGTTCATTGGAATAAAAATTCTGAGTTTTATTTGTCAGTTAACTCAGTAATTGGTAGTATTCTCATATAATTGAACACGGAAGCTTTGTTCCCTTGTAAGAAATTACACTGGATAATGTGTGTGTCTGTGATATGCTATATGGAGGGCTTCTATGTTGAGTAGGAAGAAGGAATTCAATGGTAGTTATTGTATTAATAGTACAATATGACTGACATGTGCTGATAATTAAGGAAGTAATAGTGCCAGTGGATGTATTATTTTAAGTAATTCATTTTTTCCTTTAATATATGTATGTATGCATAACTAAATGCTAGTAGAAGAAAAAATATTAGGTATATAAATGTCAGATTCTTGAGAAACTGAATTTAAAACATTATATGTAGTTTTTCATAATAGGATAACTTCATAGGTTTTAAAATACCAAACCACACATGGATATCACAAAAATTATTAATACAAATAAGATAGAAAGCAAAATTTGCTGATCAAATCTACACCTAAAGAAAACCATTGTTAACATTTTAGAATGCCCTTTCAGTATTTTTTCCTCTCTTTATGTATTCACATCCCTCCTCTCTGAGATCATATAATGCATACTCTTTGTGATCTCCTTTTTTCAATTAATATGTTAAATGTCTTTTCATGTCAATAAAGATATGCCATTGTTTTAACCACGCATTTTATTTGTGCATATTTAATCCAGACTTTATTGTATGGTTACTTAGGTAATTTTTGTTTTCTAATACTATCAGCATTTGTGTGATAAATATCCTTGTGTGCTTTTCTATTTTTTTCCTTTGTTGTAGAATTCCTGTAACAAAGGGGTGCACAATTAGATTTTGCTACATTTTTTCATATCTGCCTTCTAAAATATGTATATTCTCTCCAACAGTACCTGAGAGTGCCAGTTACCTCATGTGTTAGAAAGCAGAGCATTATTCTTCATAATTTTTGTGAATCTCATAAACAAAATATTGTCTCATTATTTTAATATTTCTATTTGAAAACCTTAAAAAAAAGTAAATCTCTAATAATCTCACCACTCAAAATTGTGCATGTTTCTATATGTGGATATTTAACTATATATGAAAAGAAATGGAAGAGCCTTCTTGGCCCAACGAGTCTTCTGTTCCCTGAGGTGTGTAGCTTTTTGGCATACTACTTTGTTTCTTGCATTCGGTGAAATCATGCCTACTGTATCAGGCTGTAACTTATATGCATCTCTAACTAAATCATGAACTAATGTGCTGCCCTTAGTAGGTCATGGATATATTCTGATGTCCTTCTATATAGTGACTTCATGGTATGTCCATTATATGGGTGTTCCATACTTAGTTCACCTATGAAAGAAAATTTAGGTTGTTTGATTCAGCAATTCTAGCCTTCAGGGATTTTTCATACAAAAATGCTTGCACAAGCACATAAAAGTATATGCATATGTACACAAGGATGCTCATTATTTTTAACAATGAAAAATTGAAAATTACCTTAATGTCTATCAAGAAGTTGGTTAAAATATATCGTCTTATGAAATGTTATACTGTTCAAAATAAAGAAGCATAGTAGTTGTACTCATAGGAAGAGATGCTCATGATATATTGTGAAGTGAAAACATAGCTTGCAGGATAGTATATGTAGTTTAATCACATTCATGTTTAAATACAATAGTATATATGCACAGGAAGGTGTTTAATGCATTGTAAGTAATTTGAAGTTTTGCAGTGGTAAATAGTTAACACTGCAGTGTGGGCTTGGCTGGGAGGAGAATGAGAAGGAATAGAAAGCTTTCCCTTATATACGTTTTTATTGAAATTTTAACAAGCATATAGTTTGTAATAAATAAGCATTTTAAAAATGAAAAGTACATTTAAACTCTGTAAAAACATTGAAAAATAAAATGTTTCAGTGAGACTGAGCAGTCTCTGGGATTCCTCCTGCTTAATAATTTATAATTCCATGAAAATACAGTTGGACATAAAGTAGTAAATATTTGTTATAGATATAAAATGTTTCATTCGCAATGTGGTAGAACAGTGAGAAGAGGAAAAAAGGAAGAGAGAGTAAACCAGAAGGTCAGAAGGGAGTTGGCTGGAAGCAGAAGTAGGTGCCGTTGATCCTGGTTCTAGAGGAACACAGAAGAACTCAAATTCCTCTTCTTCCAGTGAGTCCTACACATATTTAGGGGCAGCTATGTGGTGTGGGCCATAAGCTTTCTTTTTTTTCTAGCCATTATATCCCCAGTTCTTCTCAATAAGATCTTTTGTCATCCAGGTTACCTTGTGCTTGTTGCGATTTGTCAGTCTCCGTCTTGAAAGGTGACAACCAGAATCAAATACAGGCTGCCTTCCGCTTCCAGTCTCATCAGTTGGGAATACAGTTGATAATTCTTCCTTATGCGAGAGACGCTTAAGAAAGAAAAAAATCCAGACTAATATTTTTCTCAAATCTCTGCCTTGTATTTTCTTCTGAGAATTACTAGTCAACAGTCTTGCTATTTTTCTTCATTATTTTTCATACAGGGGTTCTAGTTTGGTAATTTTCCTGTGTTAGATGTTTTCCTCCTTCCTCCTCAAATTTAGGATAAAACCTTATTTTCAGGTCAGCAAATTTCCTGACAAAGATTCGTATTGTCTTTTGCCAAGAGTGCGTTATTCTGGTGTAGAGAATCAAATCATTATCTTTGACTATTTGTGTAGCCAATTTTAGCTTGTAGTATCTTCCTTTGCCTTCTAAATCTTCAAGTGCTAAAAGAAAAACAAAAACACCCTATGAGAAATTCCTAAATCTTTCACTTTTCCTGGATGAGTCTTTAAGGTTACAGAGGATAATTCCTAGGCTTTTTTTTCTAGATTATTTATCTGTTCACAGCTGATGGTGGTAGTGAATCAGGAGTTTTGGGAATGACTTCAGTTCCAGGAAGGCAAGCGATAGCACACTTTTGAATATCAGCTCTGTCTTGACACTTAGGTATCTCTCTTGGAGGAGATTGTCAGTTTCTTACCTACATTGTGTTCCCTTCTTGCTATTTACAAAGAATCCCATAGCTGTGAGAAGAAGCTCTTTCCTTCTTTGGCAGATTTCCATTTACTCCAAGAGGTGAGCAAATTTACTTGTTACTTAGTGCTGTGCATGTTGTTTCTTCTTTCTTTTGTACTTTACCAACTTTGATGCTGCTGATTTCACACCATCCAATCAAATTCTTTTTTTCTTTCTAGCTTAGCTGTCTTCTATCATTGAACCTCCTGCCTGCTTATGAGCTGTAGCATGGAGTGATTTCTCAGATTGCTTCAACTTTTCTGTTAATAATATCAACTCATATTCATGAGTCACATAATTGATACCAGCTTCAAAGAAAGAAGTTAACTTAGCCTAGACCTCGCAAAAGACAAGGAACAGCTTTGTCACCAGGGCATTGTGCAAACTGGGGAAAAAAATGAGTAAAAGTGCCCCCTTTGGGCAGATGAAGTACAAAAAGGTCTTCTCCAGGTGAATGAATTACAAAAATGCCCCTCTTTTCTAGGGTGAGAAAGCCTGTGGACCTGGCTTGAATGGGGCCTGGATTTTAGCCCCATCTTTCCAGGGAATAGGGTACGGCCACTCACCTGCTTGAAGCAGCTTGGGTTGTCATATCATCTGTGGTTTTTTTTTTTTTTTTCTTCAAAAAGACCTATAGATTTTGTGGCTGCCTCTTTGCACCACAATTTCTAAATTTTTGGTCTAGGGGTTCCTAGAAATACACCCTCTGTACCAGTTAATGCAGGTTTGGTTCTTTCTTTTTTTTTTTTTTTCTTTTTAACAGCTCTATTGAGCTATAATTTACATACCATACCATTTATCCCACTGTAAGAATATAGTTCAATGATGTTTCATAAACTTATACCTCATACAAATATCACTACATTGTAGTTCTAGGACATTTTACATCACCCTAAAAAGTTCTCTCATGCCCATGAGCAGTCAGTTCCTGCTTCTACCCCCAGCCCTAGGGAATCACTTATCTGCTTTCTATCTCTGTGGATTTGCCTTTTCTGGAGTAGATTTGCCTTTTCTGGAAATCTCATATAAATGGGATCATATCTTCCTTTCTCTTCTTTCTTCTGCTAATCTAACAGGGGTTCCAATCAGTGTTCTTGCAGTAGCTGGATGCTAGTCCTTTCCCCTTCTGCTGCTGCCGCAAGCCCTTGCTTGTCCCTTCCTTTCTGCTTCAGTGTTCAGACATGCTCTTCTACCTCCCATCTGAAAACAGTCTCTTGTCTGGCATGCCCTCCAGCCACCACCCTAGTTCTCGGGGCCATTTCCGAGCCCAACTTCGGAAGATTTGACTTCATGTATTCTTCCTACTGTCTTCTCTCCTGTGAACTCTCCTTTTTTGCTTTTTTGTTTTTGTCTTTTAAATATAACATTTAGTATGAATGTAATAACATTAAAAAGAGCATGTAATGGGTATATGCAAACTTTAAAGCAAAGTGGTATAATGAATATCTACATCTGCCCTGTACCCCTTCCACCAGCATTACAAAGAGCGGAACCCAGGACTCAAAGTATCTAATATCTCTTACTCATCTCTGCAATTATTTTTGGTTCTTTCTGGTCACTTTAATTCTACTTTTAAACAAGGAATCTGAGCTAAATTGACTTTGAAATCCATTACATTGCTAAAATGCTCTAGTTACTATTAAGAGATTAATGTTTAGTTTAGAAAGTATTATAGAAGATTTATAGCTTGCATTGTTGAATATTACTATAATTTATTTTATTATGAAACCTTGGCAAAGAGCATGACATGCAATTATAACATCATTTCTATAGGAAATTTATTCTATTTATATTAATTTGCTTTGGATTTTTTTTTTTAATAAATTTTTGAAGCCAAAAGCTAGACTTCCTGTAATGTTTCCCTCCTTTAAACTTTGGATGGACTTCATTCAACCAGTCTACTTGTCCTCAGGGGAGCCGTGGATGTCAATTATTGCTTCAACTTAATACTGTTACTACTTAAATATTTAATTAATGTAATACATAACACTTATGGAGAAACTATTTATAATTATCAAAACCAGCCTTTGTTTTCTTTTTTTATGCCTGGTGTTTAGAGTTTTCCTGTTATAATACAGATTGGGAATGGGCTGGTAGGGAAGTGAGAAACACTTCCTTCTCACCCCACCACCAGGCATGAAAAGTTGTATAGAATATTAATTAGTGATGGATAGTTAAAATATTTGTCATTACATTTGTCCATTTTCTAAACTACATTTTTATCAAATATTCATTACATTTTTGGAAGTTTTAAATATTTTCTTATTCCTTTCTAATTGTGTGTAGATGTCATTAAAACAGTTAATACTTAAAAGCAGACACTAGTTTTTCTTGGACTTATTTTATTTCATTAATACATTCTAAGAAATATGGCGACTTTTTAATGAATTACAAGCAGACCAAAAGTGGCTGACCACTTTCCTGTGGAGCTTGGTATTGGTCTGACAGGAAAACCATGGGAAGATGATCTTCCCCTCTCCCTGACAGGACAGGCTGAGGAGAGAGTGAAGCTTTGTTGAGCACTCTGTGTGTTCTAGGAGAGATGCAGGACAGCCAAGTGGATTCCACAGCTCAAGTCATCCCTGGGCTCTGGAAATTCTCACACGTGTACAGGCTGGTGACTCCAACGCACATGTAACTAAAGTTTTCCTTCAGTCTGAGAATTTCTGGTCATTAATACCTTTCTTTACCAGTCTGTGTTAATATTAAACAAACATTTTCTCATTTTATTCTGAAAATGACCTCTTCTTATGGCTTTAGATTCTGTACATCTAGATCTATTTGGTCAAAGCTTTGTGCTTTTTCTCCTACCTAAAATTAAAAGGAAACAAGCATATTTTCTGTTTAAATGGGTGAATGAAGATTTACTGAGTCCACAAGTGGACTCCACTTGAGGGGATGGGTTGTCTTAGGAACCTGTGAAATGTCTTATAGTTGTGCGTATTTTGAAATACACCCCACTGATAGGTGAGGCTCCAGATTACCAGATTGTCTGACTCATCTTTGCATGTTCAAAACCTTAACTGGTTTGCTCCAATCCTCATCTGCAATACCAATTACCTTACAAAACCTTTCTTTAACTTCAGTCTCCTTTTCCAATTATCACAAAGCCTGAACTAACAGGATTCGATTCACTGAGATTTATTTTGATATTTGTCTTACATCTCAATCATCATTGCATTTAGTTAAAAATGAGAAGAAAAATTAGTCTGACTTCTTTCTCATATGGCTTTAGAAGGGACTTTATTAGGCTCTTAACTGCTATAGATAAAGGATAAAAAAACAATTCTTCATAAATGACAGAGTGTGGTTAAGATCAGTATTAATAGTCAAAGATAGAATTTGGTTTTGTATATTAGCTCTCTTTTATTAAATGTGATAATCAGCCTGAAATATTTAACAATCTGTTTAAGTTTTCTTAGTTGTGGAAGAGAAAACAATGATGTTTTAAATTTTTAAAAAATTTAGAGTTCTTATGCTTTATAATCTTCAGAGCTTTTGTACACCTGAAAGGCATTTCTTGTATCTCTGATGCTTCTTGTTTGCATTATGACAGATCAATCGTTTATTACTTTGTAATATTAGTTATTTTATTTCTATGTTGTATTTTCCCATTAAAACTATAAAATCTTCAAGATGAACACAGAGGGCGGTGTCAGTAGTCTCTCTTCACAGCCATCTTCAATGCTCGTGCAAAGCTGATGTTCTGCGTGAGTAAGAATGTCTGTGTTTCATTTCACAGGTGGGGAGCATTAAGCGGGACATGACCTTCACATTTCAATCAGAGGACTTAAAACGTGACTCTAGTAGAAAAATGTCTCAACAACATTTGTTCTCCTTGGCCATGGAGGAAGATGTGAAAACAGCAGACACCAAAAAAGCCAACCGGGCCCTTGACCATGAAAAAGAAAACACTCGCTCCATCTGTCTCCTTGAACAAAAACGAAAAGTTGTTTCTTCCAATATTGATGTTCCTCCAGCAAGGTAAGGGAATGTTAGATCTCATATGTTTCTGCCCCAGGAAGTTGGTGGGGAGCATGCATAATCTCTGCCAGTGTATAGACTCTCTTCAGTATATAGACTTATGAAAGGTTTTCTGCCAAGAATTTTTTTCTGTTGCTTGTGTGAAATAGAGCAGGTGGCCCTACTTTTCAGAACTGACTTTGAGGCTGCTGTAGTTGGAACTATTGCAGCTCTAGAAAAGAATGTTTTATTAGATTTTGGTAAATGAATAATAAAGAGCAAAAGAATAAATGCAAAAAAAAAAAAAATAGAATGAAACATGGAATGTAGGACTGAGCATAGCTGCTTAAAAGCAAGTGTACTCAGGTCTTTTGGTCAGAGGTTAGCAAACTATGGCTGCAGGCCACGTTTGGTCCCTGGCCTGTTTTTTGTGTGGCCTGTGAGATAAGAATGGTTTTACATTTTTAAAGGGTTAAAAGAAATGAAGAATAGATAACACAGACCATTGGTGTCCTGCAAAGCCTATAATATGTAAAAAAGTTTGATGATCCCTGGCTTATATCAGGATATCATTTTAAGACAGATCTACCTTAAAACTTGGCCAAGAGAGTATATCTGAAATATCAAAAGACCTTTATCATATTATAATTTCATTTAACCCATATCTAGTAGCACTGAACCAAAGGACAATATCATGGCAGAATGACAATGGAACAGCAGTGGAATAAACACGTTAGACCTGTCACTTACTTTTGTGCTTAACGTCTCACCTAGAAAGTAAGCTTTACCTTGGCAGGGATTTTAGTCCATTCTGTACATGCTGCGTACCTAGTCCTTTTCTTAATTATGTTCTCGGGACTCAATTAATATTTGTCAGATGAAGGAAAGAAAGGAGATGTTTTAGCATGAAAGATTGCTTGTTTTTAATATGTGTTGCCAAAAATCATTTATAATGAAACTTTATAAGCAATTGTTTGAGAATTCCTGCATGTGCTCACGTGGTTTCTGACATCTAACAAGAAAACCAGTATTTTTGGAAAAGGAATAAATGTGCCTTTTCCACCTGTTCACTTTTTGTAATTAGAGTTTTATTTCGTTCTGAATTAAATCAAAAGTATCTTCTCTAGAAAATTAAGTATTATTCTATCCTGCTATCAAATTTGTCAGACCTTCTAAAATTATAGGCCTCTTTGTTTTCCTTAACCTTTAATTGGAAATTTTTATATATTTATTTACTTCTATTTACTCGGAATTATTTGCTTTTCTATTTTTCTCATATTAAGTACAGGTTAAATTGTTTAGGAGTAATCCCTTCTACAGTGGCTTCATCGTGAAATGTTTTCTAACACCCTAAACCCGATAGGCACCTCAGTTTATATCTGTTATTTGGTTGACTGATAGGAAAAATGTCATATTAACAATTTGAAACGTGAAGAGCTATGCTTTTATTTTCTTCCTAAGCCTATAGGGCAAAAGTTAGACTTCCAGTGTCAGGTTAGTGCCAACTTACAATTCTATAGGACTTACTCTATGTAAAATTCTCATTAGACCATTGTATATGTTAAAAAAAAAAACCCTGGAATTAATCATTTCAAATTGCTTAGATTGTTTTAGGTATACTTTTATTCTTTAATTTCACCCCACTTGCAATATTTCTGGGGGAAATAATAAAAAGAGGAGGAAGAAAAATGTTTTCTGCTTTCTCTGATTCTGGTATGTGCAATATTTTCCACCTTTTCAAATTCACTGAATGTACTTAAAAGTGTATGAGTCAAGCCAGTGAATTGTGAGGTTCTTAAACAGGGTGGGGAAATTAATTAGGTTTTAAATTCATTAATGTACAGCAAAATTCCCCAATGACAAGGTATAATTTAGATGTATTAATTTATTATGGGAAATACTATTTAAAGCTTTAGTGGTTGGGGTGTCCACTAATGCACTTGTTTTCATTGCTATCGTAGGAATTTAATCGTCATAAATACAGTATGCCAATAGTTGGTGAAATAAATAGCTTTTTTTAAAAAAATGATGAAGAAATCAGACATTGTGGAGTATTATGCTCAACTCTCAAACCCTTTCTGTTCTATTTCTGCGTACTATTATTAAGTTATTTAATAAACGTCAATTTTCTATTATCTAAATAGATCAATATTTTGTTTTAAAGAAACTCCTTTACCTGATATGGTAGGGAGATAAAGGATTTTCCTTTTGTTTATTAAGGATAAATATAATTATATTTATTGGCAGTGTATAAATAATGAAGTTTGAGTAAATCTACAGTATGATGAAACTTATTGGTATAAGGAAGTCTATATATAGTCATCTCTCCATATCCATGTGTTCTGCTCTCATGGATTCAAACAACCACAACTGAAAATATTTGGAAAAAAAAATTGTACTGAATATGTAGAGAATTTTCTTGTCTTGTGATTATTCCCTAAACAATATGTATAACACCAATTTATATGGCATTTACATTATATTGGGTAATCTAGAGCTGATTTAAAGTATACCAGAGGATTGGGTGTGGTGGCTCAAGACTGTAATCCTGGCACTTTGGAAGACTGAGTTGGGAGAGTTGCTGGAGGCCAGGAGTTCAAGACCAACATGAGCAAGAGCGAGACTCCATCTCTACCAAAAAAAAAAAAAAAAATTAAAAAGAATAAAGTATACTGAAGGATGTGTGTAAGTTATATGCACTACTGTGCCACTTTACATAAGGGACTTGAGCATCTGTGGATTTTGGTATCCATGGGGAGTCCTGGAACCAATCCCTCACGGATACCAAAGGACAACTATATCCATATCTTATAAAAGATATATTATATATATTAAATTTGTATGTGTGTGTGTGTGTGTGTGTGTGTGTATATATATATATATATATATAAAACCTGTATATGTATATGTATTCACATGATTATTGCAACTTACTCTCCTATATCCAGACATTATGTTTTGGCTAATTCCAAGGGAGACAGGATAACTATTTTAGGCCAATTGAGTGCAGAGTTCTTCAACAGTTTAAAATCAGTTCTCTGTAATGTTTCTTACTTTATCTTTTACTTATTCCCCCGATAGCTAAGATTTTTGTTGAACTTTACTTTTTTATGGTTTGTAAAATAAAACGAAACTTGAAGTTTATTTTCTGTGGTTTGTGTAATGAAAACAACAGGTGTATTTTATTAAAATATTTGCTTTTATGTCCCTAGAGAGGTCTGGGAACCTCTCCCCACCTTAATCTCCATACCTCACTATGGTATAGAGATTAGCTATCTCTTGCCTCCATTGAACAGAAATTTATCGAGTACCTGCTATGAATTCAGTACTCAGTAAAAAAAGAAAAAAAAAAAAAAAAAAAAAAGAATGAGACAAGGTACCATCCCTCCAGGAGCTTAGAGTGAAATCAAGAAAACAGATATATAAGGAGCTAATTTTAAATGACAGTTCCTAATTTGCCCCCTTCCCATTAGAACTGGATGAATTTGAGATTTGTAAGGAGAATCTTTTAGGAAAGTTATTAATTTGACACATCTATTTAAAAGCCTAATTTTGTCTTACTGGTATCTTTTTCAAGATAGGGATGAATGGAACGGACAAGTGGGAACTCTGAGATCTACTATACAGAATCCCTGATTATTTACCTATTTTCTGAGAACCCATTTAAAAGTTACTAGTTTGGGGAAAATATAAATTTAAGTCTTTAATCCAGATGTCTGTTTAGGCTGAGTCATTTGAGAAGCAAATGCCAAGATGCATGTGTTTATTAGGAAAAACACATCTGAGAGAAACAGGCGGGAGAAGCCAGGGCAGGAGGGAGATGCAAGTCAGACTGGGGTGCTAGACGGAGCCCCTGCAGGGGGACAGGGAGGGGAAGTTGGGTGGAAGTGTCCTAGATGGCCTTGCAAGGCCTTTGTATCCCTGCTGTGCTCTGTCATTGGCTAGGAGCAGCGTGTGGGGATTGTGGCCCTGGCACAAAGGCAGCGGTTTCAGAGCCCAGCAGCTGGGCCCTTGGTCAGCCAGCTACCCATTGTTGGGGGTCTGTGAGGCGCGTTGTCATGGCTGCCTTCCTCCCGCCCCCCAGTATTGTTCTTTATATGTTAAAAGTGCTGTGTGCTGTGCAGGCTTGAGGCAGGGACCAATTTTTCTGCCCTTTGGCAGCTCTGGGCTATCAGTGTAGACCACCTGGAATCTTCATTTTCTAAGAGGGCTGCAAACTTCCTGTGAAAAATGGCAACGGATTGTTGGTTCCAGGATCCCAAGATTAATTTTTTTTGAGTCATGAGAGGAAAGAACATAACTCTCTCTCTCCTGAGTTGCCTAGGGTTGCTAGGGACAAATCTTGATGTCAGAGTCCACTTACCCAGCGGATATTGCCTGACTGATTTCAAGAAGAAACACTGTTTGCTTTTTTGAGGGTGACTGGGGTGAGTACATTATAGAGTTGAGGTACTCAAAATATTCATCAACTTATTCAACATTCTTCAGTAGAGAAAACTGAACACAAAGAAAGAGCAAGAGCGTGTGAGAGAGCACATGAGCGAATAGTATTTGTCTTTGGAACTAAAAATCTATCATTAGCAGAACGGAAACATTTTCCAAACTTTTAGGATCATTGGGGAGCAGTGATTTGGGTGGGGGGTAACAAGTATTAATACTAGAAGTGTCAATGCTAACAGTGAGGACAATAGTCACTCAAAGACTGATCTCTCTCTCTCTCTGAATATTTCATCACATTAATTTAGTAATTCCTGTTTATAAAAGGTAAAACACAGCCCCCTCCAAAAGAGATTGTAAATTAAGAATGAATAGTTACTAATTATAAATATGTAGTTTTAAGTACTTTTGAAGTATCTCTATGGGAAAAAATACTAGCTTCATTGATCCCTATGGAGAGTTGAGGAAAATGGACTTCAAGAGTATAGGACAGGAATACAAAAAGAGCATGTTTTCAAGGTTTATCCATGTTGTAGCATATATCAGTACTTCATTTGCCAAATAGCATTTTGTTCCATAGATAGACCACATTTTATTTATCCACTCATCAGTTGGTGGACATTTCAGGTTGGAAAGAAAGGCAGGGCCAGATCATGTTGAGCTATACTGATTGTGCTAAAGATTTTTAAATTATATTTTTAAGTCAACAAGAAGGATTTTTATGGAGGAGAATGACATGATTTTATTGGTATTGATGAAAGATCACTTTGGCTGTTACGTATGTGTAGAATGGTTGGAGGAGGACAAGAATGGACACAGGGAGAACAGTCAGGAAGCCACTGCAGTAGTGCAGACAAGATAGCGTGGTAGTTTGGACTAGAGTGACAGTTGAGAGGAAGTGAAGTGGACAAATTCAAGTGTATTTTTGAAATAGAAGTGAGCCGCTGTGGTTGTAAGCAACAGAAAATGGCTCTGGCTGATTTAACAAAGAGTGAAATTTTTTGGAAGACTCTCAGGTAGCTCACAGAGATGCTGGAAAGGCTGGGGAAGCGGGTCAGAAAAAGGACAGGAGGGTGGGCAGCTAGAGGCATAGTATGGTCATTGGCTCTGCAGAACCAGGGCCTGCAATTGGGCTTTTTGGCTTCTAAAGTGAGAGATGTACGTGCTAGGAGATTCCCCAGACATAGGAAGCAAATACAGCCATGAAGCATCTGAAAAATTGACAGATGTCTTATTATTGTTAGGTATCTTAATTCCCATTTTACAAATGTGTAAACAGACTCAGAGACATTATGTGACTCACCGAGGAACACATATTCAACAAATGACAGACCTGAGACTAGGGTAGGTTTCTGACCTCATGTGAATTTTTGTTCCTTATCTTTACCATTAGTGTTTTTTTTTTTTTTTTTTTTTTTGAGAACATTAACTTATTGTCATTTACAACTGTGATGCCTTAAAATACCTTGATAATTCTAATATCACTGGCTATCCAGCCTCTAAAAAATTCAACAGTTAGGCAAGCCTTATTAGATAACCTAGATCATCAGAGCATGGCATTTGTTATTCTGGTTTTGCCAGACATTATGATTTTGAAGATACTGATGCTTAAATTGGTTGGATTTCACCCAAATAGCAATTACAATTTGATTATGCAAAGAAGTAACTGTCTTCTAATTATAACTCTAAAGCTAAAGAAATCTATTAGCAAACCAGTTATAACAAGGAAAAAGGAAAAATTTGGACAAAAATATTCCTAGACCTAACAGCAGTTTATTAGAATACTACAGATTGTTAGTTTGCAGTTAGAAGGAAAAAAACCATATGGTACTGTTTGTTTTGCAGGGTTTTAAAATATAATGATGTCATATTTATCACTTGCTGGATAGAATGAAATCATCTTCTAATAGCATGCCAGGCTGGGAATTGCATAGTTTAAAAGAACTTCAGAAACTCATTGACCTTTGAGTTCAGAGTTAGGAAATGACCTGAGCTATAAGCAATACCCTATGTGTATGATGGAAAACTGTGAACTAATTTGACTACCGTTTTCAGTTGTGTTGTCTACATTTTCCCGTCTTTTATATACTTTATACCATTTGTAGGAAAGTCTGTTTTGTCAAATGTGTAGTTAAGTGAGATAAGGCAAAATTGGTATCTTTTATTTCTGAATCTCTAGAATAGCAATTCCTGGAACAACTGTTTAATGTTTAAATGCATTAAAAACTTTTCAGGTCACAAACTCTGTAATATTTCTTTTTAAAAAATAGAACACTGAAATTTTAGAACATTTCTGTTTAAAAAATATATTGGATGGGGACTACAAATGCACCCAGCCATGTTGGAGAAACAATAATACTGTATAATTTGTGGGCTCCCCTTGAAAACTGAAGCAATCTTCATAAAGTAGTGGTAAAGGGCATCTTTTCCAAGAAAGCCTCTATCCACTTCCATCCCTTCCCATCATTTCAGTAATTCAGGTCAGCAAGTAACTGTTGTTCCTGGTTTCTGGCCACAGTCTGTCTTTTTCCTACACATTAGCCAAAATGATCTTTCTAAAACTCAAGTATAATCATGTGGATAGAGGGATGGAGACAGGAAAATGGTAGGAACTAATAAAATTGACATTAGGACTTAATGACACACATGGTGCCGTCAGTACACAGTCAGGCCCCATCCTGCTGGGGAAAGTCAACAAGTAAATCAAGATTAGGTAGAGACAAAATTATTCTTTACAATGTCTTCAACTACCTATGAGACCAGAACCCACCATGAAGGACTTGAGATCTGAAACTGGTACCCCCGTAATATCCTAAAATAAAAAAATAAAATAAAATAAAATAAATATCAGTGACTTGAAAAAAAAAAGAAGAGGAGGAGACAGTTCTGTCTTCCTTCTTACTCTGGGGCAAAATTTCATTGAATGGAATGGTGGGGGGTTTGTTTGTTGTTTTAAAAATAGCCCTCTCTTCCTGCCAAATACCTACAGATGGATTTCTGTAATTTAAATGTACATACGCTGCCACTCGACTCTCCTAATATTCTATAAGAATGTGAAGGAGGTTAATAAGATAAGACAGAGAACTTTTCTAAAGCAGCAGTTCTCTTTCACTAAGACTAATAATGCTGATTGATGTTATCTTAATTTTCTTAATTACGACTTAGAAAAGCTTGTGTTCTATGACACAAATGTGGCTCATGTAGTATGTGTGTGTTTGAAAGAGAATTTTACACTCTGCTTTTTTGCTGGCATTGGGTTAAAAAGAGAGCTTTACACTCTATTTGGGTTGACTTTATGACATTTAAAATTCATCAGTTTCCGATAATTGTGTACTACAGCCCTTTATTATACCCACACAGTTGATGCCTAATTAGAATGTGTCACCTGTTTAGAATTGCACTGTGAATTTGGAATTTTGGTCATTAACATGAATTTTTAAGATAATTAATAATTTGTGTCATTGTGCTATTGAAGGATATGCTCTCTGGATCAACTAGGTAGTTTTGAAATAAAATACCGAAATTGTGAAGTTCAGGCAATTTGCAAGTATCACTTCCAAAGAGTTTTTGGATAATTAGTAGATGTCCTTCTGTAAATCATTGCTGGCAGCAAAATGGAGAAAATTTTACAACTGAAACTTCAGGTGTTCCAGTAGCACTGTTATGCTGGGGGACCGTTGGCTTTATTGCACAGGTTGGGTATATGGGAATGTTCCAAAATGCTTAGGAGTGACGTTATTCCACTTTTGTGGTACTCATGCCATAGGTTGCCTCTGCAGAATTGGTTTGCATTTAGGTGGGTATTTTGTTTTTTTGTTTGTTTGGTTTTTTTTTTGTTTTGTTTTGTTTTGTTTTTTTTGAGACAGGATCTTGCTCTTGTGCCCAGGTATCACAGAGTGCAGTGGCATCATCTTAGCTCACTGCAACCTCAAACTCCTGGGCTCAAGAGATCTTCAGCCTCCCAAGTAGCTGGAACTACAGGCGTGCACCAGCCATACGCTGCTAATTTTTTTTTTAATTTTTTTATAGATATGGGGCTGTCACTGTTGCCCAGGCTGGTCTTGAACTCCTGGCCTCAAGTGAACCTCCCACCTTAGCCTCCCAAAGTGCAAGGATTACAGGCGTGAGCCACTGTCCCCGGCCCTACATTTAGATTTGATACAACATCTTTTTTTTCTCCCTTCACCTGTTCAAAATGTAAACAATCAAGTAGTAGAAATAATTGAATTCTCACTACTTCGTATTCCTCATCTTCCTTTGCCAATGTGGGTGGCATTCTGCTTTTATTATAGAAAGGCAAATAATAATTAAACAAGATGTTGGTCATTTATTTATTTAAAAAGAATTCCATTTGAGCATTGCTGTCCAGCAGAAACTTAATGTGAGCAGCGTCTGTAATTTAAATGTCCTGACTTCACCTCTACACAATCTATGCATGTAACAAAATTCCCTTATACCCCACAAATTTATACAAATAAACAATTAAAATAAGCATTTTAATAGCTACATTAAAAAAGGAAAAAGAAACAGTTGAAAATAATCTTAATACAACATGTTATTTAACCCAGTATATCCTAAATATTATTTAAACATGTAATCAATATAAAAAGTCAGTAATGAGATATTTTACATTCTTTTTTGCATCCTAAGTCTTCAAAATTTGGTATATATTTCCTCTTACAGCATATCTCAATTTGGACTAGGCACATTTCTTTTTTTTTTTGTTTTCATTTCAGAGTATTACGGGGGTACAGGTGTTTTGGTTACATGAATTGCTTTTGTACAGTTTAAGTCAAGTTAGAAGTGTGCCCATCACCCAGATAGTGCACATTGTACCTGTTAGGTGTGACTTCACCCATCCCCTTCCCTCTCTTCCTACCTGTTTGATTGCCATTGAGTTTTACTTCCATATGTGCACATGAGTGCTGATTGATTAGTTCCAATTTAATAGTGAGTACATGTGCTGTTTGTTTTTCTACTCTTGGGATACTTTACTTAGGAAAATGGTCTCCACTTTCATCCAGGTTGTTGCAGAAGGTATTAATTCATCATTTTAATGGCTGAGTAGTACTCCATGGTATATATATACCACATTTTATTAATCCACTCATGAATATATGGACACTTGGGTTGACTCCACATCTTTGTGATTGTGAATTGTGCTGCAATAAACATTCGAGTGCAAGTGTATTTCATAAAATGTCTTTTTTTCCTTTGGGTAAATATCCAGTAGTGGGATTGCTGAATCAAATGGTAGGTCTACTTTAGTTCTTTGAGGAATCTCCATACTGTTTTCCATAGAGGTTGTACTAGTTTGCTGGATTAGGTACATTTCAAGTGATCTGTAGCCACATGTAGCTAGTGACAACTGTATCAGACAGTGCAGCTTTCCTCGGTTAATTTTACATTTCAGTCCAACTTATCCCTAAGGCAGTGGTCTCTCAGTCTCTCTCTCTCTCTCCCCCCTCCCTCTCCCTCTCCCTTCCTCCCTCCTTTCCCCCTCCTCTTTTTCCTCCTTCTCCTTCTCCCCCTATGAAGAAAATGCCTCACTCACACTGTGAGGGGTGAACAGTAGCTTCCTATGGCTTGTTTCTTAAGGGTTGCAGGGGGAGGAAAGAGCATCCCCAGGAATGAGGGAGATAATCAACTGTGGGCCAGGGAATATTTGGTTCAAATAGTTGGAACTAAACAGATTGAGTTGGAAATCTGCAGCATGATTCCTGTATGTCCCCTAAAGGGGGAATGACTCCAAGCTGTGCATAACTGATGTTTTATACAATTATAATTGTTATGAAGATGTTTAAATTCCATATAAATCAAAGGAAGGTTAAATGGGTATCATCACAATTCTTGTTCTTTAAAAACATAAAAGCTGCTTCATTTTCAGAGTTTGAGAGAGCCTCTTTAGTTATTACCAAGTCCTCTGACATTCCCTACTGTAGCTGCTATTACAGTGGTTAAAACATGCCAAGTAAGCATACTGTAGGGTCAGACCAGGGTTACCACACTGAATGCATTTGCTCATGCTTTTTTTATATTGTAAGAAAATAATTAATATGTACAACTTGTAAACTAGGAAATGCAACATATATATCAACTATTTTTTTTAAAACTCTTAAGTACAAAGGATTTATTTTGTTACTGGCTTGAACTGTTACACATCTCTTAAATATTCGCTTATTCTTTTGATCTCCTATAAACAGAGTTCTAGGTGGAGAAATGATAAGGGATAAGGCTGGAGAGTTTGGCTTAAGTTGGAATACTTTTAGAATTTGATTTTTATCTGTTAGGTCACGGAGAGCCCTTCAGGTGTTACCATTAGATTGGCATTTCAGAAAAGTCATCTGGTACCCTGTGGGTTTGAAGAGATAGGGAGGAATTGCATGCAAGTTTTGACAATAAAAGCAGAAAGATTAGAAAGTAGATGTAGAAATCGGAGAGCGGTAACTGTAAAATCTTTAACCAGGACAAAAGCATCAGGGAAGAGGACTATGTTCAGGAGAGTGGCAGGTACAGACTTCATAGAACTTGGTGGGAGTGAAGTGGGTGGAGAGCTTAGTAGGGATGAAAGGGGTGCTCAGGATGGCTCCAGAATTTCTGGCTTGGGCATCTCGGTGGAGAAAATGGTTGGGGATGCTAATCAAAAGAAGTAATTAAAAAACAAGTAGATCTGGGTGGAGGGAAATCAGAGGTTCAGTTTTAGTTATCTTGAATTTAAGGCACCTTTAACAGTAAAGTTATAACAAAAGCCTGCATACTTTGAGCAAAAATCAAATGGACGATAAAGGTATTTATAAAGAACAGTATGTAGATCAACGTAAATAGTCAATTCACAGTCGCACTGTGAATAAATGCACTAGAAGTGCTTGCTATTTTAAGGTATTTTGTTTTAAAGTAAATAATCATCTCTCTGCATCTTGATTTTCATGTGCTGGCTTTTTCTTTCCTTTTCTTTTCCTTTCCCTTTCCCCTTCCTTTTCCTTTTCCTCTCCTCCTCCTCTCTCCTTTTCTTTTCTTTGTAGTTTGAAGGAAAATAAGTAATTAAAATTTTTTTTTGTTTGTATAAATTTAAAGGATACAAGAGCAGTTGTATTACATGGATATATTATGTAGCGGTGAAGTCTGGGCTTTTAGTGTAACCATCAACCAGATAATGTACATTGTACTCATTAAATAATTTCTCATCCCTCATCCCCCTGCCACCCTCCCACCCTTCTCAGTCTCCAATATCTATTATTCCACTAAAATGTCAAAAAAAAGAATTGAGAAAATAAACCAATGAAATTAGTTAATGGTATTAATTTAAATCTATTATACAATCTTAAAATGGAAATAAGATGGCATTTATTTATTTTCATTAAATCAACTTCAGTTTGATACTTTAGTCCTCACATGGACAGGGGGGTTAACAATGTGATTTTTGACATTTTTGGGACTCATCTTGCCCCATTATTATATAAAAAAAAAACCTGGGGTCTTTGTTCCAAAGCATAAAGGAAGTACCTTTAGGAATTAAGTCAACAATCATTATTAATTTTCCAACCTAGTTACCACTGCGATGCTGGTAACACTATCACATGTTCTCACTAGTAAGTTGGAGCTATATGATGGGCACACACAGGTACAAAGAGATGTAAAGGACATTGGAAACTAAGGTGGGGGGTGGAGAGATAAAATCTTACCTATTGGGTACAATGAACACTATTCCAGTGATGAGCACACCAAAAGCCCTAACTTAAGCATTAAACAAGGTATCCATGTAACAAAAACATTTGCACCTCCTTAATATTTTGAAATTAAAAAAAAATTCAGATGGAATAGTAGGATGGTGGACTAGGAAGGGAGAACATTCCACTTGGGTATTGCCAGCCTTCGCCAAGATTTCTGTGCTGTAGGACTGGCATATACTGGCTTTTCTTGAGGTGAGCTTTACTTGTACAGCTTAATTCCTACATGATGAAAGGAGTTTGATTGCTCTCCCTCACTCAGGATTTGTTTTAAATGGATTTGGCAAACATTTACTTCTTCAATGAAGCTCACGAGCTCAGCTTTCTTAAATCAACCCTGAAAATAGTATTCATCCTGTAATAGATTTGCCTAGTTTTGTTACCCCTTTGTTTTTTTTTTTTTGTTTCCCCAGCAGTCTACTTTGGAATTTGTTGCCCCTTTCTAAGAATAACATCTTATAAGGTCATCTGCTATTTTCTACATCCACTTTGCTATCACATATTTTTTTAAAGTGAAGGGTGGCTTTTATCTGCAGAATGTGAGATTTCATCAAATCACCGTAGAAACATATATTTTTGGTCCTCGAGATTGATTATACCAGAATAACTTTAATCTTTAATGTTACTTGGATGTGATCAGACTTTACCATGTTCTTCAAAGGCTACTGAATAAAACACAAAACTGAATCTAAAATGACTGGTAATTGTGAACTATTTTTGGAGGAACTGTTCTTTCTAACCACAGTTGATAAATACATTAACCGTATGGTTTTCAAAAATCGCCTCAGTTCTTTGCACAGGCAGTGTAATTCTGCAGATACTAAGCAGGTAGTGTTGTTAATCATACCAAACTATCGTGTTGAAAGTGCCAGACAGCTGCACCATGTTTTTCAAGGAGGGGCCACAGGGGGCATAGCGTTTAGCCTCTATTGTGCCTCTGAACCAGAATAGAAAGCATCACCCCCCATTAAAGCTATACTTAAGAATTGTGTTCTCCCACATGTTTATTTTTCAGTACTAAATTTCCCTTTTGACTCATTCCTAAAAAACAATGCAGTCATATTTTCCACATATTCACAGACAATGTTAGGACTTGAAAATTGACATTTGGAATTGAAGGGAGACGTTGCCACAAACCTGAAAAGAGATGCACTTTATGATTTGCCATCAGTGTGTTAAGCCTCAAATCCATCTTCACATTCAGTTAATAACTGTCCCTTTCTTTGCAGGCAATTTAAACAAAATAAAGCCAAATCTACAACTTAAAAAAAAAAAAAACTTGCTTTCTACTTTCAGTTGCAGATTATTTTGGGAGGAATATAATTTCAAAGAATAAAAGAGTTCTTGAAGAGCACTTTTATACACTGGAGGTAAAATAGCTTAGAAAATTGAACTGGTAGCTAGGAGGGAGGAATTTGGGGTTCTGCTCATTGATCTTAAGGCAGAGGTTCCCAACCTATGGCGAATTGTATAATTATTTCATTATCTATTACAATGTAATAATGATACAAATAACATGCACAATAAATGTGATGTGCTTGAGTCATCCTGAAACCATCCCCCCTCCAATAGTCCATGGAAAAAATTGTCTTCCAGGAAAATGGTCCCTGGTGCCAAAAAAGTTGGGGACTGCTGTCTTAAGGAAATCCTTTGACCTCTCCCATGTGTGCACAGAGCCAGGCACCTCGTGTACCTCTGCCCCATGGGAACCATACTGTCTGGCTGTGCCTCTGCACCTCTACAGCTAGCTGTAGAGTTTCCTTTCTCCCAACACTATTTATCTAAAGCTAGTGGAACAACCTGTTCTTCCTTAGATAAAATCAGGCTGGACAGAGAAAACCAACAAGGTTTAGGACTTCACTGCCTCCTTCAAAATTAGAAAGACCCTTAACAATCTGCTAAGGTCAAAAAGAAGTAAAAGCCAATTTTGTGATTTTTCAACTATTTAACTTATGTTTATAAAGTTAGTTTGATGATTGCATTACTCACGTAATAAAATGTCAGTATTTTTTTGTAAATATTGGAATAGATACAAGAAGATAGGTCATTGCCTCTCATCAATGGATCAGACAATGGTGTACCATATATACATTTATATTTTCATGCTTCAGCTATTTTTTTCTATGCACATAAGCAAAAGACATTAAGCAGAGCTGCTACATTCATAAGCTAAGTTAGTGCATGTATTGCCCACATTTTCCTCTTTAAATGTTGGTTTATTTTCTGTTGGCTAACTTTTTTTTTTTTGTCAATTAGAAATGTTCTGTGGATGCCCACTTGGAAGTAATAGTTGTGCTGTGCTATCTCAAGGCCCATCCTATATAGAATGGTCAGCTTGCTTTCTCATTATTTAAAAAACATACTGGATAGGTGTTCTAAAGAATCTGATGAAATGGATTCTTAGCTGTTGCAGTTGGCTGTGAGGGCTCCTGCCTCATTCATCACATGATGGCAAACTCCACTTAGCAGGGACCAGCAGCAGCCACTGGACCTGCTTGAACGTGGCACCCTGAGACGGTGTTATAGCCTACCTTCTAGACAAGCAAGGGACCAGCCAGTAAGGAAAGGTTTCCACAGCTTTTCATTGATGTGTGTGATGTTTCAGGGCTCAGCATTGTATATACTGAGTCACTCCTTCTGTTGCCATCTTTGTAAAAAGAGGAAGACGTTACTATGTTAGAATTATGGTGCTTGCATTTCCTATGGGACCATGGCCAGCTGAGTGGACTGAGTCTAATGTTGGCTTAACAGTGAAACAACACCAGTTTGCAAGTTTGCTGTAGCATGCATAGAAAAACCATAGAGTTTTTGCTCCAGTCCAGCATTGTGTGAGAAAACTTTGTGCAAACATGAGAAGCTGTTTCTTTGTCTATAGATGTTATTAGCTGAGGACAGTATGGCCTTGAATAGCAGCTGTCACATCTAGAAGTGACCCAGTGGTAATGGCCCTTGTCCATGAAGGACAGTGCCTTATTTGGTGTCAGCCTTATGCTCTATCAGTCCCAGTTAGAATCAGGCAGGATTCCCTGTATTTGCAAGGCTGTGTCAGTGGCATGGGACGGCTCCCTCTCTTGGTTATGAGGGTTTCTCTCCAACGTTATTGAAACTATTTGGTCTTATTTAGCTTCAGAGGAGCCACCCTTAATGGAAAAAAGAAACTTCTTCCAAAAATAAAAATTAAAAATGAGTTTTTATGAGCCTGTAGCTGGAACTTTGATGTCCAAATAAGTTTGTTGCTTCCTCTTTATTTCCCAGACTCTGAAAATTTAATTATATTAATTCTAATTGTCCACATAAAGAAAAAATACAAACTGTTTCGTCTTCTGCCTACCTGGGCTAGAAGTGCAATGGGATATTTAGTCTGGGTGGTAGCTGTAAAATATGTTTGGTGTCCAGTGTATGTGCTGTGGGCAGTGTTGAGTGTGATGGTCATGTTATGTCAAGGTCAGGTTTTAGATCTCATACAGCAAAAAGAACTTTGAGCATCTTGAAAATCATCTGCTCCATCCTCCTTATTTGAAAGATGGGAAAACGGTTTTTTAAAAAAAGTTAAGAGTTTGAGTTTGAATAACGGACTTAAACACTTTCTGAAAGCTGATTTTCAAATTTTACCACATTTTCATTTGTGAGGCAGCGTTTAAAATTCATCGTGCACGACTTTATGTGCTGATGCGCTAATAGACTTCCTTCTTGTTTGAGAGGAAGAGATGCTGCTTTCTGTTCCATCCTATGAAACACACCACCTGCTTCACCAAGCTGGAATGTGGTATTTTTCCACTGAGGAGTACACTTGTTTTTGCAGTCAGAACACGGCAATGCTGTTTGAAGACAACACTGATGATGGCAAAGGATCAAAGGTGGGAGGCGATAGCAGGTGGCAGCTTAGGGAGTGATCAATGCAACCAGTGTGGCGCATTGCTGTCTGCAGATGAGCAGGAGCCGAGGGAGAATCCTAAGGTGAAGGAGAACAATTAAAAAATCAAAGTCAGGCATTTTTTATGCAAATCTGACCAGGCTAGGAAAACATAGGCCACTGTTACTAGAAGCAGAATTAAGATCAATCTTTTGGAAAATGTGATGCT
Source organism: Eulemur rufifrons (assembly GCF_041146395.1). NCBI lineage: Eukaryota > Metazoa > Chordata > Mammalia > Primates > Lemuridae > Eulemur > Eulemur rufifrons. The sequence goes on from NC_090985.1 coordinate 75,597,515, forward strand.
GAATTTGATGGGTAGAACAGTAGGCAACTTATCTTTGTTTCTTATACTTTTTGGACACTAGAAATGAACATTTTTTTTTAATTGAAAAAGAAACAAAGTAATAATCCTATGGTGAAGAAGATGATATCTAGTTTTTACGTTCATTCTTTGACTCTTGGAGACTTTCTCTATTTCTCTTAGTTGAGTGAAATTGCTCCCAAGTCACATTTCCTATTGTCTAAGGGGAGATGTTAGATTAAAGCTGAGTCCCACGTAATTCCAGAAATGATAAGGTGGTTGATGACTACAGTGACTTGTCACCAAAGACCCTGCAATTGAGTTGGAGTGGATTCCAGGTCGTGGGCCTTGGGAATGCAGTGCAGTATCTTGTCAAAGAATAAGAATTTCCTTGGTCCAGTTTGTTCTCCATGCTCCCCAGAGCTACAGCATCACCAGCCAGAAGTGCTAGGGAAAAGCACAGAGTAACTGCTTAAAAGACAAGGGCAATTCTGTTAAGTGACAAGGTGGGTCACCAAGCTTGAGACTTTCACAGCAGGCAGCTAACTGGTCTGTTGATAAAGGGTAAGGTTTTAGAGATCCAGTTTTTGCCTACTTCAGGGGTAAGATATTTAATTTTTACAGTTTAATAATGTTTCTTATGGTTACATCCCAATAGCATTTTAAAAGAATCATAAACTCTAGTAGTCTCCTCAGTAGTGACTGCAGTGGTGATTAGAAGTAAGAGATTAATAGAAAAATCAAGTGGTCAGTGCCCCCCACGATGATGACATTTTCAGTCCGATGGACAGTTTTGTATTTTTTAGTGTTAGAATGTCTTTTCTTTTATGAAATCGTGATAGATTATAGGTCATTGATAATTCTTAAATTATGGGCAACATAAAACCTTAGCAATCTCATGTTGGTTGCTAAGGTTTTTGTTTTTTGCTTTGTTTTGTTTTGTTTGAGTATTTTGGAGTCTTGAAATCCCAAAGTCTAGAAACTAGAGGAAAAGTTTATGCTCTAAAAGTCAAAAAAACATGGATTCTTCCACTCCACTCATTGTGTGTACTTGGTAAACAAAAATCTCCATTTGTCAGCTGTTTTTACAGATGTTTTGGGCACTTGTACCAGTCAAGCTCTTAAGTTCCCTTTCACATGGACAATCAAGAAACCTTAGAGTTCATCATTAAGTATTGCCTTGTCTCAAGAGGAATCAGCATTTACTTTAGGTCTAAAAATTAAAAGGTAACTCTAAACAATTTATGATTTAATTCTTCATCACAATGCAATATTATAATTAGTCCTTAAAAACTTTATGTATGTATTATTGTGTAGCATCCTACAATTTGGAATGTTAACAGTAATTTCCAGGTGCTATTGTCTGAATGTTTGTCTGAATGTTCCTTCCAAAACTCATGTTGAAACTTAATCTCCGATGTGGCAATATTGAGGTGAAGCCTTTAAGGGGTGATTGGGTCTTGAGGCCTCTACCGTCATGAATGGATTAATCCATTCATGGGTCAGTGGATTAATGGGTTATCATGGGAGTAGGACTGGTGGCTTTATAAGAAGAGGAAGAAAGACCTAAGCTAGCATGCTCAGCCCATCATCATGTGATGCCCTGGATGGCCTCAGGACTCTACAGAGAGTCCTCACAGTAAGAAGGCCCTTACCAGATACAGCCCCTTGACCTTGGACTTATCAGCCTCCATAACTGTAGGAAATTAAATTCCTTTTCTTTATAAATTACCCACATGTATTCTTTTGTAAGCAACAGAAAACAGACTAAGAAAATTGATACTGAGAATAAGGTGTTGCTAATAACTAATACCTGAAAATATGGAAATGGCTTTAGAACTTATTCATGAGCAGAGCATGGAAGAAGTTAGAGGAACAGCTTGAAAAAGCCTAGATTCTGATGAGGGCTTAGAATATAAGACTAGGGAAAATTTGGAACTCCTTAGAGAGATTGGTTCGGTGGTTGTGACCAGGATGCTGATGGAAACATGGACAATAAACGCCATTCTGATGATGTTTCAGATAGAACTAGGGGACAAGGTATTGGAAACTTGAGTGCAGGCCGTCCTTTTATAAACTGGCAAAGGACTTGGCTGTGTTGTGTCCATGCTCTAGGGCTCTATGGAATGCGGGACTTAAGATCAATGAATTAGAATATCTGGTGGAGGAAATATCTGAGCAGCAAAGCACTGAGGCTGCAGCAGGGCTACTTTTAATCACTTACATTAAGCTGTGAGAGGGGGGAAAAAATGACTTAAAGATGGAGTTTATAATCAAAAGGGAAGCAAAGTGGAAAGATTTGGAAAGCTCTCAGCCTGGGCATGTAAAGATTGAAAAAGCGTGTTCAGGAGCAGAAACCACTGGGTGTGGCCCAGTGACCTTAGCTAAGGAGATTAGTACAGAGAGAAGGGAAGAGCAAGAGAATGGAAGAAGGACCTGAGGCATTTCAGAGATCTTCAAGGCTGCTCCTCTTGGGCCTAGGAAGGCAGAATGGTTTCTCGCACCAGACCCAGGATGTCCTCCATGGGCTTGCTGCTCCGGGCCCCCTCATGTCTCTGCTCTCTGAATTCCAGCCTAGCACCCCTCAGCCATCCTAGGTGTGGCTCAACCCAGCACTCTGAAAGGTACAAGCCATAAACCTTGTGGGTGTCCACGTGCTGTTAATTCTGCAGGCCCACAGAATGCAAGAGCTGTGGAGGCATGGAAGCTTCCGCATAGATTTCAAAGAATGCATGGAACAGCTTGTGGGCCCAGGCAGAGCCTTGTTGCAGGGACAGAGCTACCACAGAGGGCCCCCACTAGGGCAGTGCCAAGCAGACATGTGGGATTGAACTTGCCATAGAGTTCCCACCAGGGCGATGCCTAGTGGAGCTATAGGAGCAGGACCACCACCAAGACCCCAGAACTGTAGGGCTACCAGTGTGCAACACCAGCCTGGGAGAGCTGAAGCATGAGTTGAACCCAGGGAAGCTGTGGGGCAGGGCTACACAAGCCTTGGGTGCCCCACCGCTGCACCAGCCTGCACAGGATGCTGGACACAGAGTCAAGGGGGATTATCCTCCAGCTTGAAAATTCAGTGTCTGTCCTCTTGGGTTTCAGACTTGCTTGGGGCCTGTTACTTCTTTCTTTTGGCCTATTTCCCCCTTTTTGAATGGGAATGTCTACCCTGTACCTGTCCCACCATTGTATCTTGGAAATAGATATGTTGTTTTGATTTCACAGATGAGACTGGACTTTTGAGTTGATCCTGGGATGAGTTAAGACTTTGGGGCTATAGGGATGGAATGAATGTCTTTGTATGGAGGAAGGACATGAGATTAGGGTGGGGGGGTCATGGGTGGAATACTATGATTTGAATGTTCGTCCCTTCCAAAACTAATCCCCAGTGTGCCAGTATTGAAAGGTGGGCTTTTAAGAGGTGCTTGAGTCATGAGGCCTGTGCCCTCATGAGTGAATTAATCCATTCATTGATTAATGGGTTAATGGATTAATGGGTTATCACGGGAGTGGGACAGATGGCTTTATAAGAAGAGGAAGAGAAACCTGAAGTAGCACACTGAGCCCCCTCACCATGTGATGCCCTGCACCCCCTTGGGACTCTGCAGAGAGTACCCCCAGCAAGAAGGCCCTCACCAGATGTGGCTCTTTGACCTTGGACTTCTCAGCCTCCATAACTGCAAGAAATAAATTCCTTTTCTTTATAAATTACTCAGTTTCACATATTCTGTTATAAGCAATAGGAAATGAACTAAGATACCAGGTTTTATTTGGTTTCTAGATAAGGGTCAATTTTTCCAAGAAGGAAATAGTTATGGTTCTCCAGTTGAAGGACACAAATTTTGTAGCAGTGAAAATCAATTATTTTCCACGAGTGACTAGTATCACCACCGCCACCAAGCCCCATTCGACCCACACAAGAGGCATTTGAAAATGTCTAAGGGCCGATTTTAGTTGTGCAAAATAGTCCTGCACAATGCATACTTCTGCCCCAAAGGCCAGTGCACCCTCATTGAGAACCATTGGTTGATTTCATATTCATCATAAACAGTTAAATATAAGTTCATTTGCACATCAGTTGCATAAATACTATTTATCAGTACCAGAGAACACTGAAGATAAAGTATAGTTTGATCTCACATGAGGCTTACTGTGAATCAGAACATTGTTCAGACGCAGTCTTTTGAGGCATTTTATTTCGTTTTTTTTTAGCTTAACATAATGTAAAAGTGTATTTTCAATGTTCCAGTCAGTCCTGGATATATTTGGCTGATAGTTTGAAGAAATAAAATCTTCCTGCAGGCTTTGGTTATTAAAATAGAACCAACCACCCACTCATTTTATTACATTCTGTGGAATGTTTTTGAATGACAGTCTAAGTATTTTAATTGGTCTCCAGCTGATTTATAACCCCTTGTTTTATGTTTCACATTTTGTATCTCAAAATTACAAGTTACAGTGCCATTTTTATTCCATGCCATTAAAACAGGGTGAACAGCATTTTTTAAAAAGAAAAAGGCAGATTCCATTCAGAAGCCCAAGGGTCATTCATTTGCATTGTCTCTTCATGTTTAGGTGCCCGTTCTTCTTGGCTGTCCTGCTGAGTCTCTCTGCTGCTATTCATTTAAGCTCTAAGTGTGCATGTTGGGTGGGCTGGGGAGATTCCCCCACAGCTGGATCCTTGGTGCATCCAGGAAATAAAATCCGTAGCTCATCTCCTGGTTTGAACACAGACTTGCTCAGTTTAGTATACCCTGTACTCTGCTGTTCCCATGTGAGGGAGGCTTCACATAGCATACGTTTGTGCTGCTGCTTTTCACTTCGGGTTTCATAAACTTACATGAAAAATTCCTCAGAATTCTACTCTTGGGACCATAGGGACTAGACAGGACAAATAATCCTAGAGTTTCTCTCCAAACCTAAGCCCCCAGTTTAGTTGCAGTTTCATCATTGTGCACACTTCCCATCAATGGCTCGCTCATTCAGAATGGCCAAATTCACATCCACTTGTGGGTTTGTTCCCAGGCACAGCTTTGTGTGTGTCCAAACAGAAGCAGAATCTGTAATTAACTGTGCATTTGTTTGCAAAGACCTTGGCAGTTTTACTGGTTTTGATCTCCTTCATCCAGAAGCTTTAGTTTCATGTTGCATAGCTTTCTTCCTGGGAGTAAGTTAGACATGTTGGGAAATGAAAATAACTTTTTAGTTTCTTTCAGTGTGATATCTTGCTGCTCGAAAGAGTTGATTTGTCTTCTGAAGAGTGTTTTTATATTGGGTGGTTGTCTTTTTTATGGGCTGTTTCCTGGAAAGATTTTTGAAATGTTGAGCTACAAGATGAACAGCAGTTTCTCTGATGATTAAGTTGATCTAATTGTTCTTTTTACATAGTTGTCATTAAAATCAAACTGTGAATGATTACGATATAAGTATTTCTTTATAAAGCCAACAGAATTGAAGAAGCAAGCTTCTGCCCTAAAGCTATTTGTATTCTTAAGAAACATATTAGCCAGACAAAAAGTCAAAACTTACCAGAACAATTTTAAGATTTCTTGAAATAATACATTTTTCTTCCTCTATGGTATATATACATCTAGTTTATTTGTAGTTTCACTGCCTAGACCCTCTCATTTTTGTAACTTCATTACCTGTCTGTTTTTTCCAATTAATGTTAATTTCTTATTTATATCAAGTATAAATTTTAGATGTTGTCTGTGCAATGATTCCTATTCATATGCAACTTTATTATGATGCCTTTGCCACATTATTTGAAATTCTTCCATTTCCTTATTTATATTGGACACTATTCAGCGTATTCAGCAAGTGAGAAAAAAATCGCTTACCCTCTTCCACTAACGAAGAGGTGACTTGGCATTGTCTTAGATAACCAGTTGCTTTCTTCCTGCCAAATCAAATCAAATAACTCTTCTCAGTTTTCATTCTGGCACATGGGAAGCAGTCAATAAAAAAAAAAATGAATGAAACTGCCTTAATTTATGCATTCTGTATTGTTGATGATCCCCTTTTTGTTTATTGTTCTTTCCTTCTTACTCATGCATTTAATTGTGTTTTTATTATAATGCAGTACACAATCATTTTAAACAATTTGTGAATATAAATAAGCAGAAGAAAGAAAAACATAAATCATTCAGTGATAACTACTATTAATACCTTGTTATTTATTATTCTCCTCATTCCTTTATATTATGCTTTTTATAAAAAGCATATTTTTCCATATGATAGGCTTACATGGCACATAATGTTTTGAACTTTTTAATATATATTGTAATTAATATATTGTGAACATATTTCATGAATATTTATCTACATTCACCTGGAGCATAATTTTATTTTATTTTAATTTTTTTCCTGCTCAGATTTTTGACTTCATGGAACATGATTTTTGACTTCATGGAACTTAATTTTTTTTTTTCAAAGGTAACCAGTTTCATTTTATTACAACTATTTGCAAGGGGCAGAGTAGAGACATGAATAGCTACACAAGTTATTTTAATTTCAAATTAATAAAAGTCTACCTTGAATTCTTATCTTATAAACTAGCCACATGTGAGAGTATATAAGAACTGACTGAGGCTACGTTATTTGGTACTTCTGATACTTCTATTTGTATTACATCAAATGTGTGTACCGTTTTTTTATTCAACAAATACCCTAGTGGACATTTTGGTTGTTTCTATTTATTTATTATTACAAATATGTATGGAATTAGTTATCTATTGCTACATAACCACGTAACAAATCACTCTGAAACCTATTGGATTAAAACAACACACATCAGTTTTTGTGGGTCAGGAATCTGGGCATGCATGGCTTAACTGGGTCCTCTGCTTCAGGATCCCTCACAAGTCTGCAATTAAGGTATTGGCCAGGGCTGGGGTCTCATCTGAAGGTTCAACAAGACATGAATCCACTAACAAGTTTACGTGATTGTGGCAGAATTCACTTCCTAAAGGGCTGTTAGACTGGGGGCCACAGTCCACAGGTGGCTGTTGGCTGGAGGTGGTTCTCAGTTCCTTGCTGTGTGGGCCTCCCCAGTGTGCCAACTTGTTTTAGCAAAGCCAGCAAGAAGAATCCTCCTTTATTCCTGACCGATGTGTTGAAAGGATCTCATGTATTTACTATGCTAGGAAGAGACTCTGCTAACAAGATAGAAGTCACAATCTTTCATAGCCTAATCAAAGAAGTGACATCCTGTGCCATCCCCTGTGCCATAGTCTCTATTACAAGCAAGTCATTAAGCCAGCCCATACTGAAGGGGAGGGGACTGTAGGAGGGGTGAATACCAGGAGGTGGGGTCACTAGGGTTATCTTAGAGTCCCACATTGACCATCTTATTGCTAAGCCTAGTGTACATCCTTTCTATTTCTAGATGCTAAATCTGAGAAGAAGTATTCCCAATTAAAGGGTATGCATACTTTTGGGGGGTTTTGTTGTCTGTTGCCAAATTACGTTCCAGAATTTGTTCAAGTTTGCATTCCCTTCAGCCATTACACTCCCACCAGTCAGAGAACCTGATCAATTCTTCTCTTTCCCTGTTTAAAATCGTCATCAGTCTAACAGGTGAAAATCAGACCACCTTGACTCTCTTTCCTTTGCTTTTCATGGTGCTGAATTTCCCTGTAGTTCGACCTACTGACCCTTTCCTTTCTGTCTCTTTTCCTTACCCTTCTTCCTACCCCCACATCAGATGTACCCCAGGGTTCTGCCTTCAGACTTTTATTTATCCTTCTCCAGTCATTCGGCAACTGTTTGTGGGCCAGTAATGAGCTCCCCTGCTCTTAAGCCTCAGGCAGCACCATCGTGAGCTGACTCTCAAGATTCCAGTCCCACCTGGCCTTTCCCTGGGCCCTACCATAGTTCCAGCCACCCCCACACAGGGCTGCTTGGATGTCCCAGGAACACCTCCAAATGAACGTGTCCAGTGGAACTCATCGCTGCCTTGCTCCTTCCTCCCCCACAAGACTGGCCTCCCTTCCGGCTGTTCCTTGCTCCCTTGCTGACAATGCCGCCACCACTTTCTTCAGCCCAAATAACTGTAGACAGAGGGAGACTATTCAGCAGGAGCCTCAGCTGCTTCTCCCCTGCACAGTGTAAGAAAGTGTTTCGGTGTGTGTAGGTAGGAGTCACTTTTGGAACAGAGGAGCTCAGTGAGTCATGTTCTTCAGCAAATCAGCGTCTGCTGTTAGGACTGTGGTTCCCACAGGCTGAGATTCAGCTGTCACCTGCCCACTAAGAATGCCCCTGTGTGAGCCACCAAAATTCCAGGCATCTCCTGCAAGTGGGACAGCCCACTCTTAGGATAATTTGTGGCTCTGGGTCCTGCATTTCTCACCTGTTTTGATTATAGACATATCTCTTTCCCCCTTTCCTGGGCAGATACTACTGTTTGATTCTGCCTGCAAATCTCTGGGGGCAGGGACTGCTCCAGCTATTGGTACACTATGATTCCACTTCACCTTTGCACATGCTTGTCTCTCACAAGCACAGAGTGTGCACAGGGGGTCCTTGTTGATTATCCTCCTGAAAAGTGCAAGTAGGTTTGCACACGGAAAATATTCTTTTACATCCCATACTCTCATCTTAATTCCATTTTACCTGAATATATTAGGCAGAACAAGTCCTTTCATACTCTTCATGAACTGTAAATATTTCATGCATTAACTTACTAGCCCAGCGCCACATCACCTTGTCATGCTTTGTGACAGTGCTCCCTTTCCCTCTCCCCACCCCCAACCAAGCACTGCATCTTAAAATACTGTGTGAGCTCTGTTCCTTCATTCACCCTCCCTGCCCCCTGAGACGTGGGCATTGTAACGTGCATTTCTCTCTCCCTTTTCACAAGGGTGAAATCTCAAGCTGGATTTTTAGTGAGCTCTTTCTTAGTTGTCTGCAGTGCCTTCAATATTTCTTCTTCTCATTTTGCTCCACCTCTTTTTTTTTCTTAGTGTTCCAGCGCATCATCCAACAATCTTAGCTTTGTGCCCTCAGGGTCCCTGTCCGCCAGATGGCCCACTCTGCCTAGTGTGGCTCCACTCAAGTTTTTATCTCATTATTGCACCCTGGGCCTTCTTTTAGCTGGTCTTCCTGCGTCTCCCTGCACTGGCACTCTTCCCTGGGGCTCCTGCCATGATGGTCTTCCCGTAGTGTCATGTTGCTTGCCTATAGTTTCCCATTTCCTGCCATTGTTAAAAAAAAAAAAAAAGTCTGCAAACTGGTCCCATCTTATGTATGGATTCATTAGGTGATTTTTATTTCTTGAACATTTCTGACATAGCATCTCCACTCTTCATCACTGTCCTTGGCCCTCAGTCATTTCTTCCTCATCCTTTCATATTTTCCCTTTGCAAATACTCATCTTCCTTCTCTCCATTGATCCATGTCCTGCCCATCCCCAGGGTCTAGCTCAAGGCCCAGCCTCTATCACGCCAGCCCAAGGAGTCTCAACCCTAACCACACATTAAAAATACCTGAGGTATTTTTAAAGTAGTATCTTAGCTGGGCTTGATCTTCGAACAATTGACTCTCAGGTAGGACTTAAGCATTTTTGTGTTTTTCAAAATACCCCCCAGGTGGTACCAATGCACATGGGAGAGTGAGGACAACAGTGTCCTCGCACTGGGAATGCCGTGGTATTGACATCCGGCTCCATGCACTTCCACACCGATCTTTTCCCACCTCGTTTACCTTTGTTCCCTTGCCAGATTCTGAAGTTCATACTTGTCAGTAAATATCTGTCAGCATATAGGAAATACCTGTCAGGTGAAATGAAATATCTGTTCATTGACAAGCCATTTGATTTTATCATACAAATATCCATGAAGACTTACCCTTCCTCTGACTATTTTTTTCTTGACATCTTTTCTTGAGTTTAATAATCCTTATCTCCATCAAACAGAGATGGAAGCACAAACCTGAGATAGTGGCAGAAACTTTAAACATACTTAATTCATTTCACTGTTTGTTGTTGAAGCTGCATCACATGTTATTTTTGGACATTATTTATGATCTTTGTAATGTTTCGGCATTTACCATCTTTAACAGTCAATGTATAATACTTATTTAAATTAAGAAATGTTTTATCTTTACTGAAATATCAGTTTAAAGATGGTAACTAGAATTGGACATGATCAATAGCTAGTTCTTCTACCACCAGAGCTTAATGATAATGCTGTGACACTCTCAGAAGGGCATGTTGATGTCCATGCTGTGTGGATCCTCAGAAAATTATGCCAGTTTTTAATCATTTCCTCCCTTTAAAACTATCATCAAAAATGCTGTTTTCCTCTTTTGCAGAATTATTCTAGTTTCTTCCTAATGAATGCTTTTGGAGTATGTTTACTTATAGTTTCTCTTGGTTTTAGCATTGTCATTGTATAGGAAATCAACTAATTGAAATTAATGGTACATATAATATTATTTTTATTTTAACATTTTTTAACTCTTATGTGTTATCCTCCAAACAATGACAATTTTAAATTTAAAATATTTTTGATAAAAACAGTATATTACTTTCAGGAGCACATATTTATCCAAACGTAGTCCATAGTGTTTCAAAGTAGAGACCCTTAGGAGATCTGCTTTAAGAAATAGGTAAGAATGGGTAGTGGTTAGCATATGGTTGTTTTTAAGTAGGGAATTTGAAATTCTTAAGGGTGCGTGGCACTGTTTTCATCAGAGCTGATTTCACATTTTGTAGAGGAAACCTGACTATAAAGAGTGGCTTAAAGAAGTTATTCTCCCCTGCTTTAGGTAATAAGTCTTAAAGAAACAGATTCATAATTTATACAGTAGCTTGAGACTGACTTCATCCTCCACCTTTGTTCATAGGTGATATCGCGTCATAGACCTAAGGTCCTTTCTATAGCTTCCAACATCACTTCTTTCTAGGCAAAGAGTAAAAGGTGAAAAGTGAAAAGTTAAGTTTGCTCTTTTAAACAAGTTTCCCTGAATTCACACCCTATGTCTCACAATTATATCTCTGGATAGAATTGTCACTTGGCCACTTTTACAGCCTGAGAAATGTAATTTTTTAGCTGGGAACATTGCCATCCCAAATAAATGAAACATTCTATTAGTAAGAAAGAAATGGAGACTGGTTATAGAACCAGTAGCTGGTTGTGTCTGCCATTCTAGTACATTGAGCATTTTAATTTTTCTTGCCATTCTAGTTCATTGATTACTTTTTCTTCATGATTTGTTGTTAGAAGTTATGAACTTTCTAGTCTTAAAAGAATTATTAACCCAAGACCAGCATTTGCTAGATTTTTATAAATTAGAAATGTGTTTGGTTCAAATGAGTGAAGTCTTTATTGGTTTTGCTTTTTTGTGTTTCTAAAAGTATTCAACTACTTTAATTGTTCCAACACATTTTTTAATCACATCACTGCATATTGCACAAAATTATGATTATCATGCATGGAATTTTATTAATAAAAATAAAATGTGTCATAATTCATGCTGCCTGGTGTTTTGATTTTGAAATTTGCAAATATATTTGAAATCCTGCTAATAAGAGAAAATAGGAACCTCTTGAATCATTATAACTACAAAATGTCAAAGAAACTGTTTCCTTCTCTCCTAAGACTGGGCAGTTTTTTGTTAATTATTATGGGTACATAATAGTTGTATATATTTATGGTATACATGTGATGTTTTGGTACAGGCATACAATGTGTAATGATCGAATCAGGGTAATTGGAATATCTATCACTTCAAACAGTTATTTCTTGGTGTAGGAACATTCTGATTTTGCAAAATAGGCAATTTTACATGGAAAATTTTCATAATTAAGATTTTATACAAGATAATTTTTTAAAGGAAATAAATTCCTTTATAATTTGTTTTTCTTCTTACAACATACTGATTGTGTTTGTCTGGCATTTTTAATTACAAGCTTCATTGTGAACCAATAACTTAATTTTGTACTACAGATCCCAGAAATAGGAGGGAGGGAGAGTGGAACTGAGCTATGGTCATTGTCACTAGAAAATATACAGGGAAGAGGTAAACATGAAGCAAGAAAAATTTGCCTTGCTGTTAAAAAAAGAAAACTTGTAATAGAAAATTAAAGGAATCAGCCATTCCCATTGACTCAGTTGAGATACATTTTTTTCATTTACATTCCTGATGCTTTCATTCTACATAGTTTGTAAGACTATAGGGGCATGTTTAAAATGCAGTTACCACCCACCTGATGCCATGGCTATATTTATTGAAAGCTTAGCTTAGGAAGCTCTTTCATCTCCTAATTATTGTGGAGTTTTGTGCGGTAGTTTTCCTGAGTAAGAACACCAGGGTTGCTGGTGACATATTGGGGACATAAGTAGACTTTTATTCCTTATTTAAGGTGAGTAAGTGTGTGTGTGCAGACACACATGTGCACATGCAATGTGCATGTACAACACACATGTGCTCTCATATGAACTGTTTTTGAGGAAAAAGAGAAGTAAAGAGAAAGAATCTGGCAGCATTTCTAAAAAAGGTGTTCTGAATTGCCTGATTTCCTTGGATGCTGTCCCAGAAGCTATCCCCTCAGATGAACCAGCGCACAGAGTACAGCAGATGTAAAATAGTGCTCAAAATCTTTTCTCTGCATGAGGTTATTGCAATGGTTCAAATATTTGCCATAATCTTAGCAATTAAAGTGTATACTATCCACCTCTACTTCAGTCACACTTATTCAATAAAAACAAGCCTCTTCTGTTCTTTAGTATATTTTACTACCATATTTAACAACTAATGGGGACTTACTAAAAATATGTTCTTTTTTATAATAATACTCAGGAGTCTTATTTATTAATTTGTTGATAATCCTGATCTTTGGGGCTATCAGAACATGGGTTTAGTATATAAGACCATTTCTTAAAAAGCAGCTCGTATTACAAGTTAAGACTTTTTGCTTTAGGAGTCTTGGCTATCAGTGAGTCCAGTCTATGACCCAATATGGGAATCTCCATCACAACATCCAGGACAAGCTGATGGTGATCCAGTCTCTGAGCAAATCTGTTTATTATACAGAGTTTAATGACTTTGTAAGACCAGCCCATTCCTTTTGAAGATAAAATTCTGATTTTTACATATTTTTCCTCATATTAACTTCACATCATCTTCCATATAACTGGCTGGTTGTGGGTCTGCCCAGATTATATCACTTTCTATGTGATGGTTACTCAAATAATTGAATGCAATTATTATGTCCTTTCTGAATATCTTCTTCTTAAGACTAAACATAGTGTGGCAGTGTAGCAGAAAAATTTTCAAGTAAAAACCAGTAGGCCCCAGGCAGACACAGAAGCTGCATCTTTCTAGGATTGACCAGATAGCTGACTACAACTCAGCACTTAGGAAGCTCACATGAAAAGGGGCTTTAAGTGAAGATGCCATATTTTTATATCTGTGTATATACATGGATTAGCGTATGTACATATTCAGCCAAGATGGCCTAAAAGCAACAACACCCTAGAAACAAGAACAACACCTACCACCCCTTTGTTTGTTTTGTTTGTTTTGTTTTGTTTTTTTAAATGGGGTCTTACTGTCTTACCCAGGCTGGACTCAAACTCCTAGGTTCAAGCAGTCCTCCTGCCTCAGCCTCCCAAGTAGCTGGGACTGCAGGTACATAGCTTAGATCTTGGTTTTTAATACTATTCTCTAATAAAAGTAATCAGGGCCTGGAAAAGTGATTGACTGTAAGACCGAGGAAGGAAATATACAAGATGAGAGTGGAGAATTTTGTCATGCCATTAAATGAGGAAGTAAAAAAAAAAAAAAAAAAAAGAGCTTATCTATGGCAATATATCAAAGGAACACAAGATCTAACAGAAGGAGCACCCAATGGCCAATGCTAGGACAATTAAAGCCACAAAATGAAGTAGTATTGGATTATAATCCAAACTATAAAATAAATGTCCATGAGTCCATACAGATGTATAATAAATGATTTGATAAATAAATTAAAGAGGCAAAATGGATTCATTTCCTGTGCAGAATTCCAAATAATATAAATATTCCTACTTCAAGGAATTAGAACATAACTCTCCATTCTTTCAGTATAGCTGCTCATAGTGACCTTCCAAAGAGTACAGTATGGAAAGGAGGGAAAAAAGGAACCCTACAGTGGAGAAACCTAACAAATACTACTTCACCCAGGTCATCAAGGTCAACGTCAGCAGTGATAAGTCATGTTACTACTATGTACCCTTGATTCAGTGACACTTTACTTCTGTGGTCTTCTTCCCCCAGACCTATAACCACAGTATAATCAAGAGAATAACATCAGACAAATGCCAGTTCAGGAATAGTCTATAAAATACCTGACCTGTACTCCTCAAAACTGCAAGGTCATCAAAAACAAGGAAAGTCTGAGAAACTCTCACAGCCAGGAGGAACCTAAGGAGACAAAGACTAAATGTAATATGGTATCCAGGATGGGATGCTGGAACAGAGAAAGAACATTAGGCAAACCAAGGAAATCTGAATGAATTATGGACTTTAGATAATGATAATATATCAATATTGGTTCATTAATTATGACAAATGTACCATACTAATGTAAGATGTTAATAATAGGGGAAGCTGGATGAGGGGGTATATGCAAACTCCATACAGTTTTCTCAGTTTTTCTGTCAGTTAAAAACTTTTCTGAAAAATAAAGTTAAAAAATTTTTTAAAAAGATACCTAGGAGAAAGCCTAGATGACCTTGGATATGGTGATGACTTTTAAGAAACACCAAAGGCAAGATCCATGCAAGAAACAGTTAATAAGCTATACTACATTAAAATTAAAAACTTCTGGTCTGTAAAAGACGATATTAAGAGAATGAGAAGACAAGCCACAGACTGGGAGAAAATATTTGCAAGGACTTTTATCCAGAATATACAAACAACTCTTAAAACTCAACAGTAAGAAAACAACCTGATTAAAAAATGGACAAAAGATCTGAACAGATACCTCACCAAAGAAGATCCACAGGTGGCAGATAAGCGTATGAAAAGAAGTTCAACATCATATGTCATTAGGAAAGTGCAAATTGAAATAGTGGGATACTACTGCACACCTATTAATGTGGCCAAAATCCAGAACACTGACAATGCCAAATGCTGACAAGGATATGGAGCAACAGGAACTCTCATTCATTGCACGTGGGAATGCAAAATGGCACAGCTACTTTGGTAGACAGTTTAGCAGTTTCTTAAAAAACTAAACATATTCTTACTATACAATCCAGTAATCACACACCTTGTTATTTACTCAATTGTGTAGAAAACAAACCTGCATGAAGATCTTTGTAGCAGCTTTATTAATAATTGCCAAAACTTGGAAACAATGAAGGTGTCCTTCAGTAGCTGAATGGATGAATAAGCAGTGGTATATCCAGAAATAGAATATTATTCAACACTAAAAGAAAATGAGCTATCAAGCCATGAAAAGGCATGGAGGAAACTGAAATTCACATAACTAAGTGAAAGAATCCAATCTGAAAAGGCTACATACTGTATTATTGCAACTATGTGACATTCTGGAAAAGGCAAAACTGTGGAGACAGTAAAATATCAGTGGTTTCCAAGAGTTAGAGGAGAGAGAGGGATGAATAGGTAGAGCACAGCGGATTTTTAGAACAGTGAAACTACTCTATATGATACTGTAATGGTAGATACATGTCATTATACACGTGTCAAAATCCACAGTATGTAGGACAGGACACCAAGAGGGAACCCTATTGTAAACTACCGACTTCGGGTGATGATGATGGCTCCGTATAGGTTCATCAGTTGTAACAGATGTACCACTCTGGTGCAGGGTGTCCATAGTGGGCAAGGTTGAACATCTCGGGGGCTGGAGAGAAGTGGGAACCCTCTGTATTTTCCTCTCAGTTTTGCTGTGAACCTAAAACTAAAAAATAAAGTTTATTAATTTAAAAATGCCAATAAAAAATAGATTATATCCTCTCCTCCAGGCGGCAAGCTGAATGGAAGTCACATTATCCAAAGGTTAACCAGGTTGCTGGAAGAAATGGAGTCAGAACAAGAACTTAAGTGGTAACAATTTAAATGTGCAATGGCTTCGAACTCCGGTAATTGAATGTTCTTGTCTTTCTCAGATGACAGGCCTTCTTGCTGGGCAGTGCAGGATGGGCAGGGCATGTGTTTGCTTTGTCACTCCCTCCTGCTCCCTGTAGATGTAAACACCTCTGCTGACGTGCCCATCATGTTCAATCTGGTTATCTTCAGGTCTGCTTTCCAGGAGTCCAAATGTATAGACTTTGTCCACTTATGGCTTTGACCCAGTATGCTTTGATTTTGTAGTTTAACTTGCAAAATTTGACATTTCTCTCTTTTCCAAGTATTTCAAGTACAGTTCACCCTTGGACAAAACATTTGAACTGTGTGAGTCCACTTATATGCACATTTTTTCCCAATATATACGGTCATTTCTGCATATCCACGGGTTCAACATCTGCAACCAAATGCGGATTGAAAGTACAGTATTCTCAGGATACAAACCCAGTATAGACAGAGGGTCTTTTCACATCACTGCAGGACTTGAGTATAGGCGGATTCTGGTATCCACAGGGAGTCCTGGAGCCAAGCCCCCTGCAGACGCAGTGATGCCAGTACTTCCTCAAAAACACTGCTGACGACTCCCGCTCCTTCAAATATTCTTAATGAAACTCTTTTTTCTGGGCTCTTTTTTTACCCTAGTCCTCTTCCCATTCTGGTTACACTCCCATTACTAAATATCTTCCCTACTATTTTATTCTAATATTCCTTTTAAAAACTAGTGCCCAGAACTGCTGAAGTACTCTACATGTCATCTGATTATTTCAGAGTACAGTGGACTCTTGTATTCATCTGGACGTTGTAATTGCATTAATGCAGCCAAAATTATATTAAGTGCTTTAGCAGGCCCATCTCCCTAGCTCTTATTGAGACTATAGTTAAAAAAACATCCCTGAGGACTTTATCTTGTGAACTGCTGCATCACGCAGCTGCTAGTAAAGCCTTCTCTCCTCCAACTTGTGCTTTTATAATTGAATCTCTTTAAATGTAAATGCAGACAATTACATTTGTCCTAGTTAAATTTCATCTTGTTATTTTGAGCCCAGAATTCCAGCTTGTTGAGATCTTATTGAATCTTGGTTCTGTCGTGGATTTCTGTTATGCGTGCTTGCTTGTGTCTACAACCCAGGTAGAGGAGGCTTGCAAATAAATATATCCCAGCTGGGCTAACGAAAAGCAAGAGGTACAGAGAGGAGACAGCAGTGATGATTGCTCAGGAATGGAGAAGGCAACTGCCCATTCTCCAAGTACCAATTTCTTAACATCTTTGGTGGCTGTTCACAGTCCAACATTGTGAGGTATATCAAAAGTCATGTATTACTAATTACATTCAACAAACTGAAGTTCTTGACAGACTTATTTCTATAAATTAGAGTGAATTTGAGACCGTCTCTATCATCCCTCCTACCCCCTTGCATTCTCCAGACAGTCTTCAGTGGGAGAAAAAGGAGCAGAACTACACTAGTGGAAACCAAGCTTTCTCATCTAGGCTGCAGTCCATAAGCTGGGTTTGCCCATCACTGCGCCAGCACAGTGGCCCTCAGCTTAAGTCTATGGCATGCACGCCTGAAGGACCATATTCCCGTGAGTGGCATCCTTTCATGAGTGTGGTGACACATTGTGGGCTGCTGTGTTAGGAGAGACTGCTGGCATGCTGGGGATTATCCTAGTGCATCAGATGTTCCTCTACTGCTTTCTCTCCTGCTGGTTCATGACATGCCACTGGCTTGAAAAAAATCTCAGCTCTAACATTTAAAGCAGCAATTTGCAAACTGCTGCATGTTAAAGCTGGGGTTGGCAAACTATGGCCCATGGACCAAATCTGGTTCACCACCTGTTTTTGTACGTCGTTCACTGATTGGGGGGAAAACAATCAAAAGAAGAATAATATTCCATGACACGAAAATTATATGAAATTCAAATTTCATGTGCATAAATAAAATTTTATTGTACATACCAATGTTCATTTATGTATTGTCAATGGCTGCTTTTACACTACGGTAGCTGAGTTGAGTAGTTGGACAGAGACTGTATTGCCCACAAAGCCTAAAATATTTACTACCTGGCCCATTACAGAAAAGTTTGACTCCTGTGTTAAAGGATTGCCTGCAGAGATCTGCATCATACTCTCCTGGGATGCTTCTGAAACTCTGGATTCCTGAGCCTCAACCCAGACCAGATGAATCTGAATGTCTGCAGATGGGGTCCAAGAATGTGCATTTTAAGCAAGCTCTTGAAGTACATACCTACACAAACACTGAGACAAGACTAATGATAATGAGCTAAGGATACGGGAAAGGAAAGGATCCCTGCCTTGCTTTTTCTGCCCAACTTATTCTCTTATGAGCCTATTTGCCATAATTTTTCTATGCACTATATAAATTATATTGATTGGTGTCTAAACACTTCTTTCCAATCAGCTCTCTTACAAAGGTTTATAATTTATGGAAAGAAGGCTGTATTAGTTTCTTAGAGCTGCTGTAACAGATTAGGAAATGTTGGTTGGCTTGAACCAACAAAAATTTATTCTCTCACAGTTCTGGAGCCCAAAAGTCCAAAATCCAGCAAGGCTGTGCTCCCTCTGAGGGGAAGAGGGAGAGGATCCATTCTTTGCCTCTTTCAGCTTGCGGTGGCTGTTAGCATTCTTGACTTGTAACTGTATCACTCTGATCTCTGCCCTGGTGATCTCATTGCCTCGCCTCGCCTCCTCCCCTCCCCTCCCCTCCCCTCCCCTCCCCTCCCCTCCCCTCCCCTCCCCTCCTCTCCTCTCTCTGCCTTTCTCTTATAAGGACATATGTCATTGGATTTAGGGCCCACATGGATAATCCAAAATGATCCCCTCTCAAGATCCTTAATTACATCTGGAAAGCTGCGAAGACCTCTTTTCCAAATAAGGTCACAGTCACAGGTTTGCGGGGGTTAGAAAAGGGGCATATTTGGGGGGGGGGCACCATTCAACTCACTGCAGATGCTGTTGTTCTCCTTTTGCCCCAACAACCAAGGTTCCAAGTCTTGAAGATTCTGTCCCTTTTTGTCCAGTCTAACTTGTACCATTCTGATCTCTTTCTGTGATAGAAATCCCTTCCTCTGAAATTCTGATGGTTTCCCACTCTTTGAAAAGTTTAGAACATGTTTCTGAGCCTGGAATTTGGGGCTCTCTGCAGGAATGTTGCCAGTGTAATTTTCATTTCCTTCTCCCTCTTCCTCCCTCCAGCCACTCTGTACTACTTGCCACTGAGCACCCTGCTCCTACCTTGTCCCTGAATCCACTCATACAGTTCCTTCCTCCTTGAAGGCTGGTTCCTCCATCCTCATCCATCCTCATCACTGCTACCCCTGCCTTTGCACCACCTGAGACCCAAACATCTCTCAAAGCCCATCTGAGGTCCTACCTCCCCGTGAGAGCTTTGCTGCTCCTCCCCACTGAGTATGAATCTCTGCACCTTGTATGGTGTGTACCTTGTTCTACCCCATGTCATAATATCTGTACTCACACTGCACAGTGGTTAGGAACAAGGGTTCTGAATTATGCTGCCCAGGACAACTTTAGTCACTAACCGCCGTGTCTCTGTAGACAGTGTATTCGGCCTCTCCTCTCTATGGTTTTCCATCAAAAAAGGGAATGATGATAACTACTCCCTGATATTGTTGTGGGGGTCAAATAAGATAATGCATGTAAAGTACCTGGAACATATGAAGCATGCCATAATTATTTGTTATTGTCTCATTTCTGTTTCCTGACAACTAACACAAGGACTTCTATAAGTAGGTGCTATTATAAATAAATACTTAACAGAATTTAAACCATCAAATTCAAACCTGAGACCAGAAGCTGATGGCCTAGTGTTTTTCTATTTAGACCCTGTGTTTATCGACTCTAGTAGGTATGACGTGTCCCCAGTAAGAACAAGCATAAATAAACCACCTTTCTCTCTTTTGCTAGATGTATTATTAGACATCCTGTTGTAATGTTCTTTTTGGTACTGTTTCTTTTCATCAAATGAGTAGCTGTGGCTAAATATGGTTTTCATTTTTTAGTGATTCCCATCCTACAGACTATCTTGTAGCCAAATACTAAATCAGCCTGAAGTAACCACGGAGTAGAGACTTTCGTCTTTGTGATGTCCATTGAGAGAGGCAAGTGCCTGGGAAAAGAAAGGAACCATGGCCTGTGATACCTGCCAGTAGCTAACAGTTTATAGATTTCTTTTCAAACTGTAGTCACACTCATAAAGGAGAGTGCCCTTGTGGCAAATCCCACTAAAAATAGCCCTAGAAGTGTGCACTTGCTTCATGATTTGTGATCTAACAAACTCAGCTGTGGGACTGGAGGGTTCCAGGCAGAGAACACATGTGGCTCTCAGTGGCTCCAGGGGGTGCCCAGTGCTGGCAGATCCTGGAAATGGAGGGGCTTAGAAGGTGGGCAGCCTTTAAGCTTCTACGCTCAGTTGGAGAGCATGGTTTTAAGGAGGACTTAAAATGTATATGGTATTTTTCAAAACACTAGGTCCAGGTGTCATGGTAGGACATAGTAAAGGAAGGTGGATGGAGCTCTGGGTTAGTACCAGATTTTAAACAGACTTCAGAGGAGCTGCTGTCATTATACAACTCAGCAATACAGTCGGATTTCAATGCCAGATTAATTTGCCCCAATGCGCTGTAATTTTAGAAAGTGGAGGCCTGATTAGTCTGATACTGGGTTCTGGTGTTGGGCTTTCTGGTCTCCCTCACAGGATTTTGCTTTTTAGAAGTTCCATGGGATTTTACCAAGCAATCCTATGTACAGACAGCTTTTAGGTATTGTTAAACTTCTTCTAGACGTACATAGAATCCCCCACTAACAAATGGATTTTGTTTAGGAGTCATTTATTCTGGAACTCCATGTACATTTCCCCCATGGAAGCAAAGTTATTAAGGTAACTTCAAAGGACAATTAAAAAGAAACCAAAGCCAATTTAATCTATAATATAGCCAAAGTGTAATATATTCTCAATAAAATTATTTTCCAGCCTTTGCTCCATCCCTGCTATCCACATGGAGCCTCCTGCCACCCAGCAGGCAGTTCACCCTTTAAAGAACCAGGGAAGAATTGCCAAGTAGATCATTTTCATCTTTCTTGCCAAGTCTCCCCTTGTGTGTAGGTTTGGAAAGTCTGTTGGTTGAAAGCTGAAGCTGTCTGGATTGCAGGGACACTGTCAGATGTAGCTTCCTTTAGTAGGGGCCAAGTTTGTGCCCATAAGGTTTATCATTCAACTAATATAGGGTCTCTGGTGCCTAAAAGCATAATAATTATATAATGACTTTAGAAATAATAAATAATGCATCTATAGCACTTACTATACACCAAATGCTTAATATATATTAATTTTATCTAACCTTTATAACTCCGAGATTTGTTATCACCACTTTCTGCATGAGGAAACTAAACCATGGAGAGACTAAGAGAGGTGCTAAAATCAAACAGCTATCAAAAAGAGACCTGGGATTCCAACCCAGGCAGTCTAGTCCCAGCGTGAGTAGGTATGACCCAGCCACGCATTCTTCCCTGTGCAACATCAGATGCGTATTTCTAGTTACTCCTGTACCCTGCATAAAGCACTCTGTTCTGACCTGGAGGAAGTGAACCGTACACACATGGGATTCCCAGGGAGTGCCACAGCCTGCCATTGCATTGCCTGGGACTGCCACAGGCGTTTGCATTGCCCCAGTTCTCATTTGGATTTGATTGGTGAGTGTCGACCCTGCCCCAGAGCTGCTGCTTTTGCCCTGGGTTTCCCAATCCCCAGCTTCTCCCGTTTGTCTCCGTCATCTGTTCTCCTCCCTTCCTTGCCTGTATCGTAACAGATGGTGTACCCCAACTCTTCTTATCACTAAACCCAAAACCAGCTCAATACTACTCATTAAAACAAAGCAAAGCAAAACAAACCATTAAGATGCAACTTTCTTATTCTTCACGCTCATAATGAAAGAAAAACAAGTTTAATCAGAGGAATATGAAAGACGAGACTGTAGTTGGAGACTTCTGAGATTCTACAGGAAACAAATTCTAAAGTATTTTTAAGGACTTCCAAGGTCCAAGGAACTGAATACTGTATCTATATTGAGTCTCATTTTACTTCATTTCTTATATTACTAGTACAGTCTTATTAGTTACCTGTCTTGCTTTTTAACTTATAGATGTAGTAAAGTAAACAAAGTTGATTTTTCCAAGCTATCTAGGAAAGAGTGTCAGATTGTGGAAAGAGAACTTGCTTGAAGATATTCATGCCCTGAGTAACAACAGTTTGCTTGTGGTGACTTTGAGTGAGTTGTGATTAATGAAAAGGGAAAATACTGCTTGTACATGGTGTTTCTGAGGGAGAAAAATGGTGATTCGGCAAAGAGAGGAGGTGACTTGTGTGGATTATGGGACAACGGTGTGACTAGAGAAGCAGGAATGGGGTGGGTGGGTTGGGGTAGAGATGGCATGGGTAGGTGGCCAACTCTTTGCTTTGCAAGCAGCTCTGTAGCTTGACTGCACATCAAGCATTGTCTACAAGTGCATATTTCTGAGTACAGACACAAAATAATTTTTAAAATTTTTACATTTTCTTGGTGCATGTATTATTTTCATTTAAAAAGTTTTTAAAATTGAAAATGTGCTAGATTTGAACTGACATACATATATGAAGTGCAACACAAATTAAACAAAAATACAAGAATTTGTTCCAGCAAATAAGAGTTATAAATTAAAATCTCATGTCTTGCTCACTTCGGCAGCACATATACTAAAATTGGAATGATACAGAGAAGATTAGCATGGCCCCTGTGCAAGGATGACACGCAAATTTATGAAGCGTTCCTTAAAGAAAAAAAAAATTATAAAATCTCATGTCATTAAGTAATTATACTTCCTGGTTTTCAGCAGGAAAAATTCAGCATTACTTTTGGAATTCCTTTTAGAAGCATCTTATCTCATTGTCTTTACAATAATAGAGCAGAGTGGTCACTCTTCTCTTCATATTTAATATTGTTTTAGAACGTTTTACACATATCAGTAAGGTAATATGTATAAATGTTGAGAAAAAGATAAAATTATATTTGGCTATTTTGATTATATGCCTAGAAAAAATAATGGGAAATTAATAGAAGTAATTCTAGTAAAGTGATTGTAGATAAAATCAATTTTAAAAAAAGCAGTTGCCCTCTACTTAGAGGGTGATTCTAATTTATAACCAGTAAGAAAATATAATTTAAAAAATTGTCAATAGTGAAATAATATAACTGGGAGTACTCTTAGAAGCATATGACCTATATAAAAATTTTTAAAATTTTGAGCTACAAATGAAGATGACTAAAAGAAATATATATTATTTTCCTTAAAATAATGTAAAGATGTCCATTCTTCATACATTGATTTTAAGGTTCAATGTAGTTTTTTTTTAAATACTTAAAAATTTGATTTATATCATAAGAGTACAGGTAAAAATTCCTGTAGGATTTTGGAAATTGAGGTGCATGTGACAAGAAGAGATGAAACTGGGATGTAAAAGGATTTCCAAACTTATTAATAATAATATACGAATGAGGAAACTATCAGACAAATGTAAATTTAAAAGCATTTTGTAAAACAACTGGCCTGAGCTTTTAAAAAATGTCATGCCATAAAAGACAGAGAGAGATGGGGAGAGATAGAGAGGGAGTGAGAGGGGGAGGAAGGAAGGTCAGAGGATCTATATTGAAAGATTTTAAAGAGCCATAACAATTAAATGTAATGGGTGATTCTTAATCAGTTCTCTTTTTTTAAGCTTTGAAGTTAATTGTGGGAGCATTGTGGAAATTTGCATCTTGATGATACTGAACACAGTGTTGGATTGTGATTATAAAGGAGAATACCCTTATTCTTAAGAGCTATATATCAAAATATTTAGGGATGAGATATTATGAGTTTGTGAGTTAATTTCAAATAGTACAAGGAAAATAAGTGTATGTGCATGTGTTGTGTGTTTACAAGTATAGAGAAAGATAAAATGTAATAAAATATTGGTGAATCAAGGTGAAGGGTATACAGCTGTTCGTTGTATTATTCTTTCAGCTTTTCTGTAGGTTTGAAGTTATTTAAAAATAAGATATTGGGGACAAAAAGAATAACAAGAAGAGAGAATATTAAGTAAAACTAAAAAAATAGTAATAGGGCTGTCAGCCCTGCCAGATCCAGTATTCATTGAACAAGCACATACTGACTGCACACTATACTATGTTGTATATTGCTATAATTATTATTATTTTTTTTTTTTTGTGGAGATGGGGTCTCTCCCAGGCTGGTCTTGAGCTCCTGGCCTCAAGCGATCCTGCCTCAGCCTCCCAGAGTGCTGAAATTACAGGGATGAGCCACTGGGTTTGGTCTGTATTGCTACAGTTATTAAAATAGTAATGGCACGAGGATAAATAGGGATTAGTGGACTGAAATAAGCAGCCAAAAGATCTGGCCTAACTAACAGTTTCTCACAGGATAAATCAATAAGGAAGGGCAAGATTATCTATGAAATCATATTGGGATACATTCTTAGCAATTTTCAAAGAAAAATCAACTTAATTCTTCCTCTCAAAACAAACACTGAACTAAATTATATTGGATAGGTTTAAAAAATAAATAAATATAAAAAGAAAAAGAAATACGGAATTATGGTAAATGAGCTTTTAAGCCTAGAATGAACTGAACAAATCACTAAAGAATCATAAATTTTAACTGAATAAAAATAATAATCTTATTACATTAACAGATACTAAGAGTGATCTGGAAAACAATTTGCAAGTTAATAATTTTATTGTTATAAAGAATTCATTGAAATTGATTTCTAAAAATCCCCAAATCCCGGGGATGAATGGCAACGGCCAACATCAGACAATTCACCAAAGAAATAAAGCTAGTAATGAACTGATAATTAAATCATTGCAAATTAAACAATGAATATTTGAACTCTAAAATCACCTTAAAAAAAAATAACAGTGGCTTGCTGGAGAGGGTGCAGACAAGCTCCTGTTATACTTTGTTGATGGCATTGCAAGACAGTACCACTCTGGAGGGAAAGAATTCAGCAGTACTTAGGAGGAGTCACAGAACTCATTATACCATTGATTTAGTAATTCCATTGCAGGGACTCTAGCTTGAGTAAATAATCCAAAACAGTGATAGGGTGAAAACTGTGTACAAAAAGTTGTCACTCATATTATTTATAAAAGTGAAATGTTACAAATGAGCTAAATATTAGCAATAATGGACTAGTTAGAGAATTATGGTATGATCCCTAAAGGACTATTATACAGCTATTAAAAATGATGGTTACAAAGATCACATGGAAAAGTTATTTTGAAATGTGAAGTTTAAAAAGTTGAAAAATTATGTGCATCATATAAATGGTATCAATGTTAATGCTAACTTTATGAGCTACTCTTAAGCACTAGGAAAAATATGCATTCATCTTACAAAAGTTATTGCCTTTTATAGTATATTTTTTTCCCTCCAAGGAAGAAAAATAATTCAATGCAGGCTCCCATCTAAGGCGGTGTTTTATGTATTAAAGCAAATGCAAATTTCACTCTAGAATTGTCCAGAAAGATAAGTATTCAAACAACTATTTATTGTTGTTCTTGCAGTATATTTTTCTCATTTTTTCCACCTTATCATTTTTGTCATACCCTGAATAAATCAAGAAGCAAACTAAAGAAGGTATTTTCAACAAATGGTTTATTTGGGATATTCAACTTAAGTGATGGTTACTGTTCTAAAATTTTTACCTACCTTAGATTTAGGCCCATCTGAGTACAGTCTGTATAGCTCTGCTAGTCTACTCCATACACTGAAAAATAACATGCTGGAAATGTCAGTCTTCCTTACATGCATTACTAGTAAATTCTCTGCAGTTGATATACGCTAAATTGTGTTTTTATAAGCAAGGTATTTGATACACCGTAATTATAGCAAGAATATCAACTGCTTTGTTGAGATCCAGTGATTGTTTTTTTAATCCCTGAGGTGTCAAAGCAGTTAATAAAAATAACTGAGTGGGATATTTCTACTTTCAGAAGGTTGAATAAACATACTTTTCCCTATTTCTTCTTTTAAGTAAAATTAAAAACTTTAGACATTATATATAAATCAAACATAACAATGAAAGGTGGAGAGAAGAAGACAGGCTGGCTAGAGACCCTGGGACCTGAACAATGACACAGTGGTGGGTTCCCTGGTTTTCATTTTGTTTCATATGTCCCCGACCTGGAGGCGAAGAAGCTGGCGAACTGGAAATGCCAATGGACAAAAAACCAATAGACAAAAAAACCTCAAACAAAGCCTGCTCTCTCTCAGCCAACAGAGCAGGAAAGGGGCATCCTAGCAAGACAAAACTTTTAGACTGTAACTGCTCTACCCCAGCTGAGCACTACAGAAAAAAACGTGGGCCCAGCTCTACCCGTGCCAGCAAAGGCCACGTGGGGAGCCCAGACCTTCACCCCCATGAAACTGTAAGGAGGCACCCCAGCACTCCTACTGGGGTGGTTTCGGATTAGGCCAAGGTAGGAGCTTAGATTTTCATCTCTCCTGTGCAGTAATGACTCCCTGCCCCCATGGTGTCCGTGGAGACCGCGTGGGAGTAGCAGTAGCCATAGCCAGGAGCCCTGCTCCTCAGCTGTCGACAGACCCAGGCAGGAACCTAGACTCTACTCCCACCTTACAGTAAGAAGGCACTGCACCCCTCCTTCCTTTGCCGGAGGCATGTCAAAGAAAGCCAGTTAAAAACAGAGCATTTAAATGACATTCAGAGTCTCATTGCATAACACAAAAATGTCCAGGTTTCAATTCAAAATCACTCATAATATAAAAAGCCAGGAAGAGTTCAGACTGAATGAAAGAAAGGCAGTCAGTACAGACCAACACCAAAATGACAGAGATGTTAGAATTATCTGACAGAGATTTTTCAGCAGTCATGATAAAAATGCTTCAGTGAACAATTAGGGATATGCTTGAAACAAGTGAGAAAATAGAAAGGAAAGAAATAGTCTCTGCTGAGAAACCATGGAGGTGAAAAAAAATAGCAAAATATTTTTCATGTGCTGAAAGAAAAGAACTGTCAATCCAGCATCCATACCCAGAGAAAATATCCTTCAATAATGAATTGCAAATCAAGACATTCTCAGATGAAGGACAACTAGGAGAGTTTGTCACCAGCAGACCTACCCTAAAATAATGGCTAAAAGAAGTTCTCTACAGGATAAAAGGAGGAACCTTGGAATGGCAAAAAGAAAAAGAAAAAAAAAAGAACATGGTAAGCAAAAACATGTAAATACAATAGTCTTTCCTTCTCCTCTTAAGTTTCCTAAATTATGTTTGATAGTTGAAGCAAAAAATATAATAATGTCTGATGTTCTAAATGTACATAGAGGAAATACTTAAGTAAAAATGGGGGAGAGTACGGGGACATAAGGAAGGTAAGATTTCTATATTTTACTTGAACTGGTAAAGTGATGACACAAGTAGATGATGACAAGTTGTGTACATATAATATCTAGAGAAGATGGATGACACCAACTGCCAGAGCATCTCAATAAAAAGGAGAAGTTTTAGATGAAAGAGAAAAAGCAAACAGACGGACAGATATAGACTGGGTGTGGGTCTGAAGGAAGGGTGCCGAAGCCCTTGGGAGAACCCTGAGGAAGGAGTTGCACCACAGAACAATAAGGAGCAAGACTTTGGCAAAGATCAACCCTGAAAGGCTTGGAGTCCAGCGAGAAGGGAAGGTGGGGCAGTTTGTTTCTCCCTCCCTCGCATCTCTGAATCAGTGGGTCCCCAAGCTACTAGAGAGACTTTCTGCTCACATGAGCCCAGAGGCTGCTGCCGCCAGTGAGCTGGGAGCTTCTTGTGGACAGGAAGGCTCCCAGCCCCTAGGGCACTTCCTGCCCCCGCAGACCTGAGCTGGGATGGCAGGCGCCATATTGCTTCTCCATCCACCGCGCACCTTTGTCCTCCCCAGGGGGCTTCAGCTCCTCAGGTTTCATCTTGCTTGTTCCCACACAGACATTTCCCAACTCCAGCCCAGACTGAGGAGCCACAGGGGTCCAGTGGGTCCCAGGTGATCTGTATGACTCCAGAGCCTGGACATTCTGGGTAGACTGCCTCCCAGAGAGTTGGAGATGACCAGAGTGCCAGCATTCCCTCCATCCAGACTCTTTTCCTCCTCTTCCTCTCCCCACTTTGGCTGCCATGAGAGACAATCAAGCCACTATACCGAGGCTTCCACAGAGAATCGGGCTCAGGCCTTTCCTCATGGGGTCCTGCAGCAGAGTGAGGAGTGCTCAGACTGTGAGCTTCCTGCTCGCCAGCCCTCCCTGGTGCTGCTTGCCCTGTGGCACCATCAGACTAGGGCACACGGTGAGGCGGAGGGACTTTGATTCTGCTTGGGCACCCCATGAGTGACTCGAAAACACCATGCTTCTCCCTGGCATGGTCAGGGATTGATCTTCTTGGTCTTGGGAGGCCAGGGAGCCCACATGGGCAGATCTGGAGGGAGAGTGTAGTGTGGGTCCTGGCTGCAGGTTGCTCGCAGAGAACCCTTTCCCCCAAGGGAGAGCTGCATTCTCTGCTCATCAGGAATCCTGGGTGGGGAACCTCCTAGCCTACAGCACCATTGTTGGGGAGCTATCCTGGCTTGGGCTCCTGCCTGCCGGCAGACACCAAAAAAAACCTGTAGAGCGGGGTTGGGGAGGGGCAAGGCTGCCTGCAGACTGCCAGTTTTTGTGAATCTCAGATGGACCTGCCTCCACAAGCAGACTTTCTTGTTGGGATGGGCCACTTCAGCCCCTCCCTGGCAGCTCTGCCCAGAAGCTGGGAGCAGACCTTTGACCCCTGCCAAAACAGCTACCTTGCCAGGTTTTGTGTAGCCTGAGGGCAGACTCGCCCAACCCAGCCACATCCAGCCACATCCCCACCCACCCACCTCTGCTGTGGCAGAGAATAAGGACTCACCTGGAAGTTCCAGGGCCCCGTCCACCGCCTGGGGCATTCGAGTGTGTCTCCTGAGTGACTAACGCTGGTCACAGGACCCCAAAATAACCTTGCAGCTTGTTCCTTCTGGCAAGCGCCTCCTACTGACAGGGAGGTCAATTTGCATGCCCTTTATGGCATTTACTGACACAATTTTACAGGGTGTCCAAGGAGTGACCATTTTGGGGAGTGCCTATCCCGCCCCACAGAATAACTGCACTACTGGATAAGGTCAAAAAGAACCTAGCCCGGGGCCTTAGCATGCAAGCACTTAGCCCCCTCCCCTGTGAACAGCCTTCCTGATTTGGAGAGTTTGCCCTGAGCTTCCTACCAGCGGCTCTCCTGAGTGGCCGGGAAAGCAGCTTCTGAGCTCCACTTAGGCTTTGCAAAGCCTTTCAGGCTCACACAACCTAGCCATGAACTGCCTTGCACCGCCCTCCCACCCCACCTCAGTGCTGGTGGAGATCAAGAAACCCCTGGGAGCTACAGGGTCCCTCCTAAAGCTTGAGGCACTCAAGTATTCCACCTAGGGGACCAGAGTCTACCACTGTCACGAAAGAACATCTTGGCAGCTGGCTCTATCACATAAATGTCAACTGAGAGAACAGTGATATAGCTCATCATAGCATCTTCCAACTCAAGCAAACAGAGGGTGGCTGATTCACACTCACAAGTACCACCCACCATCTCCCAGAGTAAGCTGGGGAAACTAACTCACTACACTCTGTTGGGAAGAGGTGAAGACAGTGGGTCAGAGGTAACCCAAGAGGTACACCCAACCTGCTAGAACACCCCATAGGCAACTCCTCTCCCTGGCACAGTCAGGGATCAATCTTTGTGGACCCAGAGACAGGCCAGTAAGGCAGGCCTAGCATCCTCAGGTCTTAACCGAGAGGCCAGATGAGAACAAATCAGCGAAAGAACTCTGGAAACATGAAAAATCAGAGCAAAAGGACACCCCCAAAAGAAAACAATACCTCCTTATCAATGGATACCAAACAAAATGAAAATATTGAAATGACAGATGAAGAATTTCAAATATGGATTGTAAGGAAGTTCAATGAAATACAAGAGAAAATAGAAACCCAACACAAAGAAACCACAAAAACAATGTAGGAAATGAACGAAAAATTTGCTAAGGAAATTAAATTATTTTCAAAAATTGAACAGAAATTCTGGAAATGAAAAATTCATTTAAGGAAATACAAAACACAGTGGAAAGCCTTAAGAATAGGCTATATCAGGCAGAAGAAAGAATCTCGGAGCTTGAAGACAACACCTTCAAGTTAAGTCAGTCAGAAAGATCTGAGAAATAACAGGAATGAACAAAACCTACAAGAAATATGGGATTATGTAAAGAAGCCTAACATAAGAATCATAGGCATTCCTGAGGACAAAGAAGCAATACACAAAGGTTGGAAAACCTATTTGAGGGAATAATTGAGGAAAATTTCCCTGGCCTTTCTAGAAATCTAGATATCCAGGTACAAGAAGCTCAAAGGACCCTGGGAAGATTCATCAGGAAGAGGTAATCACCACTACGCATAGTCATCAGACTGGCCAAAGGAAACATGAAAGAGGCACATAAGCTGTAAGGTGAAAACAGCAGATAACTTACAAAGGAAAACCCATTAGCCTAACTGCAGACTTCTCAACTGAGACCTCACAAGCCAGAAAGGGATTGGGACCCCATTCTCGGTCTTCTCAAACAGAATAATGGCCAGCCTAGAATTTTGTCTCCTGAAAAACTGTCTTATATGTGGTAGAAATAAAGACTTTCTCAGGCAAGCAAACACTGAGGGAATTTGTTAAGACTAGACCTGCCCTGCAGGAAGTACTCAGAACTGCATTATACGCATATCAGCACAGTAGACATCCACTAGTGTAAAATCACCCAAAAACTGAAGGTCAGAGCCCGGACACCAGACGGCTCAAGAAGTAAAGCAAAATAATAAAGTTCTACTCAACATTGCAAAGATGTGTTAACAACCCAAGTGCCCATCAATATGTGAGTAGATTAATAAAATGTGGTATATGTATACCATGGAGTACTCAACCATTAAAAAAAGTGGTGAACTAAATACCTTTTGTCATAACCTGGATGGAACTGGAAACCATCCTCCTAAGTGAAGTATTACAAGAATGGGAAAAACAAACACCATGTGTACTCATTATTAAATCGAAATTAAATGATTCATTCCCATGTGTACATATGACAGTAAAATTCAATGGAAATCAAGCAGGTGAGAGGGGGGAGATGGGAATGGGTTAATTTACACCTAATGGGTATAATGCACACTATCTAAGTGATGGACATACTTATAACTTTGACTCAAACTATATAAAAGTAATACATTTAACCAAAATATTTGTATCCCTGTAATATTCTGAAATAAAAAAATCATATAGAGTATGTTTTTTGACCACAATAAAATTAAACTAGGAATGAATAATAGAAAGATAAAAGGAAAATATCCAAACACTTGGAAATTAAATAACATACCTCTGGGTAACCCATGAATCAAAGAGTAAGTCTCAAGAGAAATGTTAAAATGCATTATACTAAATGAAGATTAAAATATAGCACATCACAATTTGTAGGACAGAGCCTAAGTGGTCCTGAGAGGGAAGTGTATTGCATTAAATGCATATATTAGAAAAGAGGAAAAGTTTCAAGTCAATAATTAAAGCTCCCACCTCCAAAATCCAATAAAAGAAGAGCAAAACAAACCCAAAGCAGACAGAAGGAAAGAAACAATAAGGAGCATAAATAAATGAAATGAAAACCAGAAAAACTATGAAGAAAATTAATAAAACAAGTATCTGGTTCTTTGAAGGGTCAATAAAATTGACAAACGAATTCTACACATCTCTTCCAGAAAATAAAAAAAATGAGATAAGATTTACCAGTTCATTTTATGAAGCTGGTATTACCCTAATACCAAAACCAGACAAAGATGCAGAAAAAGAAAAGTACAAATATTCCTCGTGAATATATATGCAAAAATTCTTAACAACATATTAGCAAATAAAATTTAGCATTATATAAAATTAATGGTACCCTGTGACCAAGTAGGGTTTATTCCAGGAATAAAGGCTGATTCAGTATTTTAAAATTAATCAGTATAATCCATCACATTAACAGGCTAAAGAGGAAAAATCACATGATTATATTAATATCAATCAGTGCAGAAAAAGAATTTGACAAAATTCAACACCCATTCACAATAAAACACTGATAAAAATAAGAATAAAGGGAACTTCCTAAACCTGATAAAGAGCCACTAACATTATACTGGGGACAGCTAAATTCTTTCCTTGTAAGATTGGAAACAAAGCAAAGATGTCTGCTCTCAATATTCTTATTCAGCATATTGCTGAAAGTTCTAGCCAGTGCAATAAGTCAAGAAAATGAGCTAAAGGCACACAGATTGGAAAAGAAAAAAAAAAAAATCTATCTTGATTTGCAGATGATGTAATTGTCTATGTAGTATATTCCAAGGAATCTACCAAAACAACAACAACAAAAAAACTCCTAGAACTAATAAGAAAGTTAAACAAGGTCCCAGGATACAGGATAAACATACAAAAATCAATTGTACTTATTTATACTAGCAGTGAACACTGGAATTTAAAATATATCATTTACAATTACTTGAAGTGAATAAAGATATACTTAGTTGTAAATCTAACAAAATATTTATGTGCCTTATATGCTAAAAACTACAAAACTGATGAAAGAAATCAAAGAAGGTCTAAATAAATGGGTGTACATACCATGTTTATGGATTGGAAGACTCAACATAATAGTAATAGTCAATTCTCCTGAACTGATATAGAGATTTAATACAATTCCTAGCAAAATCCCAGCAAGATATTTTGTAGATATAGATAAGGTTATTCTAAAATTTATAGAAAGGCAAAGGAAGTAGAATAGTTAAAACAATTTTGAAAAAGAAGAATAAAGTGGGAGGAATAAATTTCAAGACTTATATAGCTACAGTAATCCAGACTGTGTGCTATTTGTAGAGAGATAGACACATAGATAAATGGAACAGAATAAAGAATCCAGAAACAGACATACAAATAAGCCTAGCTGGTTTTTGACAAAGGTGTAAGAGAAATTCAATGCAAGAAAAATAGCCTTTCACAACAAATGGCAGTGGAGTAATTGGACATCCATAGGCAAAATTAACTCAAAGTGGATCATGGACTTAAAATATAAAATGTATTACTATAAACCTAAAAGAAAAAAATAGGAGAAAATCTTTGGGATTTAGGGCTAGGCAAAGTGGTCTTAGAATTGACACCAAAACCACAGTTCATAAAAACAAAAATTATAAATTGCACTTCATCAAAATTAAAAACTTTTTACTTTGCAAAAGACCCTGTTAAGATATAAAGACAAACTACAGAGTGGGAGAAAATATTTGCAAAAGACTAATAATATCTAGGATATATAAAGTTTCTCAAAACTCAGCAGTAAAAAAGCAATCCATTTAGAAAATGGGCAAAAGACATGAACAGACAGTTCCTGAAGGAGGAGGATATACAGCAAATAAGCACACAAAAAGATGTTGAACATCGTTAGCCATCAGGGAAATGCAAACTAAAACCACAATGAGATATCACTACGTATCTATTAAAATGGCTAAAATAAAAAATGTGACCATGCCAAATGCTGGCAAGGGTGCCACTCTAGAAAACAGTTTCTTAAAAATCCAAACATGCAACTACCACATGATCCAGAAATTACACTCCTGGTATTTATCTTAGAGAAATGAAGACGAACATTCACACAAAAACCTGTACATGAATGTTTATAGCAGTTTTATTTGTAATAGCCAAACACTGGAAACTGGCCAGATGTCCTTTAGTAGATGAATGGTTAAACAAACTGTGGTACATCCATACTGTGTGATATCATTCAACATTAAAAAAGGAAGTGCTAATGAATTATGCTGAGTGAAAAAATACCAATCCCCAAATGTTGCATATTGTATGATTCAATTTATATGATACTCTTGAGGTGACAAAACAATGGAGATGGAGAACAGATTAGTAGTTGCCAGGAGATAAGGAGGGGTGGAGATGGGAGGTAAGTGGCTGTGGCTATCACAGGACATCATAAGGGGTCCTCGTGATAGAAATGTTCTCTCTTGACTGTATCAATGTCATATCCTGGTTGTGATATTGTACTATCGTTTTTACAAGATGTTACTCTGAGGAGAAACTGGGTGAATGATACATGGTATCTCCCTATATTATTTCTTGCAACTTAGTGTGAATCTACAGTTATCTCAAAATAAAAAGTTTAATTTAAAAATAGCCAAGAAAGTGGGCCTCTGCAGAATCACCAAATCACAAGTTTCAGCAATAAGTCTTAATTCTTTCCAGCAAGAACTAGTGCAATTTTCCTAGGTTCTACTTCATTGTCTGTTTAATGGGGTTCTTTATAATCATCACAGACCATCTAACTCAGCTGGGAAAGATAATCCTATACTAAGATTTTTACCTGTCCACACGTTTTTGTAAACAAAGCTATCTGTTGTTTTATGGCACAGACTGTAGGTTGTATAGTCTCAGAGCCCTGAGACTCTAAGGTGTTAGCTAGCACACATTAGATTTCAATAAATCTTTGTTACATGATTGGATGAATGGATGAAACTAGTAGTGTTCAGGTAAATGGTTAACAACTAGCTCTCCAAAAGAAAAATGAAGTCTTCATTTGTAACATTGGATGATTTCTCTGGTGTAAATACTCCCATATGGCCAATTTCAAGTTGCTAATGTGACATGGAGGCTGGGGAGAGATGTTAACAGTAGCCCTTCATGAGCCAGCATGAGCTGCCTCCAGCATGCTGCTGAATGGAGCCGAGTTAGGTAGTGTGTGGTGCTGAGTGCCTTTATTTTCTGACTCCAAACTTGTATAGTCCAGTTAAAATTGTAAAGAAAAACTGGGCCACAAGTTATTGCCTCGTGCCTTTCCATTAAGGGTGTTATATTGATGTGAGAGATCCAACGAGAATCAGTAGTTGCCTCCAAGCAAACCCATGGCCTCCACCCAGAAAAGAAAAATTAAAAAGAATACAACTTATTGTTGGTCAGTACAAACATTTTTGTGTTCATGTGGAGTGCTGGGAAAGGTGTGAATTACAGTGATTTACTGGTGTCCAACTCATGATGGAAGCAGGCTGATTTTTTCCTGATTAGGCTTTTCATTTCTACTTGAGGGTGATTTACATATAGGAGATATGTCCTTTTAAGTACATTTCTTAAAGAACATACCGTATAAAGCTTTACTTTTTAAGGAATCTGAAAGGAAAAATCTCCTGTTGGTTTTGTACTGTAGGCTTGTCTCTTAGTATTAAAGCATCACTTCTAACATCTGAGTAATCACACTTACCCGCTTCTTGTTTTCAACCTTGTTAAATGTTTCTGAAAACCATCTCATAGACAATATTTTCTCCTCACTTTATCTTGCAGCTGCTATATAATCTATACTCAAAGCTTGTGTTGCAACACACATGCCCTTGGGCCACAATCTCTACTTGCTTTGACATGGTTTATTTATTCCAAAGATACCTGTGCATTTGGGTTGCCATAGAGATTTCAAGTGAGCTAAACTGTCCAAGAAAACCTCATGGAAGCCAATTTAGTTTCTTCTAAATCTCAAGGTGATTAGAAGACCCAGATATTCTTAAAATTTATACTGTCAGCAAAGGAATTCCTAGGAAAAGTAGTTTGACCCTGGTTCTAGAGGGTTTCAAGGAGAGTAATTTTAAAAGCAGCAAGAAGACTGAGTAGAGAGATGTGAGAGAATTTCTTTGTAATGGTGCTTATAAGAGAACACCTGGGGGTATTAATTAACATATTAAGGACTATTTCTTTGGGGTTGGATTTCCTTTTTGTACACTTAATAATAAGTTTACAAAAACTAGCCAAAGAATTACATAATTCAAGGTCATTGCTTCTACCAATTTCAGACATGAAATATGAGTGTTTTCTTTCTGCTTTTCTATATTTTCATATTTTCTTTAATATGCATTATTAAGTTTATGATTAAAAGTTATACATGAGTAGAAAAATGAGGCAGTGTTACTAATTATATAGTAAATTTCAACTATTCTTATGTGTTTAGCAAATATTACACAGTCTAGAAGGGAAACAGCTAAACTAAACCAGAGTGTAGATGAGTAAACACAGAGTTCCTTTTATTTTCGATGATTTTAACATTGGTGCCCATGTGTCTCAGTATGGTTACAATTGGGAGTGAACACTTTTATGAGTGACATCAAATAAACTGTTCTTAGTTATTATAAGTTATTTATTAATTAACCAGGCCAATATATACATCTTTGAAAGAGATAGATTTGTGAGAGATCTTTAAAACAAAGGCCAAATTCTTTAAAGTGAACCTCTACAAATTCCTGGAACCTCTAAGTAATGTTGTATGATAGCGCTCACTGGAATGGGTGTAGAAAATCAAACTTCAGGAAATTCTGGCATGGACTTTTATCTTGGAAAGTAGCTTAACCTCTTGTGGTATAGTGTCCTCGTTTGTAAATGGGAGTCACACTGGATAACCCTAATGTCCCTCTAACTTTAACATTCTGTGATACAGCAGTCAGCTGGGTGTGGACTAATTAGTAACACCACAGTCATTTTTAAACAATTTTTAAACAAATACGAAGGACTCAGATATTTCAAAATATCAGTAACATGGATGAGGAAACTGTTGTATTAACTAAGTCTCTTTTGACTGATGGTAATTGAAGCTAAATTTATGCTTGCTTGGATCCCAAAGGGAGTTTACAGTAAGGCTTCTGTGACCCCAAGAAAGGGCAGGGGTGTGTGCAGCCTGACTTTGGAACTATAGCAGCAGTGACTGGAAGGAATCAGACTCTCCCTGCCTGTCTCTGCTGCTTTCTGAGTATCTGTATCATTGTCTCCTGAAGAATGGCTTCCTGCACACAGCAGGGAACGTAGCCAGTGGAAGTTCATGCTTGACTGTCACTGCTTTAGAACTCAGTTGAGTTTCCATTACTCTCTCCTGTCCCACGTTAAAATCCTGGAAAGGATGCTTGTTGGCCCAGCCTGGATGAGGTGCCCAACACTGGATCAGTCACTGTGAGCAGGGAAGTGGGTCATATAAGATAAAGACCCATAAGAATAATATGACTGGTATTAGGGGAAGTAGCATATTCTAGAAGGAAAAGATACATTTTCCAAAAGAAGGGAAAGAGTAGTCATTGGACAAGGAAAGAGTAAAGCCCATTAACCTTTTTTTAAAAACTGCTAAATGAAATTATTTAATATTTCTTATATATGCAGTTACTACACTAATGAATTTTCACTTGGTAAATGTGATCATAGTTTTACTAATACCTGCTAGAATTTACTTGGTTCTTAATGGGTGCTCAATAAATGGTAGCTGTTATTTTTATGATCTAACAAAGAAATAAGTGCCAATCATAATCCCAAAAGACACAATCCCAAATGTCAAAATCTCAAAAGATCAAAATCCTTAAAATCTAAAATCCCTAACGTCTAAAATCCCCCAAATCATAATCCCAATAGGTTAAAAATCCCAAATATTGAAATCCTGAATTCCTTTCTGGGGAATGGACTAGTGTACTTGGTGTACTTTTGATTGTATGCAGGATAGTTGTGTCATGTTGGTTGCATCATGTTAGGTGGAATTAGTACCTTGTTATTGTCTTCATTAGGAAATCAATTATAGTTTAAGGAGATGCGCATGGATGCCAAGCTGACAAGGCGTAGACTTGTGAACTTAATTTTAGGTGTCAATTTACTGGATTAGGGAATACCTAGAAACCTGGTAAAGGGTTGTTTGGGGTGTGTCTGTGAGGGTGTTTCTAGAGGAGATCAGTGGGTGAGTCTGAGTGGACCAGGTGGGGAAGATCTGCCCTCACTGTTGGTGGGCACCATCCGATCTGCTGGGGGCCCAGAGAGCACAAATACAGAAGGCAAACTGGTCTCTCTGTGAGAGCTGGGACAGACTTTTCTTCTGCTTTCTCAGACATCAGAACTCCAGGCTCGCCAGCCTTTGGTTTCTAAGATTTATGCCAGCAGCCCCCTAGGTTCTGAGGCTTTTAGCCTCAGCCTGAGAATTACCCTATTGGCTTTTCTGGTTCTGAGGCCTTTGGACTTGGACTGAGCCATGCTACTGGCATCCCAAGGTCTCCAGTTTGCAGACAGCCTATTGTGGGACTTCTCAGCCAGCATTATCCTGTGACCCAATTGCCCTAATAAATCCCCTCTCATGTATCCATATGCTTATCCTATTGCTTCTGTTCTCCCTGAAGAACCCTGACTAATACATATTTGGTATTGGAGAAGCCAAATATCATTACTTCTTACTGTATTTCTTACAACACGGTGGAAGAGATCTGTGAAATTGTTCTCTTGCAAAAGTGCTGTCATAAGTGTACAAGGCTACTTAATGGTGAAAGATAAAAGTTTAAAAGCTAATTATTATTAGTACTGGGAAAGCAGAAAATCACTTAATTGCAATGGCCGAGCAATAACCAGACTTTCAAATGGACAGCATATACTTGGAAAATTTGTAGGCCACAACTACTATCCAAATACAAGCATGTTGAGTGTTTTGAAGATCATGCAAGAAGTGAAAATGCAGGCGAAAAATACCAAAATCTCCCTTGCCAAATTATTCAATCATATATGACTTCTGCCCTTTCACACTTAGCAGCAATTTGATATGCTGTGTATTTCATCTTTGCATCATTTCCAACACTGGAGGTATAAATTGCATACAGACTGTTGGAGAGTTCTTGTTTGTTTTATGCATTTTTTGCAAATTTGACTCCACAACAGTGCATCATCACAACATTGACCTGTGAAAGCATTGCATATGTATGTAAAAACATTGAAAGTTCCTCAGAAAATGAAGTGATGTCCTTTAGTACACCTGCATTTGTGAAAGATAAAATTTCTTGCTATCTCGGCTCTTTGGGCAACTGCATATGTGGTGCTGACCCATCGTGGTTTTTGATTGATCTTATCAAAAGACTTAGATTGTCCATCACGGTATTTCAGATGACTACACTTATAAAGCTGGGTGCACGCAATTACCAACCATAGTGTCATGTGTTTATACGTTTTGCTTTTTGACCTATTTTTTTTTTTTATTTCAGCATATTGTGGGGGTACAAAAGTTTAAGTTACGTATGTTGCCCTTGGCTTCAAAGGTATCCATCCCCTAGACAGTGCGCATTGCACTCATTATGTATGTATACACCCATCCCCTCCCCCACCCCATATCTGCCCGACACCTGATTAATGTTATTCCCAAATGTGCTCTTAGGTGATGATCAGTGAAACCAATTTGATGGTGAGTACATGTGGTGCTTATTTTTCCATTCTTGGGATACTTCACTTAGTAGAATGGGTTCCAACTCTATCCAGGAGAACATAAGAGATTCTATATCCCCATTATTTCTTATAGCTGAGTAATACTCCATGGTATACATATACCACATTTTATTAATCCATTCATGTATTGATGGGCACTTGGGTTGTTTCCATATCTTTGCAATTGTGAATTGTGCTGCTATAAACATTCGAGTGCAGATGTCTTTTTTATAGAATGTCTTTTGTTCTTTTGGGTAGATGCCCAATAATGGGATTGCTGCATCAAATAGTTTTTATGAATATGCTTTGTCTACTCTTAACGGTTATACTGTGCTACTGTAGTTAGTATACCTGAGTGTTTGTGCTTGCAGAAATACATATATCATTATTGCCTATTGTGTAATGTGACCTATGAAGTGTTCTGTCATGTTTTTATATGTTTCTCAAATAAATCCTCTTTTAAAAATGTAAACAAATGTCTTTTAAAGAATTTTTAATACTTATTTTTCCCAGACTTATATTTTCAGGAGTTTGATCTTTCAGGGTTGTGGTTTTCAGGATTTTAGACTTTAATGGTTTTGATCTTTTGGGATTTCAGCATTTGGGATTATAGTGTTCAGGATTGTATCTTTCAGGATTATGGCCCAAACCCCCAAGAAATTAAATTCACTATTAGAGTTTTTAGTATCAGTTATTTCAGAGCATCACAAAGGTCCATGACACAAAGAAATTTACCTTTTAACCAATTGTCCTAGTCCTTTCCTGATGCTATAACAAAATATCTGAGACTAAGAACAGAAATTTGTTTCTCACAGTTCTGGAGACTGGGAAGTCCAAGATCAAGGTGCCAGCATTCGGTGCCTGGTGAGGGCTGCTCTCTGCTTCCAAGGTGGTGCCTTGCTGCTGTGTCCTCACATGGTGGAAATGTGGAAGAGCAAAAGGGCCTATCTAGTTCCCTCCAGTCCTTTTATAAGGTTACTAATCCCATCCAGGAGGGCTCAGCCTCACTAATCATCCTGTAAAGGCCCCACCTCTCGATACTATTACTATACTTTGGGTCTTAGGTTCCAACATATGAATTTTGGGGGAACCCATACATTCAAAACATAGCACCAAATGTGTTATCTATTACTGCGTAACAAATTACGACAATGTTAGCAGCTTAAAACAACACATACTTATTATCTCACAGTTTATGTAGGTCAGGAACCTGGGCACACTTTAGCTGGGTCAACTTCTCAGGGTCTTAATCATGAGGCTGAATTTAAAGTGTCAGCCAGGGCCGGGGTATCACTGGAGGCTCACTAGGGGAGGGACCCTCTCCTAAGCTCACTTATGTGGTTGTTGGCAAGATTCACTTCCCTTTGGGTTGTTGGTCTGAGGGTCTTCATTCTTAGCTCCTGCTGGCCAGAGGCAGCCCTCAATGTCTTGCCATGTGGGCCTCCCAACCCCAGCAACTTGCTTCATCAAAGCCAGCAAGACAGAGAGTCTGCTAGCAAGATGGAAGCCACAGTCATATGTAGCCTAATCGTGCAAGTAACATCCTATCATCTTTGTCATCCTCTGTTGGTTACAGCTAAGGCACAGGTCATGCCATGCTCCTGGGAGGATATTACACAAGAGTGAGGACAGTAGTAGGTGATGTCATTGGGGACTATCTTGGAGTCTGTCTGCCATACCAAAATATTAATTTGAATACTACTCACCCAGTCTAATGCTGGTGTGTAGGAGTGAGATATTTTGCTATTGGAAAAAAAATAGCCTTTTTGGGGGGAAAAAAACATATCCTGAAAAGAAAGCTCAATCTTAAATATGGTGTTACTCTAGAGTTCATCAAAAGTCTGTGAAGCTGAACATTCTAGTTAACTGCTCAGATACCTACAATCCCTCATTAGTCACATTAAATCTGTCTTACTCATCTTTGTACCCCTGGCATTCCTAGGGTGGTGACTGACTCATAGTAGATGCTAAGTGCTGAATGGATGAATGTTTTTTAAATCTATTGTTTCTATGTGGTAGGAAGTGTGACAGTTTCGAGCATGAACTTTGGAATCAGAAAAACCTGGGATTGTATGCTTGCTCTGCCATTTACTTGCCATGTGATCTTGGGCAAGTTATTCAGATTCTCTAAGCCTTAGTTTCTTCATCTATAAAGTGGGGATAATACTACTATATTTTATTGCATCTAAGGCAGCATAGATTTTAAGATACAGCATTATTTTCTCTGTAATTCATAAAAAAATTGCTACCAATTAAACTATGATATAACTTGATTGATTATAAGATGGACCTTGATTTCAAAAATATTAAAATGGGTGCTTTAGATTTGATGAAATATGGTGATGCCTACGTTATATGGTTTTTATAAAGTTTAAATGAGATAGCACATATAAAACACTTAGCATACATTATCTTTCATACAGTAAGAGCCTAGTAAGTATTAGCTATTTTATTATTAGCAACTATTGCTAATAATCATTTTCTTGCAAACTCCTAAAATGAATCATTGTGTTTTGCTGTCTTTTCTCATATTTGAAACTGAGTTACAGAGCAGTTACAAAGCCATTGTTGGGTTTTGCAAATGAGTGGGATAGCAAAATGGCTGCCTCAGAGCAGATGATGTATAATGACCTGTGGTTCTATCCAAAATGCTTAACAAGTGTGACACTTGACAAAGGCCTTTTGGTGGAAAGTATGCTTCCCACACTTCGCCTATTAAATGAAGGTAGAATAAAGGCCAAAATTATGCTTAGTAATTCAACAGGTTGAGAGCCGGCTTTTAATGCAGCTCTGCTCTGCTTGCCTGTTCCTGTGATAACTGATAATTTGGTGACTAGCTGAGCAATTGCTCCACAGTGAACTGAAGGAAGGGCTTTATGCGCAATACTTCAAATGACAATGAAGATATATTTGAAGCGACGTGATATTCATACCGGCTGCTCTAAAGGCATAGCTATGATACAGCGCCATAGCAGGCCAAAGTCTATACAAAGAGGGCATCTGCTAAATTGGTTACAGGTATAAGAAACAAAGCCATTGAAATCGAAAGAATTCTAAAACAAA
Organism: Eulemur rufifrons; assembly: GCF_041146395.1. Lineage (NCBI taxonomy): Eukaryota > Metazoa > Chordata > Mammalia > Primates > Lemuridae > Eulemur > Eulemur rufifrons. The sequence goes on from NC_090985.1 coordinate 75,640,059, forward strand.
AAACAAACAGATAAAACAAACAAAGCCAAATGCATCACTTAACAATTGGAACACATTCTGAGAAATGTGTCATTAGGCAACTTTGTCTCTGGGTGAACTTTAGAGTGTACTTACACAAACTTAGTATTGCTTACTACATACCTAGGTTACATGGTATATAGCCTATTGCTCCTTTACAGCATGTTACTGTACTGAATACTGTCAGCAACTGTAACACAATGTGAGTATTTGTGTATCCAAACATATTTAAACATAGAAAAGGTACAGTAAAAATGCAGTATAAAAGATACAAAGTGGCACACCTGTACAGGGCACTTACCATGAATGGAGCTTGCAGGACTGGACGCTGCTCTGGGTGAGTCAGTGAGTGAGTGGTGAGTGAACGTGAAGGCCTGGGACATTACTGTACACTACTGTAGACTTTATAAACACTGTGCACTTAGGCTACACTAAATTTATAAAAACATCTTTCTCCTTCTTCAATAATACATTAACCTTAGCTTACTATATCCTTTTACTTTATAAACTTTTAAATCTTTTTAACTTTTTCACTCTCTTGTAATAACACTTAGACTAAAACACAAACACATCGTACAGCTGTACAAAAATGTTTTCTGTATATCCTTCTTTTATAAGCTTTTTTCTATTTTAAATTTTTATTTTTTATTTTTTTACTTTTTAAACTTTTTTTCTGTTAAAAACTAAGACACAAACAAAAACATTAGCCTAGACCTACAGAGGATCATGATCATCAATATCACTGTCTTCTACCCCCACATCCTGTCCCTCTGGAAGGTCTTCAAGGGGCAGTCAGACCCGTGGAGCTGTCATATCCTATCGTAACCAGGCCTTCTTCTGGAACACCTCCTAAAGGGCCTGCCTGAAGCTGTTTTACAGTTAACTTTTTTAAATATAAGTAGAAAGAGTATATTCTAAAATAACAATCAAAAGTATAGCATGGTAAATACTAGGTGGTAGGAATCTTTCAGCTCCCTTATAATCTCATAAGACCACTGTCGTATACGTATTGCTATTTCTGGTGCGTAATAATCAGTAAATGAATGATAAATAACAATATCATCTTTATAGTGGAAACTCATATGCTCACATGTCTGGGTGCTAAGAGACTTTGGTTGTTCCTAGAGGGGGTGACTTACAAGCCCTGGAATATTTCTCTCTTGATATCCAAGAGACTTGGGTTTCTGATGGAGTCCCTCTTTGAGGGGCCCTGATGATAACATAGAATATATTAATAGCTCTTCAGCTACATTTTGCTACAACATGGGATACTGATGTTTATGCCTTTCTTTTTTTCCTGAAATACATAATATCCCAGGACTGAGTTTTGGAAAATGGTAAAGCCTAGTCATGTGCAGCCGTGGTTCTCAACCCTGGCTCTGCATTGAAGTCAGCAGGGGAGACAGGGAAGTGGTACAGATGCCTGGATTCTGCCTGGAACCGAGTAATCTGAATCTTTAGGGTTGGGCTTGGATGGGCACTCAGTGCTGAGAACCACAGATCTAGAGACACTGGGAAGCACTGTTTCTCAGCAGTCACGTCTGTTTTCCTTAGCTGGACCCATTCTGTTCTGTTCTTTCTTAGGTGTTTTATTTGCTTGGATTTTAGTAGAGTTGCTAGGAAATATCCTGGAAGTTGAGTGGATGCAAGTCCTAAGCTGTGGTGGGATAGGGACACCATAAAAGGAGCACCTTGATTGAGTTCCTTCTTGGTACCAAAACCTGCGATGGAGTTTTACATGATTATCTTCTACTGATTATTGTTAATTTTTTATTAATTTACTGTATTGGTCAGATTAGGCTAGGTCTGCTGTGGTGACAAGCAGCCTCAAAATCTCAGTGGACTTAAAAAACAAAGGTATATTTCTGGCTCATGCTTCATGTCCATCTAGGACTCAGGTAAATGTGGAGAGGAAGAGAAGGCAGAGGGCTGAGCACCAGCAAGAGAGGTGACATGTCACTTCCGCTCACCTTCCACTGACCCAGGCAGACCACGTGGTCATGCCTACCGTCAGGGGAGTGGGGCTTACAATGCCACCCTAGGCCTAGAAAGAGGAGGACTTGTGAACAGTTTTTATGGTTTGAATACTAGAAATGGGTTTTTTGTTGTTAGGCAGGAAGTCAATTTATTTTTGCATTTATCTGTTTATGAAATCCCAAACTGGAATAGGCATTATATAGAGCTATTCTGGAACTTTCACAAGTGTTCATATTTCATGTCAAGTGAAATCGATTTATATACAAATCATTTAGTTTTTCTTTTCTTTTTTTTTTTTTTTTTTTGGAGACAGGGTCTCATTCTGTTGCTCTGTTGCCCACACTCGAGTACAGTGGTACATAGCTCACTGCAACCTCAAACTCCTAGGCTTAAGCGATCCTCCTGCCTCAGTCTCCTGAGTAGCTGGTACTACAGGTGCATGCCACCACACCTGGCTAATCTTTCTGTTTTTGTAGAGATGGGGTCTTACTCTTGTTCAACCTGGTCTCAAACTCCTGACCTTAAATGATCCTCCTGCCTTGGCCTCCCAGAGTGCTGGGATTACAGGCATGAGCCACTGCGCCTGGCTACACTAAATATTCTTAAGAGACGTGAGGGCTTTTTAAAAATTTTAATACTTCTAAATTTTTATTACAATTTTAGCATGGGAAAATGGCAACAGGCTGAAGATATTTTTGTTCTTTCCTTTTCTATATTTGCTAAACTAGTTAGAGGTGACTACATGTACCAACGTGGAGGAAATACTTATCCAGACCACTAAATGGCCATCCTGCTTGATGTTGCTTTTAGGAAGATATTGGCTCCTGCTAGTGTTCTACATTGCTAAGCGGTCAGCACCATGACAGAATACAGAAATAAAAGAACTGTTAAAAATAGTTCAGAAAATACGATTGTCAGAAAAAAAACACTGGAAGAAAAACGTCAGGAAAGGCCCTTTAGGTTCGGGAGTGGACAGGAGGGACATTTGTTTTGCTCATTTCTGGTAACAGGGGAGCGTTGCACACAGTTTGGAGCCAATGTGAGCAAGACGGGCAGCTGCTTGCTCAGGGTGTATGTATTAAGGTCTCTGCCCTTGTCAGTTCTCCTCTTGGTAAAGAGCCCTAATATTCCCAAATGCTAGATCTTCTCGTGACAAAACAGCAAAATGCTAGAGAGCTCTCTCACAGCGTCTGCATCTGAGGGTCAGAGAGGCCTGGTGATTTAGCACCGCGTGTTCTTTTTCCACCAACTCTGCAACTAGCTTTGGGCTTTAACTTTTCTCAGGGGTTACCACATGTCTGTGGAAGTCGAAAGCCCCAGCATGGATAATAGATATTACTTTAAAAGTTTCAAAGCAGGCCGGACGCGGTGGCTCACGTCTGTAATCCTAGCACTCTGGGAGGCCAAGGCAGGAGGATCGCTGGAGGTCAGGAGTTCAAGACCAGCCTGAGCAAGAGCGAGACCCCATCTCTACTAAAAATAGAAAGAAATTATCTGGACAGCTAAAATTGTATATATAGAAAAAACTTAGCTTGTCATGGTGGTGCATGCCTGTAGTCCCAGCTACTCGGGAGGCTGAGGCTGTAGGATCGCTTAAGCCCAGGCAGGAGTTTGAGGTTGCTGTGAGCTAGGCTGACGCCATGGCACTCTAGCCTGGACAACAGAGCGAGACTCAGTCTCAAAAATAAATAAATAAATAAATAAATAAAAGTTTCAAAACATTCTGTCCTTTTCAGAGAAATTTGCTTCATTGTTTCCTTCTTCACAACATGTCCCCTTAGAGACTGGGACACGTTTTTCTCATTAAAATTGGTGAGGGGAAAGCATTTTTCAGAGCCACATCCAGTGTTTACTGCTTTTGAAGAAAGAGTGATGTTTGACACAGAAGCGCATCAATGGGGAAGGCCACATTTAACTTTTGTTGTTTGGGCTCAACACTGGAACCAAACCAGTTTTTCTTGTCCTTTTTTTTTTTTTTTTTTTTTTTTTTGTCTGAGTGGCAGAAAGCCCAGAAATATAAGTTTGCATTGCCAAGAGATGGCTCTAAATATAGTGCTGGGTAGGCAGGAAGATTGTTTCCTCACGAATGCAACTGGTGTGTGCTGCGTACTCCCTGCCACTCTCCAGCGGGAATAGCTGGGAAGAGCTGGGCTGTGCCACCCCGCAAGCCTCAGGCACGCTTTCTGACTGCGGGCGTTTAGCAACCGGAGCCTGGGCAGGTTTGCGTTACGCTCACATCTCCAGCCAAGATGTGCAGATCAGTCACTGCCTAGCTGGCTGTTTTTATTCTTTAGGATTTAGGAGTGTTATTAAACACATAACAATGGCCAGCTTTTAGAGACTGGATAGAAAGCATTGTGTATGGCTTGTTTAAACACAGATTGTTTATAAAAGGTGTAAAAAACGTTTCTCTGCCTTGTGTTTGCTTGGAAATAACAGGAGGATTTTGCTGACTACTGTCTACCAGCCAGCTTTGAAACTTGAATACTTTTCACTTGACCAGGGCAGCTTTTTGTTCTTTCCTACCTGTTTACTCTTGATGGAACTGAAAGGAATTAGAACTGGTGGGTTATTAGACTAGCTACAAAACACTAACTTTGAAAGATCGTCTGTTCGGTTTTCCCCAGAAGCAGAGCAGGCCAGCACCATAAAGAGCTTAGCTCGAAAACACCTACTGTTCTCTTGCCCTCGGCAATTAAATAAAATATACTTTGAAACCTCAGCTTATAAATCAGATTGCCCCAAAGAGCTGGAGAGAGCTGGTTTGATCATTTGATCATTGTTTTGGTCCAGTTCCTTGATAAAGGTTTACTTTATCTCACTTTGATTTTTTTTTTCTTTTTATCATTTTCCTTGGCAGTGGATATAAAATGACAGCTTTGCAGATTAACATTGATTTGGTTTTTAGGGTAAAAGCCTATTATGCCTAAGGAAATACTGCAAGGTAGCCAGTGCATTTATATAATGAAATCATCTATGTTGAATGTATTAACATTTAGCAATTAAACTCAGCATGTAGTTGGTTCTAAAACCCAGTGCTTCTTAACAAGAGACCATTAACTCAATAACAAGCACTGGGAGGCCCTCGTCTTAGGAGAATCCTGGCTGACAGCAAGCCATACTGCTCACACCACTCGAAGGAGAGCAAAACAGTGACCTCATAGTGACCAACTTCATAAATAGTGATTTATGGTGCTGAAAGACCAGACTTTAGCATCAAGCAACTTCCAGAATCTTCACATGTACTTTTAGATTCCATTCACTGGGAAAATGCGAAAAAAGAGACACTTAGAATTCATTAATGTTTTTATATGAATTCTTAGTTTACTTATTATACTATCTTCTGTGTATATTTGGAAAATAGTTGCAAATATGTGGTAGGCAAATTGCAGCCCCTGAAACAGTGCTTGCCTAATAATTAGCAGTCAATAAATAGTTTCAACTGAAAACTAAACATTGTTCAGTCAGTGGACAATTGTTCGTGGCCAACCAGACTGATAAAAACTTCAGGCCCACAGGTTGGAAACCAAGATGTAGTCTGTTTCTGTGCCTCATTACAGGGCTCTTGTCACACTGTAAACAAAGACCAGGAAAGAATCAGCAGGCTGCCCCAAGGAGTTATTCTTTGGGCAGGGCAGGGAGCCCCAGCAGTGAGAAGCATCTTGCTGCCCACTTAGCTTCGTAGTGTGATCATTAGTGTGATTACGGGCTGAAAGTTCAGAAACTTCCTCAGCCTTGCCACTTCTCCGATGTGTCCAGATATTAAGATTTTAATGGTTAAAAAGGAGCAAAACTTTTCTCATTAGCATTGTTTTGTTAAAACAAAGTAATCCGTGTTGCAAGAATAAACATTTTCCCACCTAGGATTTATTAGAGCTATTGGTTAGTAAACATTTTTTGTTTTTCCTATACTGATTTTTATGCAAAAAGGTTTGTTTTGGAACAGTCACCCCCAAGTGTCCTCAGAGATTCCTAAAGTCCTTGGAGCTATGCTGTCCTGTGCAGTCTCCACATGGGGCTTTGGAGAACTTGAGATGTGGCTAGTTGGAATTGGGATGTGCTGCAAGTTTAGAATACATGCTGGATTTTGAAGACTCATATGGAGGAAAGGATGTAAAATACCTCATTAATAATTTTTTACATTGATTTCATGTTGAAATGATAATATTTTGCATGTGTTATATACTCAATAAGATGCATTATTAAAATTAATTTCTTTTTATTTTTTTATGTGGCTACTAGAAAATTCAAAATTACACATGTGGCTTGCATTATATTTCTATTGGGCACTGCTGCCTTAGAGTCTGAGGAGATCCCCCACTCCAAGTCAGTGGGAGTGGGAAATAACACCCAGCGCCCAGTGCCACACAAGTCAGCAATCGTTGCTGCTTCTAGGAGTAGACTGGGTTCATCCGATGGCCTTGAGGCGTCATTTCTGGTGCCAGCTGTGTTTGTTGCAGTTGCCTGGGGTGATGTGTTGAGAAGGAACGTGAGACCACACCTTGGCTGAGTGGGAAAGAATGCCCTGAACTCCTGTCCCAATCTCACTTGCCCACTCAGGAGCAGTTTTTGATTGGCTTAAAGGACTGTTGAGTAGGAGCTTCCAGGAAACAGGATAAAGTTCAAGCCAAAGTTAAGATGATTCTGTTGGAAGGAACACCTTACAGGAGTTTACGCAGTGCAGGTGAGGGAAGATCTGCACACCTGGAATCATCCAGGCTGGCTGAGTTCAGCCTGCTAAACTACCTCCGGTAAACAGAGAAGCAGGGCCCATCCCTGGTTCAGTTACTGACACCACAGTGGTAGATCACAGGTGCCTACCTGTTGCTACACTCTACACGGACAGTTTTCCTCAGAAGATACTCACCGAATGTTAACTATACTTTTATTAAATGCTGACTATGGGCCAGGCACTAAGTTTCTTTCTATGCATTAAAAGAGTAAATAAAAAAACAAGATACAGTCCCTGACCTCAAAGGGATCATAATGTACTAGGGAGGCAAAGGAAACTTGTCCTTTGAAGGCAGCTATTATAAAATCATACCGTCTCGAGAAAGTAGGTGAGGATGTTCTGTGGGGCAAACGGGCTGAACTCAGACCTCACTCTTTAGTAGACGACCCGAGATATCAGATTGCTTTAGACCTTTAGTTTCTGTTTGTTCACTGCTGAATCCGCAGCACCAGCAATAATGATTGGGGCAGTTAGGTGCTGCCTAAATATTTGTTAAGTGAACGATGGTTTGGATGGTATTTCTGCACTACCCCTTCCTCACTGGAGAAAAGATCCAACCATGTCTCCCAGAGGAGACCTGGAAGCTGGAGAAGTCTTGGAACTAGCTAACTTCCTCCCCCTCTCCCTTCTTCCTTTCTTTCCTTTCTTAACTTCCTTCCAAAATTTGGTGCCTTGTCTGACTCTAAGCCAAGTCCCCCTCATCAATCAGTCTTTGTCTTTCCAGAACGTTCCCCAATTTTTCTCCTTGAGTTGTCCCACCCAAGAACAAGTTGCTTTCTCTCTTGCTATTTCCTATGGTCATTGCCCATTCCCCTACCATTTCCACTGATCTAAAACATGCATTTTATGCAGTGATTTAAAAAACTGTTGCTAATGCGTTGGTCTGGGCCCAAGGGGCCCTTGTGGATCCTTCCAGGGCAGAGTTAGAACTCTGAGGTCAAAAGGTTGGTTGCCTACAGTGTGAAGGCATTGGTGTCGGGGCCGAGAGGTTGATGGCTTAATCCAGATGCCCTGGGCACCCAGGCAGCTGCCTCCTGTTGTTGGTCAGCTTGTCCTTTCAAGGAACAAAGAAAACCCCCATTCTTACTTCACCAGACACACTCCACCTGTTCACATGAGAGGGCCCTTGAGCATACTCCGGATGGGGAGAGGGCTCCATATCCACTTTTATTAGATACACCAATGACTTCGTTCTGGGCATATACTTGCCATTATTTTTGGAAGGGGCATCTCAATATCACAACCTCTCTCTTCTGACAACCCAGGAGATACCTCTGACATCTGACTGTAATGTAGATGTTTCTGAAGATGGAGGATAACATTCGCACGAACCCTTGCCATTAATAGTATTGCTCTATTTAACAATTATTGCAACTTCTCAAGAGGAGAATGAAGTGCTTTAAACATTTTTTCAAAATCTACTTAAATGGTTCAAGGTCCATGTGGTTGGAGTGGCTTTCATCGTAATTGCTGATGCAGTCAGGAAGGCCTTCAGTCGGCCCGAGAGCACACCGTGCGACCAGAATGTGCTGAATGTCGTCTGTATTTCTCTAATGCCATCCTTCATCCAAGTTTATTTTAATGCCACAGTATTTGGAAAGAGTAATTTTCTAAGCCCTTGTCCCCAGTCCCACTTCCTACTTTCATTTTTTTTTCCAGAGGTTTGTGTAGCATATAAAATAAAACAGCGAATGTAGATCAAAAGTCTTCCAGCAGAGCTGGTGTTTCCTGTACTGCTTTATAGTTCGGGCTATTGATGGTATAAACTATATTCAAGTCTCATAAACAGAGCTTTTCAATTAAATTAAAAAAAATCATTAAGTGCTTGGTGGGTTGCAGAATAACAAGAACTTGGTTGTTTGAAGGCCCGTTTCATGCTTTGGGGCCAGTGTGGCCTACCACAGAGCCACACCACAGACTGTGAAGTTAGCAAATCCCAGAAACTTGACTGGAAGTCAGAATTGGTCCCATATGATTAAAAACAATTTATTCAATTACCCAGTTTCTTCAGGCAGAAAGCTAGAAGCGCTGAGACCGAGGAAACAAATGTGGAAAGTCCAGATTAAGCACATGTGTTAGGAAGACAACATATTGTCGAAGACAGTATAAACTGGATTCAGGACTGCACAATGCTTTTCCAGTTTAATACTGTGGCCCTTAAAATGGAAATAGTGATGCTTTATATTATAAAGGACTTTATGGACTGACTGATTAGTGCTTTCACAACTATATTCTCATTTCACCTTACTAATAATATGAGATTGTGAGGACCTTTTGCCTGGTTTAGTCTGCGGATTGCACTTAAATGCCCTTCCTCCAGGAAGCCTTCTCTGACACACTCCTGCGACCAATCTCCTTGCCACCCAGGACTGGGTTTGGTGCTGCCCACGGCGCTGGGTGCTTACCCTCTCACAGCACCTTCAGCCTGCTTGCATGTCGGCTGCTCGCTTTGGACCTGTAAAGGACTTGTGAATACAGGTTTTATATTAGTTAGTTCTTGTGCTCCCAGACTTAGGACACTATCCAGCACGTCAAAGGTGCTGAATTGAATTGAATTTTGATGGTGGCAACTGAGGTTCAGAAAACTTAAACATCTTGCCCAAGGCACTAGAAGGTAAACCCCCTGAGAATAAAGCCTTGGACCATCACATTCAGTACAATATCCTGAACATCTAGAAGAGTGCTTGGCACAGAGTAGGTCTTGAAAAGGTTGAATGTATGAATACAATGGATGAGTAGCAGAGCCAGGACAGAAACCCAGGTCTACACTATGAAATCCTGTACTACTCTCTCCACTACGTCCAAAAATGTGAAAGGAGATTGAACATATCATTTCATGAGCTCCTCCCATACTCACAACTCTATGTAAGCCTCTTTCACATTCGTGATCATATTTAATCTTCACAACACTCCTGGAAGCATTCTTGCATGAGGTTACACTTCTCTAGAGTAAATACCTAGAAGCATAGAGTAGATTATTTGTTCAATTTTATGAGAAATTGTCAGTTTTCCAAAGTGATTGCACTGTTTTACAGTCCTCACAACAGTCCTGAGAAAGTCAGAGTTGTACTAGGAAATTAAATCTACTTTCCCTTGACAGAAATATATTTAATAAGCTGCAAGTATTTGAGATGATTTTGGTGTTTTTCTTATCTTTCCAAAAGGCCTGCTTGTTCCTGTTTTGTACACTCTGTCTTTAGAATCTGCTTGGTTCTGAGCTCGTGTTCCACTTCATTTTAAAATACAGTATTTTTGTAGCTGTGATCTGATACGTGGAATTGTGCCATGTTCGTGTACATTGACTGGTATTTTAAGATATGAAAGCACTTCTAAAATTATAGAAAGAGGAATTGCAAAGTAATTCTCTTAATGGACATACTTATGTATAGTAATCCCTCCTGTTGCAATATGTATGCTTTCCAGCAAAGTTGATTATAAATTTTATAGAATATTCTATTTTTTACAAGTTTAAGGCACATCCCTTATTTACAGCTTTGGGTGAGAGAGGTGGGAAACTAAGATACTGGACATTATTAACACATAGTGTTATTTTTCCGGGAAGATGTCGTTTCCACTCACAAGTTTCCCTCTAGAGCATTTTTCTTGTGCTGGAACTTAGGTACATAATTGCCACAGTCCTACCAATCAAAACTGAGGAATTTCCCCCTGCACTTGGGAATTCCTTGAATTGGAATTTCTTTTTATCTTGACTATCTCTAAAGCTAGTAGATAATACTGCAGAAGTAGGGGCAGCCATCAGAAATATGATGTAATACTTCTTTAAAATTCCATAGGAGCTCAAAAAGAAGTAAAATTATTTAGTTCCTGAATTATGAATTTTGAAACTTGACATTTTTATATCAAGTATATTGAGATGATGATACCTATACTTATAACAAAACCAAGGAAAAAACAAATGCAATGATACAAGATGTTGTAGGAATAGAAGGGATGGGTATGATCTTAAGCAAAACAGACCATTTTTCATTCTAAACTTACACATTCAAAAAGTTGATCATTTAAATTGTAAATATTTTTCTAAATTATTGACCGTAGACTTTAAGTACAGTTTCGATGCATACAAGTGTTGTTTCTGTTTGTTTTATATTACTTTCATTTTCTTATAGTAATTTACTGCTACAAAAGAATAAGTAAAAGTTAGGAGCTTCTGAGCTTTGAGAATCAATAAAAAATAGAGATATATCTGTTTATCTTCTAGTTTAAGTAAACCATGTAATTAGCTACTTGAATGTTTAATTTTGGTTAGTTCATGTGTGTCTTTTCATTACCTCTGGCTTCCCCAATGGTAAAAGGGATGGTCCATTAGTTAAGCGCATTATTTTGAGCAAAGATCACCCTTTTCCTGGCTCTGTGCAGTATATTAGTGCCAGTTGAATGCATTTGTGAATTGTGATAAAAATGTCATGCACTAAATTGCAGCCACATTAGATCATGACAGATTTAGCAGGGATGACAAGAAGATTTCTTGAATGAATATTTGAAATTTTTTGTGATTTGAAAATCCCTGAGCCCTTTGCTCTCATAAATGATTACACTCTGCAACAGGGGAGACTGTATTTAATGATGTGATTAGTAGTTTGTGACATATTTTGCTTTGAGTTCCCTTGTGATTGAGTTACTCTCAAATAGTACTTTGGGGAGATGCATTAACTCTTTCAGTGCTGTAGGATTTAATTCAATGAAGCACTTCTCTCAATGCAACTTAAATGTTCTAGAATAGGGCTATCCAAAAAAATATATTGTGAGACACATATGTAATTTTAAGTTTTCTACTAGCCACACTTAAAGAACTAAAAAGAAACAGGTAATACTAAATTTAATAACATAAAATCAACCCACTATGTCTAAAATGTTATTTCAACATGTAGTCAGTATTTTAAAAACAATATTAATGATATAGCTTAGGTTCGTCACTCAAATAAGTCTTTGAAATCTGATGTTTACACTTAGTCACATTTCAAGTCTAGAGAGATCTCCCTATGTTTTTTGGTTTTTTTTGGAGATAGAGTCTTGCTCTGTCACCCTGGCAAGAGTGAAGTGGTATCATCATAGCTCACTGCAACCTCAAACTCCTGGGCTCAAGTGATCCTCCTGCCTCAGCCTTCCAAGAAGCTAGGACTACAGATGCACGCCACCACGCCTGCCTAATTTTTCCTATTTTTAGGAGAGACAGGGTCTCACTCTTGCTCAGGCTGGTCTTGAACTCCTGAGCTCACGTGATACTCCCGCCTCAGCCTCCCAGAGTGCTAGGATGACGTGCCTGAGCCCTGGCCAGGTCTCCCTGTCTTGAAGCCTGGAAGCCACTCACTGGGTTTTGTCATGTAAATTATAGAGGTTTTTTTTTCTTTTCTTAATTTAGAGTCATTTTTTACTATCTTTAAGTCTTAAGATCATTGGAAAGGGAAGTTTTGATAATTATAAAAGCCAGCACTTATTGACCCATCCTCCACGTTAAGCTTGTTACACCCACTCATTATCTCATTTATTTCACACAGTGAACCTATGAAGTTAGAAGTCTATATCTCTATGTCATATATGAGGAAATTGAGACACAGAGAGATCAATCTACCTATTTAAAGTCACATAGGTAGGCCGGACACGGTGGCTCATGCCTGTAATCCTAGCACTCTGGGAGGCCGAGGCAGGAGGATTGCTTGAGGTCAGGAGTTTGAGAACAGCCTGAGGAAGAACGAGACCCTGTCTCTACTAAAAATAGAAAGAAATGATTTGGACAACTAAAAATATATATAGAAAAAAAATTAGCCAGGCATGGTGGCACATGCCTGTAGTCCCAGCTACTCAGGAGGCTGAGAGAGAAGGATTGCTTAAGCCCAGGAGTTTGAGGTTGCTGTGAGCTAGGCTGATGCCACAGCACTCTAGCCCGGGCAACAGAGCGAGACTCTGTCTCAAAAAAAAAAAAGAAAAGAAAAGAAAAAATAATTAGCTGGGAGTGGTGGTGCGCAGCTGTAGTCCCAGCTACTCGGGAAGCTGAGGCAGGAGGATTGCTTAAACCCAGGAGTTTGAGGCTGCAGTAAGCTACAATGGTGCCACTCTGGTTTACCCAGGGCAACAGAATAAAACTGTGTGGAAAAATAAAAAATAAAATAAAAAATAAAGTCACATAGGTAGTAGGAGGCAGAGTAAGGATTTGAATTCCAGTTTGCTGAACCAACCCCCAGCTCACTGTGCTGGGAAAGGGACTAGAGACTCCAGGCATGTGGGCTGAGCCACCAGGAGCCCTCCCAGATGAGCCAGAGGGTGTGTACAGTTGGCAGCAGTCAGCCAGGAGAGCCACTAGGGCAGCTCTGGAACCCACCGGCTTTTCTGAACATCACAAGCAAGTGCTTCTCTTTTCTCAGACAACATTTTAGTTCATATTTATTAAGTGGGGCATATGAAGACACTTACCCCACTAACATCACAAAGACACATCCTTAAGCATGTTTATAAATTTGCCTGAGTCCCTGTGCCCCACATTGTTTGATGAGGACTCATTTTCTTTTTCCTGGAGTCTGAGTAGGGATCTGGAACATGAAATCTCCTAACCATGGACACAGGCAAGAAGGAAACCAGAGGTGGCTTCTGAGCATACTTTCTTGCTGAAAGGCTGAGAGGGAAAATGTTTTTCAGTATAATTGCTCAGGTGAACTACTGTCTTCTCATGGAAGGCTTTGCTAAGCCTCCCTGAGTTTGTTAGCACGCTGAGCATAGCAGGAGCTAGCCCTTTCCCCTGGGCTGCTTCCATTTGTCCATCTACACAGCAAATAGAAGAGGGTGGAAGGATGGAAAGACAGAGTTGGAAGTTTGCTGGCTGCCTCTCCATGGGTTCACTTTTATATCCCAGGGAGACAGAGGGTTCTGATTAAACCGAGTGTGGGACATCCACTTGAGCCATGTGAGCATCTGCTGTATGAGAAAAGATTGCCTGGGATCTAGGCTTCCAAATGCCCAAGATTTGGAGAAAATGACTTACTATGCATGACCCAGAAATATGATTCTTAATCTTTGGGATGAAAACAACCCAGTACTTTAGAAATCCAAAAATTATACTTACTGCCTGGGTAGATTTTGGGGCTGAAGATTTTCTAAATAACCAAAATTGGTATCAGTTCTTTTATCATAATTGTTGATCCAAGTATGAGTGGGGGACGATTAAACTAACATTTCTTGCTTGTTCTACAGTTCTAGCCTGCAGGTTCTAGTCAGTCATTCTGATGTGAGTCCTGTCATATCTCAGATCTCAGCCCTGGGTCTGAGCATTAAGTGATCCACCATTTTAAGTTTTGACATCCCACGATAGACATTCAGGACAATGTAGGAAACTTGTGAGCAGGAAGAGTCATTTTCTTTTTAGCCAATAAGTATTTGCTAAGTACCTGTGTACTAGATGCTCAGGGGAAACAAAAGTATGTCACTATGTTATTGCTTTCAAAGTCTGATTGGGGAAGTCAGTACTCATCTGGGGAATAAGAGTCAACGAGTTATAATCAAACAAGCTCTGTATTGCCCTTTCTAACAAGTTCTTGGGGATTTTGTAAAATATTAAAATTATGTTTGAATGGTATTAACAGGTTCTTATTAATGCAAAGGTTAAGGGGTTCAGTAAGAATAATGTAGACTCTGGAGTCAAACCAGCTGCACATCAAATGCCAGGTCTCACTAGCTGTATCACTCTGGGCATATCACTTCACTGTTTTGAACTATAGATTTCTTTTCTATAAAGCAATAACAATGATAATCTCTATAGGATTGCTGTAAAAATTAAATGTTAGTGTGGTTTTAAAATATGTCTGTACAGGAGATAGGATCAAGATGACTGAATAGACACGGGTAGTGTGTGCCTCCTTTTGAAAGAGGAACAGGAATAGTAAGAAGATTTTCATGTTTCAAACAGATCTTCTAGGAGAGAACACTAGGATTCACCAGGGAAGTGAGGAGAAGCACCAAAAGTGGGTAAGGAGAGGGTTCAGAGCAGGGAAACACAAGAGAGAAGCCCCCTCCCCACAGAGCTCCACACTCCAGGATGAGTTTTTACAATCTTGGCTACAAGAGAATCCCCCAATCCATGCGTGTCTCAAGCCTAACATAGGGAACTTCTTGGAGATTGCACAAAAACATTGTTCCAGGAGGGAACCCCTGCAGAATCCCACAGACATCCAAGCCTAAAGCCACTTGAGCTGGGCACCATTCTGGAGGCTAGATACTGCAGAATGGTGGGCACACCTGCTGCCACTGCGCAGCCCCAAGGAGGTATAGAGGAGCCCAGGCGTTCCTACTGACCCCTGGGAAGGTTCCCACTGCCCTGGTGTGGGCTGCTGTTTAGACTGAGACATGAGCAAATAGCATTCTCCAGTTTCCTGCCCATGCTACTTACCTGGATAGGGCTGCAGCCTTTCTGGTCATAGGCCCAAGGCACCATTTTGAGAATTTGACACTAGGCTGCATCGTACTCTAGGCTACAGCCACTACCTGGCTAAGGAGGGTCAGGGAAACCAGACTTGCCCAACATGTGCAGGACAAGACCCATTATCCTGCAATGGGCTGCTGTGAGACTGAGTCTCGAGTGAACTTCACTCCCCACAGTTTCCTGCCAACTCAGCCTGCCTGAGAAGGGACCCACACTGTCTGGTCACAGGTCCAAGGTGCCATTTTGGGAGTTTAAAGCCAGGCGGTGCCCTGCCCTCAAGTTGAATTTGGGCTGATGCCACTGTAGCCTCACCTAGCTGAGGAAGGGACAGGGTAGCCCAAGCACTCCTACACATACCTAGGACAATTCTCAGCGCTCTGCTACAGGCTTCTGTGAGACTGAGATGCAAGCAGACTGCGCCCCAGTTTCTTGCCCATGCTACTTACCTGAAAGGAGCTCTGCCTTCTTTGATTGAGAGCCCACAGCCAGCACCATTTTGAGAGTTTAACACTGGGCTGCTCCTTGCCCTCAGGCTGCGGTCAAGACGATGTAGCAGCAGCTGCCACCCATCCAGGAAGGAGCAAGAGAGACCAAGCTGTCCTAAGCACACTTAGGACAATACGTACCACTCTGTTATAGGCAGCTGTGGGACTGAAGACTAGCCTGCCCAATCTATTACAGCTACTAGTAACACCAACACAGACCACTTAGGTCCTAGTAGGTGAATCCATCATCACTACTGCTACCTCCCACATCAGACCAGCTGCTCAGGGGTCTGAGAACCCACCCACACACCTGGCCCTCTGCTTCAACCTACTAGCTTCTCGGCAAGCCACCTGAAAGCCCAAGAATTGGCCACCCAGGACACACTAACACCACTGCCAGTGTAAGCTGCTCTGAGTTGTTCCAGAATAGTCATGCACACGTAGCCCACTGCTGCCACTACTGGGGCCCGAAGACTGGCTCAGCTGGTGTCCAAGTCCCCAGCAAAACTTCACCACAGCCTCAACTGATAACTGGTCCCTTAGCCACCAATGAAATCACAGATACCACTCACCCTGTGTACTGCCTAAGAAATCACACTAAGATCACACTACTGCAGGTGCCCAGAATCAAAGCCAAAGTCTCCTACTCAACCAACAACACATACACATCTTCAGGAAAAAATTCTCATCTTCGAATGTGGGGAGTTAGCTACGCTCCCCGCAAGGAGTTGGGGTCTCTCAGGCAGGGGTCATCGCAAAGGATGAAAAAATAGTAGGAAACAAAAATAAAAATAATACGCAGAGCCAAAGATACAGTTTATAAAGTAAAGATTTATGAAGATAGACAAAGGAGGGTGCTGGGATGGTTACATCTCTTCCCACGAAAATCAGAAAAGACTGAAGTTTTACTCAGGTACTTATAGGGCAGTTACAGGTTCTCGGTTGCCAAGGGCAATGGGATTTACATAATGATAGATAGTTTGGTTTAGGGTCAAAGTCTTCTAAAAGGCTACTACAGATCCTTTAACTAACACTATCTAGGTGAACAATGAGTTATAAAATCCTCTTAGGGCAAACTTCTAAGTTTTATGATAAGGCTATTACTTTAGCAAAAACAGAGACATCGTGGCTCTGGTTATTGTGTATTAGAAGAGAGATTTTAGAAGTCAACATGAGCTGTGCCTTATGTTATTTACTTTAACCACATGGTTCCGTCTGGGCCTGGCTGGGGCAGCACATCTTTTTGATCAGCTCTTAGCATATCCATTTGATCAGCTCTCATCTCCGGAGGCATGTCTTTGTTGATCAGCTCTGGCATCGTATGGCTCTAGGCAAGACCTGCTTTGCCTTTCAAAACAGGTGAGAGCCATAAACCCAGATTGCAGCATTGCCTTGGAATGCAGCTGCTACTGACCATTGAGACGCCCTCCTGAGGGGAGGCAGCTTTTGATATGCGAACTAACACGTTTACATTTTCCTTTAGGGCAAAGCCTTGCTTGACTTCTGAAATCATACCTGTCTCTAAAAACATATGGGGCATTTCTATAAATGAATAATTCTTAGGCTCAACATTCAAATGCAATTTCAAAAAATCAGAACAAGTGACTGCTGTATCAAATATACAGATAGGAACAGAAGGACACAGGAAACACAAAAAAAAAAAACAAGGAAATATGACACTACCAAAAGGCCACAACAATTGTCTAGCAACAGATGCCAATCAAAAAGAATTCCTCATAATACTAGATAAAGAATTGGAAATATTGATTCTAAATAAGCCTAGTGAGATGCAAGAGAATCTGAAAACCAATACAAAGGAATCAGAAAATTAATTCAGGATATGAATGAGAAATTTACCAAGGAGATAGGTATTTAAAAAAAAATAAACAGAAATTCTGTAGCTGAAAAATTCACTGAAGGAAATATAAAACATATTCAAAAGCGTCAAGAATAGACTAGACCAAGCAGAAGAAAGAATCTCATAACTTAAGACAGATCTTTGGAAATAATCCAGTTAGATAGAAAAAAGAATGAGCAAAGCCTTCAAGAAATGGGGGACTACATAAAGTGACCAAACTTACAAATTTTTGGTATTCCTGAGGGAAAAGAAATCAAAAAGTTTAGAAAACCTATTCAAAGAAATAATCAATGAAAATTTCCTAGGACTAGCAAAAGAATTAGACCTTCAGATACAGGAGGCCCAGTGATCCCCAAGCAAATATATTGCAAAAAGCACTACACCATGGCATATTATAATCAGAATGACTACAGTCAAAGTGAAAGAGAATTTTAAAATTAGTAAGAGAAAGGCAGCTAGTTCCCTTTAAAGGAAACCCTGTCAGACTAACAGCAGACCTCTCAGCAGAAAACTTACAAGCCAGAAGAGAATGGGGTGGCATTTTCAAATGCTGAAAGGAAAAAAAAAAATCATCCAATATCATCTACCAGTTAGGAAAAAAATGAAAGAAAAGAAAAGGAAGAAAAAGAAAAAACTGTCAGACAAGAATTTTATATCCTGCCAGAATAAGCTTCATAAATGAAGGAGAAATAAAGTCTTTCCCAGACGAGCAAATGCTGAGAGAATTCATCACCATTAGATTGCCCCTATAGGAAATTCTCAAAGGTGTCTTAAACATGGAAATGAAAGGTTATTATTCATCATCATGGAAACACACAAAAATTTAAGACTCCAGGGTCTACTAAAACACACAGAGGAGGAAGAGAAATGAATTAAATGGCAACATGACAGAAGTTCAACAAACCACAAAGACAAAAAGTGAAAAAGAACAAAACAAAGAATTTATAAAACAACTAGAAAATTAAGAATATGACAAGAACAAAACCTCACATATTAATGTTAACCTTGAACATAAATGGATTAAATGTTCTGCTTAAAAGATATGGATTAGCAGAATGAATAAAAAAGCATGATTCAAATATATGCTGCTTACAAGAAACTCGACTTACCCCTAAAGACACATATAGACTGAAACTAAAAGGATGGAAAAAGATAATCCACACAAATAGAAACCAAATTCAAGTAGGAATAGCTATACTTATATCAGATAAAACAAATTTTAAATCAAAAACAGTAAAAAATGACAAAGAAGGTCATACATAATGGCCACTGGTTTTCCACAGACCTAGAGTCTATGTCTTTTTCCAAAGACTGTGAGGAGCAATGGCCTGCTTGTCTAGTGATCTGTACTTGCAGGAATTTGCTTGACATTCTCTGTAGAAACTATTTGTTTCTATCAATAGGAGTTTTTCACATTTTGCTATGACCATCTGACTTGTCATAAATGAGTGGGCTGGCAGTTCTTCACAACTTTGTATAAAGAATGCTGGTTCTTGTAGTGTGGGAGTAGTTTTGAAGAAGTTATGCTATATAGGCCGTTAGCAAAACATAGGCATATTACAGTCACCTAAATTAATTAGGTGTAATTAATTCTAGATTAGCTAATAAAACAATATAAGAACTTCTGCTTTTTTATAATGGTCAGAGTTTAGACCAACCTTCCCACTAGGAATAATAAAAAATGGACAAAATATACTAAAGAGGAATTGCTTGGAGACATGAGAGATCTAACAAGGCAGAATTATGAGAAAGATATGAAAAATGAAGAAGAAATAGAGAGATGAGCCTACCATGTGGGGCCACTTTTCCACTCAGGTGTCTACTGATCCTGAAAGAGGTAGCTGAGAAGCTGAGAAATGTAGCAGGGCTTTTGACTGCAGTGTAGAACAGGGGAATAACACTTGCAGTCCAGAACCTGCCAAAGTTGGGGGTGGAGCTAGTAAGTACCCCACACTTTGGATTGAGACACTGAATAGCTACCAGTAGGAGTGAGAATGAGCTCTAAGTAGACTGGCCCTCTCAGAGCCTACAGCTCAGTAAGCCATTTTTAATCCTTAAAACTGGATCAAGATTATCTCAGATTGCTGATTTCTAAACCTACCAATAGCAAAGTATCTCTCAAAAAAGAATGTCGGCCGGGCGTGGTGGCTCATGCCTGTAATCCTAGCACTCTGGGAGGCCGAGGCGGGTGGATCGCTCGAGGTCAGGAGTTCGAGACCAGCCTGAGCAAGAGCGAGACCCCGTCTCTACTAAAAATAGAAAGAAATTATATGGACAACTAAAAACATATATAGAAAAAATTAGCCGGGCATGGTGGCGCATGCCTGTAGTCCCAACTACTCGGGAGGCTGAGGCAGTAGGATCGCTTAAGCCCAGGAGTTTGAGGTTGCTGTGAGCTAGGCTGATGCCACGGCACTCACTCTAGCCCGGGCAACAGAGCGAGACTCTGACTCAAAAAAAAAAAAAAAAAGAATGTCATCAAAATCTCAAATTATTTCTACAAATTTTCACATATAGTGTCTACTACTCAACTAGTAATAACTAGAATCATGAATAGATAAGATAGTATGAATGAAAAAAAAAAAACAAGAAAAATAGCAGATAATGGAAACATAGGGTCCCACATAATGAATTTAGCAGATAGACTTTTTAAAAAATTTAATATGTTCAATGAGATTTAAAAAAGAGACTGGACATTTTAGAAGAGAACTGGAAACTATCAAAATGAACCAAGTGAAAAATTCAAGAACTGAAGTTTAAAACTTAATGGGTGGGTGGGTTAGTTCTTTATTGCCACATAACAAATCACCCCAAGCCTTAGTGACTTAAAGCAGCAATAATCATTTAATCTTCCCCATAGTTACTGTGAGTCAGGTATTCGGGACTATAATTTGGCTGGTTCTTGCTCGAGGTCTCTTATGAGGTTGCCATCAGATCTAGTCTGGGGAGCAGCCATCTGAAGGTGGCTCACTCATATGGATGGCAAATTGGTTCCTTTCAATGTGAACTTCCTCAGGGGACTGCTTGAGTGTCCTCATCACATGACGGCTGATTTTCCTCAGAACTAGAAATCCAAGCAAGCAAAGCAGAAGCTGCAAGGCCTTTGGTGACCAAACCTCAAAAGTTGACACAATGTCACTTTTGCCGTATTCTGTTGCTCACACAGATAGCCCTGAGCCACTGTGGGAGACTATCAAGAGTATAAATACTAGATGGTGATGATCCTTGCAGGGCCCTCTTGCTGGCTGGCTGCTATGATGGCTTTAACCACAGATTAGACATAGCAAAAGACAGATTTCATAAACAGGAAAAGGGAATTTATAAACAGAATAGAACACAAAGAAACAAAAGTATAGAAAATTCAGAAGAGGGGATACGGTATGTAATTGGATTTTCAGAGAAGAGAACAGAGATATTAAGGCAGAAACAGTACTTTATTTGAAGAGAATATGACTATAAATCTTCCAAAAGCAATGAAAGATATCAAGGTACAAATTCAAGAAGTCCTATGAATTCCAAGCAGGATAAAAGATAGTACAAAACCAGAGTCTCTCCCACACTATATGCACATACAATTAGTCTTTGATATTTTTAGCCTCTGTTTGAATACATTACTATTGATTTGAACAAAGCTGTTCATTTTTATTTTGGAAAAGTCTGAATGTGATGTGAGATTTTTGCAAGGTCTGTATTTCATTCTTAATTGTTTCTAGTCCTTGGTAACTAACCTTTGGATCAACGTGAAGCAGCATAAAAAAGGGAAAAAGTGTATTATAACAGAGAATAAAACTCCAATGAACTTGTCTAGCTCTAGCATTCAACTATTACTAACTGGTGCTCCATACATACAGAAAACAGTGATAGTTGAAATTCATAAAGATGATTTGAAAGTATTAAAATCCCATCAATATCTTTATTTTAATGTCATGATGTATTTATGATTTTTTTGTTAAATATATCATTATGTAATCCAGATCTTTAAAAATTAATCGTGTGTATAGCATTGGTAATTGTATTTGAATAACCCTACACAAACCATTCTTTGATCATGCTATGTCAAGCAGGAGTTAACTTGATATATACCTGGCTCTTTTGTTTAGAAAAACTGCCAGTTTTGCTTTTACTAGTGGTTTTTAAAAGGTAAGTATTTTAAATAATAGGGTTTACCAACAGAAATTCTAGTTAACATCGAACTCCCTGTATGTTGGTGTGGATTATGAAATAGTAAAGGCTGTCCATTTAGAGTTGGAACCTGGTTCTTATTCATGACAGGTAGGGACAGACAGCCATTCCAGCTTCAAATGTCGATTTGGTGGCAAGTCATAAGGATGTAGCTACCTTAAACCAGATTGGGTTTAATCCATTATCTCTTAGACTGGCTTCTTTCATTCTCAAATGAACTTGTTTTTCTTCAAATATAAATTTGAAATAAATGACTTAAGTTGGTTCCAGTTATCAAATTACATGATCCTATTTGTTTCTTCAAAGTTAATCAAAACTTGAGCATATGAGACATTCATGTCACAATCTTCATTTCCCAATTAGTAAGGAATTCAGTTCTTGTTATTCAAGTGGTTTCCTTTTCTCTCTAGTATAAACTACCAGCTTTGCTGTAGCAGAGCAAAGTTTAGAAGTAATGTTGTTTGCAAAAAACAACGTTTAAAAAGTAAGAAGGAGATGCTTCCACAGTTGGAGGAAAATCTAATCTCTTTTTTAGAAATTGAAATACATTGTTCTGTTGGTAATTATAACGTTATGCTTTCTCACCTGGAACCACAATTAACAATTGCACCTCTATTTGTGAAGAATTGCTAAACCAATACAGCATGATTTTAGATGTGGTTGTGGAGTATATAAACAATATTTTCTGGACACATACGTGTTTCTTCTTTTAACTGCAAGAGAAGAAATGGTTTCACAGGAATTATGTTTTTATTTTTTTTTTTATTTTTTTTTTTTTTGAGACAGAGTCTCACTCTGTTGCCCGGGCTAGAGTGAGTGCCGTGGCTTCAGCCTAGCTCACAGCAACCTCAAACTCCTGGGCTCAAGCGATCCTCCTGCCTCAGCCTCCCGAGTAGCTGGGACTACAGGCATGCACCACCATGCCCAGCTAATTTTTTGTATATATATATTTTAGTTGTCCATATAATTTCTTTCTATTTTTAGTAGAGACGGGGTCTCACTCTTGCTCAGGCTGGTCTCGAACTCCTGACCTCGAGCGATCCACCCGCCTCGGCCTCCCAGAGTGCTAGGATTACAGGCGTGAGCCACCGCGCCTGGCCAGGAATTATGTTTTTAAAATCTACTTCCTTGTCATGTAACTGAAGTTTAAAGTTTCTTTCTTAGCGCTGCTATAGCATCTCCCCAGGTGTGTACTGTTTTTGGCATCCCATGGCACAGATTTTGGTGTTATTAATATCAAGCTGCCTATTTTAACGGGAGTTAGAACTGCCCATGCAATTTTAGGGACAGATAGCCCCCACACATAAGAACCCTCCATCCAGGTGATTCTCTGCCGTAAGGCTGATCAGAAATTTGATCCTAGCTCAGGGGGGTTCCAGTGGTAATCAAACTCTATTTTTCCCTGGGTGAGGTTTCATTATACCTAATCAACCCAGCTTTAATGAAATCTCACCCATGGAGAATAGATTCTGTCTTCAGTTGGAATCCTCCAGAGGCAGGACTGCATTTCTGATCCGCGCTGCAGCTGAGTTGAAGTGCTCGGTTACCTGCCAACTAGACTGCACTTCCCCAGACTGCAACCAGTGTTGGAACCAAAATGCTGGAGAGAGAGTAGATTGGGAGTGAAATGGGTTCTGGTGGAAAATCTTCAAAAAAAGAAAATGTACAGAAAAATGATTGGCTCCCACTTAATCCAGTGAACCAGTATTACTCCCTGTGACCCAAGAAGAGGACAAGGTTTCAGTTGCAGCGGAGGGGATTCTAGGTTCTAGGTTCCTATTCTTAGTTCTCATACCCTACCCTTTATTGAGTTCCTACTGTACACCAGGCACTGGGTTCAGGACTGTACAGTATCTTATTGGACCCTCACAATGACACTATGAGGAGTATATTATTACCCCATTTTATAGCTAAGAAAACTGAGGCTCAGAGCATTTGAATATATTGTCCAAGGTTACCCATATTTTGGGGTATAGCTTGTACCCAAATCCAAATCCTTCTGACCTTAGAGCCCCCACCCAATTGCACATTTTGTCACATTTCCACCTTTTTAGTAGTTTTCATCTCACCTTCTCTGTCCACTCTTTCTTCTCCTCTGCCTGCCCTTCATTCATCCTCTTCTGGTCCCAGTTTTTTTTTTTTTTTCATTCTTTCTTTCCCCTCCCTTCATTTACTTTTCTTTTCCCCCAAACCCTGGATCAAATAGTTAAACAAAAGTTATTTGAGGAGTTAGGAGAAGGAATGGTGAAACCTGCAGGTGTTTCCATTTGTTCCCTCATGTTCCTTTAAATATTTTCACAAAGGTGGTTTCTGTTCATGCAAAGAAAAAAGGAATCAGCATTTCATGACTGCCTCCTATTGCTAGGCTCTGTGATGGCTGCTTTGTTTATATTTTCTCAATTACTTTGCTCCTTACAACATTCCTTTCAAGTGTTATTCCCATTTCATAGATGAGGAAGCTGGGACTCAGGAGGATTAATAACTTGTCCAAGATTGCAAAGCAAGTGTAGGAGCCATAATTCAAATTCAGATCTAGTGACTCCAAAATCTTTGCATGTTTTACCATAGCATGCTGCTTCAGAAACAGACTTGGCTGCAAGCCCCAGGCTTCCCAATTACTCTGTGCCTTTAAACAAGTTACTTCACTACTTTGGTTTTTGTCATCTATAAATTAGGATTAATGATAACTACACATAGAACAGTCATTATAACAAAATGCCTAACTCATGGTTGACTTTTTTTTTTTTTTTTTTTGAGACAGTCTCACTCTGTCACCCCAGGTAGAGTGCAGTGGCAACATCATAGCTCACTGCACCCTCAAACTCCTGGGCTCAAGTCATCCTCTTGCCTCAGCCTCCTGAGTAGCTAGGACTACAGCCACCATGCCTGGCTAATTTTACTATTTTTAGTAGAGACAGGGTCTCGCTCTTGTTCAGGCTGGTCTTGAACCCCTGAGCTGAAGCAGTCCTCCCACCTCAGCCTCCCAGAGTGCTAGGATTGCAGACGTGAGCCACCTCGCCTGGCCGCATGGTTGACTCTTAATAAATGCTACTCTCCCCCACCTCTTTTACAAAATGGGATGTCTAATGAGGTGAGAAATGCCAGGCATGGAAAATATCCCAGCTTCAATCATCTGTGATTTCTTGGTCAAAACAGTCTCCTCTTCTATATTTTATTTCGAGTTGTTAAACACTGCAATACATCCATCAGAGCTGTGCTCTGGCCTGTAGAGCAACATAGCATAGCAGTCAACAGTGTGGCTTTTGGACTGCTGCTGTCTGACCTTGGGCGAATCGCTTACCTTTCTGGGCCTCAGTTTCCTCCTCTGTGAAGTATGTGGTATGTGTGGAGATGGCAATGCCTACTTTGTAGGGTTGTAATAGGGATTAAATTAGATAATATATGTAAAACAGCTTCTAGCATAAAATACAAGCCAAATAAATTATAGTTATTATTACCATTATTTAATATTATTGCTATGGTTATTTTTTTACACTCTTGGGCTAAAAAAAAACTTTGAAGAAACACAGAGACTATACCTCATGACATTGTAATTGGACCCTGTTTTTGAAGAATGCAGGTTACCTACATCATTTGAAGTAATCAGTGACTTATTTGCTGATAAGCTCTGTTTTCCTTTTGCTCAGGAGCTGATACTAACGCAGGCAATGAGCTATGTTTCCCACGACACCCTTGAATAAAATGCCATTTCCTCAGGAACAGCTAGAAATACTGATGCTAATTTTTCCTGTGTTCAGGAAAAGCAAGAGCGCTCCTGCTGCAGTGGGCTGGAAGGAGCTCTCCAGAAATATTATGTCATCCTAATTTGCACTGCCAAGGGATGAGCTCATCGGGGCGGGGTCTCACAGGGCTGCAGCTGTGCCAGTTCCTCACTTGTACGATGTGCATCCTCCAAGCCTGCCTCTCCCTCACTACCCCCTCCATCCACCCCCTGCCTGCCTGCGCCAAACAAGAGGCACTGCATGATGAATTATTTAAAACCCGAAGCGAACTCTTGCAAAATATACCCAGGCATCAGAAGGCACGAAAAAAGCAAACCGTGCGTTTTGGTTATTTTGCATTATTTTTTAAAAACAAAAAACAAAAACAAAAAACAGTTGCAGAACTGCTATTGTCAGAAGAGACTCTTCTTTTGGTTCCCTTTGCTTCTTCTCCTTTGTCTCAGAGCAATATCTTTCCCCTGTTCTACTTAAAACAACAGCTTGATCAATGACTGAACCAGTACTAGGTTTGAGCCGATCGCAAGCCTGGCCCTGAGCCACAGGGCTGTAGCAAAGGAGAATGTCAGCGATTTTCCACATTCTTTTCATTATAATAAGGATTGTGGATATCTTTATTTATATACTTGCTATTCTACCTGGCAGTACAGGTTGTGGTTAGAGTCAGCCAAACTGAGTCTGCATTCCAACACAGATATTGGGTCACCTCTCCAAGCCTCAGTTTCTCCATCTGTAAAATGGGGATGATAATCGAACATAGATCAAAAGATTGTTGCAAACATTAAATGATTATTTCATGATAATTATTAAGCATAGTGCCTGGTCTACAGAATGTACTCAATAAATGAGTGATCATTAATAACATACGCACGTTCACCTGCTTTATTAGCCATTATAAGAGGGGGAGAGAGAGAGAGAGAGAGTTGGTTTGTATAAACATTAATTGGAAGGAGGATGTAAAGGCATTATATGATGTACTTTCCAGGAAATTATTTACTCATGAAAAAGGCTTTTTTTTTTTTTTTTTACTTTTTATTATGGGAATTTTTAAACATGCACTGAAATAGAATCATATACTGAGCCCCCATAGACCATCATCACACTTCAACAATTATCAACATTTTGGCAGCTTTGTTTTATTGACTCCCCACCTTTTTTCCAAAGTAGAGTATTTTAAGAGCAAATCCCAGACATCATATCATTGCACCCATAATACTTGAATATGTACCTCCAACAGAAAAGGATTTTATTTTTAATTTGACCACAGTTACTCTGAAACCCCACAACATTAAAATAGTTCTTTATTATCATCTAATGTCCACTCCATCTTTAAATTTCCCCAATTGCTCAAAAATGTCTTTTTATACCTTTTTTAAATAAAAATCACAGAAAATATTCCTCAATGCTTAAATGTTTTTAAAAAGAGATTTCTAAATATGTCATGTGAATTCTTGCTGTTTCAGAGCTGAATTTCAAACTGATTTAAAAACACATATATTGATATTTATGCAGTAAAAACAAAACCAAAATTGCTAATTTTTTTAAATCACTGTTATTCTGAATAATTTATATTAAAGTAAGAGGTTCTGTACTGGTTAGGATAACTAACAAATATGTATTAATTTTATAATTGCTAATTTTATATCTATGCTTCAGATGGCCAGTATTTTGATTTGCTCTGTATCTAAATGTATGACTTAAAATGTTATTTAAATTGACAATGTATAAACAAGATCATAATTTATTGGCTCTTTCCTTGCTATAGATATTCATCTTAGATTTTAAGTGTGTAAATCACTACCTACATTGGAAATTTGTTTAGAAAAATATGTAATGTTCAGTATTGCCAATAGCTGTTTTTGTTTAAATGCAAACATTTAACTTTTAGAAAATACATCTCTGTCCATTTAAGGGCAAGCTCTGTATGGCTCCACATGTGTTTAGAATTCATATAATCAGTGTTAACAATAAGCCTCCAGGGAGACATGAGTTAGGTCCATAAAAGTTTATATGTACACTTTATTTTTCATAAAGGATATTGTCTATGTTTCATTGCTGAATATAAGCTTGCAGGATGACATCATATTCTTCTTTGACAAATCAAGGTCATTCAAAAGGCTCTGAAAGCCGGGCATGGTGGCTTGTGTCTGTAATCCCAGCTACTGGATAGGCTAGGGTGGGAGGATCACCTGAGGCCAGGAGTTCAAGGCTGCAGTGAGCTATGATCACGCCACTATACTCCACCCTGGTGGCAGAGTGAGACCCCATCACTAAGAAAAAAAAATGAAAATAAAAATAATTTTAAAAAGCCTCTATGATCAGGCCCCAATTACTTTTGTAGCAGTATCTCCCGTAACTTCCTCTTTTCCCCATCCCTCATAGACCTGAGACTCCAACCCGGTTAGACAGCTTGGCCTTCTCTCTGTGTTTTCTTGTCCCTGTCATTATTGTTCTCAAGCTATTCCATATACCTGAGGTGGGGTTGCTGAATTTAATAAATAAAAATATAGGAGGCCCAGTGAAATTTGAATTTCATATAAACAATGATTATAAATCTTTAGTTTATGTCCCAAATATTGTGTGGGATATATTTATAAAAACAATTTTAGGAGTCCACTTGCTCAGGGCCTCTTGGGCGTGGCTCTGGGTCATGATCCTCAAATTTGCCTCTGAATAAATCTCTTTAAAATTAAAAAAAATAAAATTTATTCATTGTTTATCTGAAATTCAAATTTAACTCAAGTCCTGGGCTTTATCTGGCATTTCTAACCTAAGGAAACCCTTCAATAGCTGGCTTTTCTTCCAGAAATCCTTCCCCAGTGCCCTCCTTCCACCCTACTATCAACCGCAGCACTTTGCTGGAACCTTTAACAAAATACATAAGCACCCCAACATGTTATGGTGATTTGTGTGTGTCTCCCTACCAGTTTGTGACACAAACGGTATGTCATATTCTTTGAGTTCTAGGATTTAGCATTTGCACTTGGGTGAAGGGGTGGGAGATGTTGCTCTAAAAGTAGACAGCAGATCGTAAAGGGCTTTATATTAATAAACCACACTTGGAAATCTGCATCTAAATTATAAACAATGAAGAGCCATTGGAAAATTTTCACACCTGGAATGGCATGATTTCATTGAACTTCTGAAGAGACTGGGTGGAGGCACTGTGGAGACTGAAATAAATGAGAACTAGGGCAGGGAGACCAGTTAAGAGGTTATTGTTTGGGGAGGAAGGACTCTGCAGAGAGGAAATAGCCTGAATTAGGCAGTGGTGGTGAAAAATCAGAATGGGAGAAGGACTTTAGGGTTATTTCTGAAGTAAAATCAATAGAACTTGGGATCAATTGGCTGTAAGGAGTAAAAAGGAATGAAGCCTGACAGCTCCTAGGTTTCCAGATTCTTCAGCTGTTTAATGAAGATTCCATTAATGGCAGGCAGGAAGACAGTTTTACAAGGTCTGGACAGGAGAGATGTTTGGGGGAATCATCACTGAGTCTTGAGAGTTAAAGCCATGATAATGGATGAAGCTAGCCATAGAGAGTGTAGAAAATTAAAATAGAGAGGGTCTCGGAAATGCCAGTTTGCAGATAGGTATTTGTCATAAGTGAATTAAAGAAAAGGCATGTGGTTGAATGAGCCCAAACCAAGCATCAGGTTGGAAAAGGAATAGTGAGTCATTAATATGACCTTGCTATTCTACAGCCAGAATATTTGTGTAAATAGGAAGAGTCATTGGTTTCATTTGGTTTATTATTGACACCATCTTTGACTCCCTGAAGGAATATCACTTAACCTCTTCCTGACTAACTCCTACATGTTTCATCTGGATTTGTTAGACTAATTGAATATGGCAGATAAAGTACTTTGAGGGGTGTAAACCAGAAAAAAAAGTGAAAATTCCAACATCATCAGATAATTGATGACATAAAAAAAGTAATTCCTTCCAAGAATCCTCAAAGCAGCACCATTTTTATGTATAGTGTTTGTGTAAATATAATACAGTTCCACCTAAAAGGCTTGCAATGGTGTTGGAAGTATAAAAGCTGAGGAGAATCGGTGTGGGAGGCACCACCAAATAGCATTTCCCTCATCAATACCTAAATAACAATTATATAAAGTTCTTTTGAAATGTTAGAATAGGAGAACATCTATTAACCAGCTCCCTGGAGTAACCAGTGTTTTCCATTCTGATACTTAAAATCACAGCTGACAGGCTACTCTCCAAATTGGTGGTCAGCAAAACTTTTTGCACATGGGTCTTCTAAAAGAATTTTGAAAACTATGTACCTTCCCACACAATTTAAAGTTGAAATCTTAAATTTTACACTATAGGTCTAAATAGTTGCAAAGCATGTAATATTGATATTTTTACTGAAAAAAATTGTAGCATTGCTCTTAAGGGGTCCAGTGGAATCTAAATACCATAGAGATTTGATTCTCCCATCATCCATTTTCTTAAAATACACAATAAGCTCTTTTTTAACTGGCAGAAATTTTACTTGTTTCTCTTCTTTTTAAGTCATTTTCCATCCCACTTTCTCCACAGAACTTTATCCTAATATAATATAGTAATGCTTTAAAGGTTTTATCAGTCATCCTAGTATACTTCTCTAAATCATACGTATAAATTTACATTAAAATATTTTGCATTTCCTTCAACCATATGATCCTGACTGCTTAACATTATTTCTCTAGTATGAGTTACAGTTACTTGTAGTGGACATTTGATCAACACAGCATATATTCATTAAAAGTTTGATAAACAAGTGACTATAAAAAATAAAATTTTCTTAAAATCTCCCAACGAGATTGAGGAGCTTTTAAAAATTCATTTATCTATGGATGAATAGTATATATTACTAGAATGAGACACTATTCAACCTTGATTTTATTCCTGTTTTTCTTTCTTAATGGGAAGAAAACTTGTACCCGTAGTCAAGCAGATGGCAGTGGAAGGAGTTTTGTTATATCTGTGTCACTCAGTTATCTGAACTGCTTCCACAGAGATACATGCCAAATATCACATAGTACTATATCATCCAGTGGGTTCTAATGATCTAATTTGATTAGGGTCTCTTTTAATTTTCTTGAAACCAAAGAATTGGAAACAACTTGAGTTGCAAAAGAATTATTTTTATCCAATGCTTGGAGTCATTCACTTTTTACAACACTAACAATGATTTTTCTAATTGACTCCTTAATTGCTACCCTGGAGGTGTTAACCATTTTGGGACAATTCACAGAAAGATAGATGAAAGGTTGTCTTTTTTTCTTAAAGTGGGAGAGAGTCGTTTGGGGATACTATTCCCAATAGCAAATATATTCTCAGATCAGTAGTAGGAGAGAGAACACTGTAGAAAGTGTACATACAAGTTGAGTGTAAAAACAAATTATTTCTATAAAAACTAAGTCGGTTGCTTTGAAAATGGCCAGTTGCTTTTAAAATGGATGACAGCTAGATGCCGCAAACACTACAGAAGATGAAAAATCTTTAAAATATTAAGGACTTTGCACTTCTTTTGCTTGGAAAAATGACTTCAAATGCTTACTTTATTTTAAATCACAACTAAATATTTTATACAATTCATGATTTGTGCGATGATAATTAACACTTATTGAGAGGTTAGCATGTGCCAGGACCTGTCCTAATCAATTTGTTTGTATACCTTAGTTAATCCTCATGACAGCCCCATGAGGTGAATATCTTTTCATCACCATTTTACAGATAAGGAAATTGAGATACCGAGAATGTAACTAGCTCAAGATCACATGGTTAATAAGAAACACAACCAGGAAGTCTGGCTTCAGAACCTATGTTCTTAATAAGTAAGCCTCTACTCTAAGACCTTAGCCTAGATTATATTTATATTTTGAGTTAAAAATAAAGTGTGTAAAGTCCATTTGTATAGCATTTTTATGATTTTCCTCTTTAATAAACTTTTTTGATTAACTGATCAAACAAATGTGTTAAGAAGTCTTCCAATGGACTGGAAATGTTAAATAATAATAAGTTTCTGAAACAATAAGCCAGGAATGATGTGGGGCATCTTTTAGTCTCCAAAAACTGTTTAGTCAGTTTCCTTAGAAAAGCATAATAAATCATTTTACACATGGCAAAAGTGGATATTAAAAAGTTTTAAGCAACTCTAAACAGATGTTTAACCAATTAAAATTTTTAGCCAAATGTTATAAATTTCTCTCATTTCATTATGCCTTTGAAAAATAATTCTCAGAATACCTTTAGGCAACACCATGGAGTAAAGTTAACAATATAAATATCAATACATTTTAATTAAACAGGCAATTGAACGCCTGTGCAACTTCTAATGCAAAACATCTGTGACTACTTATATGCTCTTCTGCCCAACTTCCACTCCTTCAACAATTCCCTGCTTTCATTTAGCATGTCTGAGATATTCAGACTATGAGCATCTGCATATTTTCTTCCTTTTCCTATAAAGGAATCTCAAGCCTTCTTTTCTATTTCCTTAAAGTTACCACATCATCCCAAAGTAAATTTAGTTTTATCAAGTTTTAACATTGAAATTGTAAATCTCTTCTGAAACATCTACTGCAGGCCAGACCTGTGTTAGACTCTGAAGGCAGCGCGGTGAGCATGGAAGAAAGTGCTTCCTTCCTCACGGATCTTATAATCTGGAAGAGGGTATGAGCGATTGAACCACAGTCACAGGTGTGATAAGTAATGCGAGAAGGGTGGTGGCCACACCATGTGAATGGGGCCCTGGCAGTTGTGCTACTCCATGGACCTAGTTGATGAGCCATTGAGAAAACCAGACTTTGTGCTGTAAGTCCCTGACCTCTGCCCGGCCCAGGCATGGCAGACTGCCTGGTCGGCTGAGTGACTTCACTAACTCCCTCGTGGACTGGCTGCATGACTGAGATTGATAAGACTAACCAATGGGCTGCTGCCAATTAACCTTTTGAATGGCTGTGGCCTACTGGACAGCTTTGGTCCCAGCTTTTGAGCTTTCACTTCTAGATGAGAAACTGGGGGCTGTGGAAAGACAAGTTCTTCCTGGCATCTCCTGCTTTACCCTGGAGGGGCATGAGAGCAGACTTGTGTTGGTTTCCCGTATCCCCCATCCCCATGGGCTCTTGCTGCTGTCAAGAGAACTGACCATACAAAGGCAGCAGGAGAGCAGCCCCTTTCCTTACCCAGATGCTTAGCCGTCTCCATGCTGAGTTAGTGAAATAGAACGTTCTGGACTAATACAGAAAGTGGTTCATATAGGAAGTTCCTGTGACTACAAAACAGAGACTGCTTCATAAACTAGTCTTGAAAATTCACCTCATACTTTAGCATGGCCTATATACAAACATTTATGAAAAGAAAGTTCAGAAGTTCTCTTATAACTTGCGTGACCTTGGCTGTGAAACTTTGAGAACAGGTAGGAAAAAGGAAAGAAAGTAACAATGGCTTGGTGGCTGGGGCTGAAAGCCCTAGGGCTGACTTCTAAAGGAGGTAGGGCACAGATATATAAATCCCTTTGTACGGGGAGCTTGTCAACTTCAGACTTAACCCAGACTGAGGCTGATGTCCCAGGAGCCACATCTGGGTGATGGGGGAATGCCGTGGGCATCACCAGCAGGAGGTGGTGGTGTCCTGGGAAATGCATGGATTTTAGAGGCAGACAGGCTTGAATTTAAATCCTGGCTTTGCCATTTAATAGCCGTGTGACCTTGGACAAATTAACATCTTTAAAGCTCTTCACTTTCTCCTGGTGTTATTGTGAGGATGAAATGAGACAACGTGTATAGAATATTAGACCAGTGACTGCATCCCATCAATCTTAGTTCCTTCCATTACAACTAAGCTAAACGATTTCCTGAGGTCACACGGTCGGTTATGCGGAGACCAGCCCGGAGCTGGAAGGCAGACTCAGCTCAGTCGAGTGTGCTCCTTTCTCATGTGCTTAGTAACCTGCTTCTGCTAGCTGCAGCCGTGACCCGCTTTCTCCCAGCTCTCAGCTCCTAACACATTTTCTAAAAACAGAATGACAAACATCCATGTGAAACATCCATGAATTAGCTGAAATCCTTGATGCAAAGGAAGAAAATTCCCCCAAAGAAGGTTTATGGGAGCAAGACGCCCTTCTGAGTACACATGAAAGACCCCAAATCTGCTATTTACGATATGAGTGGTAGCTCTTTTGTCCCAGCTCCTTAAAGCTTTGTGATAATTGACCCATGTCATATTGTGAAAAGAGTAACCCTGCCATTACTGGCCTAGAAACTAATAGTTATGTGTATACTAATCAGTAGTTATTGTTACTTTTATCTTTTCTGGAAGCATTTAGTGGAAGCTTGTCAAACTGTTCTGGTACCACCATGTGTGACACACAGGGTAGTCTTTGATGATAATCAAGATGTCACTAGTGACTTCCTTTGTTGATTTTAAGCATCAGTAAAATTTTTGTTATCCAATTGAAACCAAGAAAAATGTATAGAGTGCCCACTCTGTGCAAGAAATGGACTAAGTCACTAAAGAACACAAAGATGAAGACAGTGTGGCTACTGCCAGCCAGAAGTTTACAACTGAGGAAGAGTAACAGACATGTGTACTATACGTGGAAAATCAAAATACGACACTGTACAAAAACTATATCAGTTAGCTGTTGGCACGATAATGCTAAGTAGCAAAGCACCCCAGACTCAATGGATTGAAACAAGAGTGATGTTTTCTCACTAATTCATATGCAGGTTGGCTGGGGGTGAGTTGGTCTTGACTGAACTTGGCAGGGCTGGGCTTCAAACTGCAGGCTGGGTTCAGGCTTGTTCCATGTGACTATCAGACTCCTTGGATTGGCAAGCAAGCCAGGACATGTTCTCATAATGATGGCAGAAGTGTGAGAAGGGCAGACAGAAACCTGTGATGCCCTTTGAAGCCTAGATTCAGACCTGTATACCACTACTGAGTCTGCCCGATTTCATTGGCTGAAGCAAGTCTGATGGCCAAGCCCAACAATGTGTTGGGAAGAATGCTCTACTAAAGTGTCAGCTGACACGGGCTTGGGGACACAGAGGACTTGGGTATGGGAAAAATGATGCAGACTACCACAGTAAGACAATAAAAGTTCAAAGTATTAGGGGTACAATGTAGAGATTAGGTAATTTTGATGGGAGAATCAGTCTTTCTTTCTGGAGAACATGGCATTTGAGATAACCTTGAAAAGTGAGTAGAAGTTCAGTAAGCTAAGCTGGGGGTTGGGGTATTCTAGATACAGTGAGCACCATAAAGAAAATCATAAACAATATTGACTTTAATAAGGTGGTGACAATCCTATGGAGTGGCTGAGGGCCCAGAACAAGGGATCACCGGAAGGTGGAAATGAAGACTGGGAAGGCACAGGGTAGCAGTTCTTAAACATTTTGGGTTCATTTGAGAATTTGTTGAATGCTCTGAAACTTTATCTAGAAAAATGCACATATGTACACTTAAATATTTGTGTGCAAGTTCAGCCCTGTAAATACATAAGAGAGAAGGAGACAATTCTAGACTGGAATCAGCTCATGAATGGCCTTGAATGTCATGCATGCCAAGAGGTTTAGCCTCTGTTCCGCAGGTACTATGGAGTCATCAAAGATTTTTGGTTTAGAAATGAAGAAGTGTCATGATGAGATCTAGGTCTAAATTTCAGCAAGATCACATAGGAGGTAATTTGAAGAATTGAATAAAGAAAGGAAGAAGGAAAAAACTAGAGGTAGACAGACCAGTTAGACAACCAGTAATAATCCTAATAAGAGGACAATACCTAGGAAAGGCGATGTAAAAATCAGGGAATGGATTGGAAAGAACTTGCAGTAGCAGAATCAAAAGAACCTGGAGTTCAGGTTGGCAAAGAGGAAGAGGGAGGCGGCGGAGGTTTTTGTGTACATTCTCTCTCAAGTCTCACAGTGCCCTAAGAAGCACATGTTACCATTCCCATTATCAGTTGAGAAAATTGAGCTACAAAGTAGCAAAACAAAACTTCTGCCCAGTTCTACAAGCTGTAACATCTCTGTCCCACCTTATCCTCCTGCTAAAGTATAATCTTCAGGAATGTAGCTCGCTGCCTGCTCAGTGCCAGACACAAACTTGCGCATAGTAGGAACCCATGAATGTTTACAGAAGAAATAATTAAAAGAGTAAGTGGCTCCGTGTGCGTGAACGGCATTGTGGCAGAGCATCCGGAGAGTTGAACGTCTTCTCACAGTGTTAAGTAACAGTCCTGCTGTTAATGCGATGACCATGGAGTGATGGGTGGGCTACAGTTGGACTTCAGACATTTCACACATACATTTTCTACTTAAACTTTTCCCTGCCAGGGTTTTACATTAGCTAAAAGTGTCAGAGAAGCTTTAAATACTGAAGTTATTTAAAGAGTATGGAGTGCCTTTGCAACTTAAAAATGGAAGTGTGATAAACTTTAAGCAGTGTTTTAATTGGCCTTTCTTAGTTTTCCCTGAGGCGGATAAACCAAACCAGCAGAGGAAGCTGACAGTGAATAGCAGCAAGTAACAAATCTTGCTGATCGGCACTTAGGTATCGTTCCTGACAGCACATGCCTTCCATGTAGAATTTAATATAAAGCTCCTTCACTAGATTACAACTGATGCATATTGTAATCCCAGTTTGAATAGATTCTTGAGTTCTTGTTTTCAGATTTTAGGAACAGACATGCAATCCTAAGGATATGGAACAGAGACCAGTGCCAAAAATATAACTATTTTGCTTAAAATTGCTAAGTTATGAACGAAAACAGTTTAAATGACTCAAAACTCAAAATGTATTAGAAGTTTTCTGAACATGCAATTAGACATCTGTCCAAAAACTCCTGCCTGTGGATCAGGTCCTGTCATAATACACTTCCTGTGCACAGCTAACAGTCTTTAAGAATCAACGTCAGCTTGAATACTTGGGCTCCAGATGCTAGAAGGCTAAGAGACAATATCTTTGGGTGATCTAAGGACAGAGGGTCTCAGAGAAACTACGATTCCTTTTGTGAAATGATGTGATTTCCTTTGACTCTACCAAGGGAAATCAGGGCTTTAGAAAGCAGGCTGGGCAGGAGATTGATCCTACTAAGCGTTGGAGAGAATCTGAGTTTCTTGACCTGTGAACACCAAGGCCTCTGAAGTTAAACTCCCATAGTTCCGATATGTCATGTCCTTTGGCTTAATGCTCCTCCCCTAGTGTTTATAATGAAGGATGAAAGCAATTAGATGATGTCAAGAGAGCCCCTCTGGGCCGGGTGTGGTGGCTCACGCCTGTAATCCTAGCACTCTGGGAGGCCGAGGCGGGTGGATTGCTCAAGGTCAGGAGTTCGAGACCAGCCCGAGCAAGAGTGAGACCCTGTCTGTACTAAAAATAGAAAGAAATTATCTGGTCAACTAAAAGTATATATAGAAAAAAAATTAGCCAGGCATGGTGGCGCATGCCTGTAGTCCTAGCTACTCGGGAGGCTGAGGCAGGAGGATCACTTAAGCCCAGGAGTTTGAGGTTGCTGTGAGCTGGACTGACGCCATGGCACTCACTCTAGCCCGGGCAACAGAGCGAGATTCTGTCTCAAAAAAAAAAAAAAAAAGAGAGAGCCCCTCTGAAGGTGGCGATAGAATAGGAGTCCCCAGGCTCTTGTCGTGAGAGGTTCTTCACCTGTTCACCTCTGAATCAAACTCAGTTCTTAACCCAACTCCTTCTTAGTGTCTCCTGGCAAGTTTTCAAAATATCGGTGCTCCAGCCCTACCTCCAGACATTCTGATTTAATTAGCCTGGGGTGGAGTTGAGCATCTATATTATTTTCAAAAGTTCTCCAGGGAAGTCTAATATTCAAGAAGGTTTAAGGAGTGCAGGAATCAGACCAATCTTGTAAGCAAGACTTTGGATGGTAGAATGAGGGATCCTCTGGCTTCATCCCCTCCCTTGGGCCTCATGTTCCCACATAGCCTCACATCCCCAAACGGAAATTGAAAGACAAAACACAGAGGGCCTAGGAGTATGCCACTCTAATCCAGATAGCAAAATCACTGGGGTTTTTGCCAGGGGATATTGTCCCAAAGCTCTGTGCTCTCTGGAACCTGTTCTGAGGCTTGCAGAACCCTCCTTTTGGATATCAGTGTCCTTCTTATAAGAAAAAGAATAAAATGCTCACTTTGAGGAGCAGTGAAAACATCCATCTCAGATAGTCTTATTGAAAACAAAGGATGAGGACAATTTAATTCACACCTTGTGTGGGCTTAATAAATTAATAAGTGATCCTAGAAATGCATCCTGTGTTTCTACCCATGAGAATAGGGGAGTAAATTATTCTTTTGCAACATTATCTCATTCCCTGTCCCATCTGATAGACATGAGTACCTGAATGCAGAATGTACTTATTTGGCCTGTATTTTAATGAGTAATTTAATTTGATGAGTCAGAGTTTTGGTTTTCACTGCCAAAAAATATAATCAATGTGCATCTATAATTCTTTTTCATCTTAGAAATCACTATTGTTTCCATGGAATCAGTTGAATTGATGAGTATTAAATCTGACTTCTGCTTGTGTGCGTGGAGGCAAAGTGGCAGAAAAGAAAGATTAGTGGTGATAGAGAGATTTTGTGTTATACTGAAAGATCACAGTCCTGGCCCTGCCCGCCTCCTGCTGGCACACGCCCCGCCCATGTGACCTAGAATAGGACCAGTGTGTTACCTGCGATTGCATTTATGAGATGATTTATCAAGGAAATGGAAACCAGTAGGCACTAAAAGAAGTTCCATTTTGGAGTCCTCTTTTCTTGAAAACAGCTGCCCATATAAATATGTGAAGCCAGGAAGGAAAAGATCAAAGGCACACAAACGAGGCAGCAGGAGGTCATTAGAATGTCCAGTAATGTCATAGAATGATTCACGCTTGCCGAGAGGCACCAAGAGCTTCCTGGTGGTCACTAATACCGCCTTAGAGCCTTGGCAATAGTCATTGGTTTATTGATCAAGAAATTAAAAACAAAATCAAACAAAAAAACCCAGAAAGTTTAATATTTGGATGAACTTTTTAAAAAATTCTCATGGACGAAAGAATCTATAGAAGAGGCAAAAGTTTAGAATAGTGCAGAATTTTTCGTTGATTCATTCATTCATTCAACAAGTACTTGTTGGATGCTACATGTCAGCCACTGTTCTCAGCTCTAGGGATACAACTGCTTTTCATCACTATTGATAGACTTTCATCTCAAGATGTGATGGAGGTTCACAAAAAGTTTTTTCCTCTGGTCTGTTTCATGTCCATTAGCCTCGGCAAGAATTCCCCCTAAGTCAAGTATTATTCTCATTTGGCTCTACAAACTTTCTGCAAGATGGCAGGGGTTTTGTTTTTTGTGGGTCCTTTTTTTTTTTTTGGAGACAGGGTCTCTCTCTGTCACCCAGGCTAGAGTGCAGTGGCATCATCATAGCTCACTGCAACCTCAAACTCCTGGGCCCAGGCGATCCTCTGCCTCAGCCTCCCAACTAGCTGGGACTACAGGTGTGTGGCACCACACCCAGCTAATTTATATATATTTTTTTAAGAGACAAAGTCTCACTCTTGCTCAGAACTCCTGTCCTCAAGCAGTCCTCTTGTGCTGGCCTCCCAAAGAGCTAGGATTATAAGCATGAGCCACCGCACGCAGCCTCCAAGATGGTAGTTCTTATAAAGACAAAGAACATGCATATGATGCTACAGCTGCTGGTGAAAGAATTTGGACCAGCACACAAAACAACTGGTATTATTTATCCAGGGAAAAGTGACAGCAGTGTTATCAGGCCCTCTGTAATATAACAAGTTGAAATAGTCATTTTAGGATTACAGTGTGTTCCTTTAGAACCCAAAGCAAGTCTGTTGGGTGAGGCTCGTGGCCCAGCCATCCCCGAGGTGTATCCCTCTGAGTAGTACAGAAGAGGGTGTCCTCCTTGATGTCAGCATCAGACAGAAGGAAGGCCCTTCTGAGCAGGCAGCACCCACTGAAATGAATCTTAAACAATGACATTTAGACATGACCAGCTTCTGTGATGACAGTAAAGACACATTGCTGCTAAAAGATATGTATAGGTTAAAGGAATTTCCCCTAAATGACCTATCAGTGAAAAAGCTCACTGTTTGAAATTATCTTGCCTGTTAGTTTACTTCTGTATTATGTCTTTTCTCCATGCCTCCTCTATAAGGGCACGTGCCTTGTCTTATTCACCAATACCTAGCTCAGGTGCCTGATATGAAGTTAATCAAATAGTTCATGACTAATATGAACTATTTGAATGAATAACTGAAGATAGAGATGATGCAAACCTGGACAGGACATTGGATTTCATATCCTAAAGCTTTCAACTTAGTGAGATGACCAAACTGAAAAGGTGACATTTAAGAGCAATAAAGATGAAATATATTATTTGGGCCCCAGTTAACATCTGCACAAGGGCAGGATGGGGGAGACTTGGTTAAAAACAACACCTATGAAACACTTAGGAGATTTAGGTGAAAGTAAACTCAGCATGAGTCAACAGTGTGAAAAGCAAGTGTCAACATCATTACTAGAAGTAGTCCCTATTGCAGTCAATCAATTTTCAACAGGCTGCCAAGACAGTTCAAGCATTGTCCTCTTAACAAATGGTGCTAAGACAATTGGATATCCACATGCAAAAGAATGAAGTTGAACCCCTACCTCAACCATATTTAAAAATTAACTCAAATGGATCAAAGACCTAAATGTAAGAGGTAAAACTATGAAACTCGTAGAAGAAAACATAGGAGTAAATTTCATGACAATGCATTTGGCAATGGTTTCTTAAATATAACACCAAAAGCATAAATGGCAAAATAAAAAATAGATAAATTGAACTTCATCAAAATTAAAAACAATAGTGCTGCAAAGAACACTACCAAGAAAGTGGAAAGATAGCCCACAGAATGGGAGAAAATGTTTGCAAATTATCTGTCTTACAAGGGTCTAGTATCCAGAACATAAAAAAAACCTCTTAAAACTCAATATTAAAAAGACAAATAATACAATTTAAAAATGAGCAAGAAAGGGTAGATAGGGAAAGATTTGTTAAAGGATACAAAATTACAACTGGAAAGGAGGAATAACTTCTAGTGTTCTGTAGCACTGTAGAATGACTACAGTTAGCAATAATATATCATATAGTTTCAAATAGCTAGAAAAGGGATATTGAATGCTCCCAACACAAAGAAATGATAAGCGATCTCATAATTATATATTATGTGTCCAAACATTACTGTGTACCCTGTAAATATATATGATTTTAATATGGCAGTTTAAAAGAGAGAAATTAACATGGAAAAAAGTGGACAAGAGACTCAGACATTTTTACAAAGAAGATATACGAATGTAAAATAAGCACATTTAAAGATGCTCATCATTAGTCAGCAGGGCAATGCAAATCCAAATGACCTCACACCCACTGTGAGGGCTGTAATCAAATAGATGGACAATAACAAGTGCTGGAGAGGTCACCAATAAAATTCTGCAGTCACTGTGGAACATAGTTTTGCAGTTCCTCAAAAGGTTAAACATAGAGTTACCATATAATCCAGCAATTCTACTCCTAAGTATAAACCTGAGAGAATTGAAAACACATGCCCACAGAAAAACTTGTATATGAGTATTTATAAAAACTTTATTCATTATATCCAAAAAAGTAGAAATAACCCAAATGTCCATCAGCTGATGCACGGATAAAAAATGATATATCCATACAATGGAATATTATTTAGCACTATGAGAAATGAAGTACTGATACATGCTACAACAGAGGTGAACGTTGAAAACATTATGCTAAGTGAATGAAGGCAGTCACAAAATATCACATATTGTGGGAGTTCCTTTATATGAAATATCCAGAATAGGCAAATCTATTGAGACAGAAAGTAGATTGGTGGTTGCCAGAGGCGGGGCAATGGATAATGACTGCTAACCGGTACAAGATTTCCTTTTGGAGTGATGAAAATGTTCTGGAAGTTGTAATGGTTGCACAACTCTGTAAATATACTGAAAACTCCTGAATTGCGTAATTCATAAGCATGAGTTTTGTGGTATATAAATTATATCTAAATGAAGCTGTTATTTTAAAAAGGTAAGCCCCCCAGAACAAGGACCCCCTTCACACAGCACAGGTCACATCATGCCTCAAACATTGAATTCAGCCCTGGATATAGGACAGAAGAAATGAGAGCTTATTTCACCAGTGGAAAGCAGCTTGGATAATGAGGACATTTAGACTGTTCCAGGCAAAACGTTGGAGACATATGGGATGTTTAGCTTATTTAAAAAAGAAAAATTCTTCCAGTGAGCATTCTAGTCTTTCAAATTTGAGTACCATTTTTGTGGAAGAGGGATCAGAATTGCTCTCTGTTGTCCTGGGACACTGTACTACATAAGAAAAGGCTGGTGTTGCCTCAACTTTCTAAACATTGAACTGTCTGAAAAAAAGAAGAGGCTCCCTCCAGGGAAGACAGGTTCCTCACTGTGACAGCAAAGCTCAGTGTTCATCTAGTGAGGAGACAGTGGAAGGCGTCAGTGGCTTCAGGTGACAGGTCAGCCTAGCTGACCCCAAGGTAGTTTTCCTATCAGTGGATTCTATCATTTAATCCCAGGAAACTCTTCTGGGTTGTAACTGATCACTCAGATCTCATATGCCTAGTAAACTTTGTGATACTTTTTTTCCCTTCATTCATTACCTTGCACTTTCCCACATTAAAACATACCCATATTTTTGTCCATTTAATGTGCTCTTAAAATATCTTCTGAAATCTATCCTCCTTAGCTAAGAAGTCAGGGCCATCAGCAGACTGAAAATTTTTCCTGTACCCTCGTCCAGATTATTTATAAAATGGTCCTAAGCTGCAATTCTGCAGGAACTCAATTGTCGACATGTCTCCATCCAGATAAATACTTGTTCATTTCCACCCTTCCCCCAACCCTGTCTCGAAACTAGTTCTCTATTTATCAATATCTCCTTCAATTTCATGCTAATTATTTTTTTAAAAAATAGGCTATAAGATCGAGCTTGTCTTAGTCTATTTTGTGTTGCTATAACAGAATACTACGGACTGGGTAATTTATAAACAATAGAGGTTTATTTGGCTCACAGTTCTGGAGGCTGGGAAGTCCAAGATCAAGGGACCACATCTGGTGAGGGCCTTCTTGCTGTGTCATAACATGCCAGAAGGCATCCCATGGTGAGAGAGTGCACAAGAGAGGTGGGGAATAGGGCCAAACTCAGCCTGTTTATCAGGAACCCACTCCCACGGGAAGAGCATTCATCCGTTCATGAGGGCAAAGCCCTCTTGGCCTAATCACCTCTTAAAGCTCCTACCTCTCTACACTGTTGCATTGAGGATTAAGTTTCCAACCCATGAACTTTGAGGACACATTGAAAACATGGCAGAACATTATTAAAGGCATTTTTGAACACTGCAGAGGTCATCTTCAGAGTACTTCTTGCCACAGTTTGAATTGGCTTGGGTGCTGCTTGTGGTCTACCCTGCTGGGTTCTATAGTTAAGCATCAGTAGGGAAGATGGGATACTGTGGGCCATTATTTTGCTGCTTCCTCTTATCCACATGCCTGTTTATCTCCTCAGAGAATTATAATAGATGGCACAGGCATAATTTGTTCTTGCAAAAGTCATGTCGTTCACTTGGTGTTCTTTGGTCCCACAAGTTTAATTTTACCAGCATAAAAGGTCAAAAAGCTGAGCTTCAGTAGTTGGTAGTTTCTGCTGTTCCCTAGAAACCCTTCTTCTGAAACAATTATACTGGTGTTCTGCCCTTTAGCATAGAACCATTTAAAGAAAGGTTATATATTTTGAGCTCCACAGGTCCTCCCTTAAGTTTCTTTAAAACAGTGAGTCTTTAACCTGCTAGAGGTTATGGATCAATTTCAGGGAATCTATCAACCACTGAAATCATATATACAGTATTATGTTGCATGTATATGTACATTTTCCTTTCCTGATACAGAGTTTACATCTGACCTGCCATTCATGGTGGGTTTTCTTGACAAAAATATTGTTAGCCTTAGTATCCGTGATACTGCTACTGCTTGCCACTGTTCTCTTCTGTTGCCTTTGCTGCCACTGTCAGAATCATCACTGCCAACAGGACTATTGTCAGTGTCCATCTTCCCTGTTGCTGCTTAGCTACAGTGTCTGACATCTGTCACTGGCAGGCTAGAACATGCATAGCTCTCAAACCAATTATGACTGGAAGTACCCAAGGAACCACCGTTGGGTGGTGTCAGGAAAAGTTGTGCTAGCATAGGGCTGAAACTCGGATGCCTGCCTTGTAGTGCCACAGCATACCCCAAGCTTACCCAGGTCAGCCCTCTCCCTCCCTGCTGTCATGTTGGCCCAGCTTGTCCAGGGGGTGTCACTGGTCTCCAGCTTTTGGTATTCCAGCCTCCCAGGGGAACTAATCTGCCCCTCACATGTCTGGCACCCTATCCACTTGCCTAATTCTTGCCAACCTCCTTCCCTACCATATCGCATAAAAATACTATCTTAGTTTGTTCAGGCTACTATAACAAAATACCATGGACTGGGTGCCTTAAACAATAGACATTTATTTCTCACACTGCTAGAGGCTGGGAAGTCCAAGATCAAGCTGCATAGCATACCAAGGTGCTGGCTGAGTTGGTTTTTGGTAAGGGTCCTCTTCCTGGTTTTCAGACAGCTGCCTTTTGGTGCATCCTCACGTGGTAGAGAGAGGAAGCTCTAGTATCTCTTCCCCTTCTAATGAGGGCACTAACCCCATCATGGGGGCTTTACCCTCATGACCTCAAATAGACCTAATTACCTCCTAAAACCTCACCTCCAAATACCATCACATTGGGGGTAGGGCTTCAACATGTGAATTTTGAGGGAACGCAATCATTCAGTCACAACAAACACGTACTGTGGTGCTCAGCTGCCTAGATGGGAATCCAAGACCCTCTACTTACTTCCCTCTGTGTGGCTCAGTCCCTCATCCCTGAAAATGAGAATAATAATAGTATTGACCTCATAGACCTATGAGGATTACCTGAGTTAATGAACATACAGGCTGAGCAGTGGTTGAGCAGGCTGAGCAGACACACAGTAAATGCTGCATAAATGTGAACTATGATGATTTATTTAAGGGGGTTGATAATACCCTGGGTATGACCTTCTAGGAACATAACCCAAACGAGTTAATAAGGGTAACTCTTGCAAATATTGGAGTGGTCCTTGAGATGGGAAATCATCTCGGATGTTTTATTTGACCTGATCATCTTATTCCTCTTTACTGTGACAGCAAATGGAGCCCCTGCCTGGTCAGGAAAAGCACCTAGGCAGACAGCTGGTCCTCAGGGATGCTGGTTAAGATGTATAGCCTGGGGATTTTTCAGCTTTGTTTGAAAGATGTGAGACCCCAGTAATAAAATTGCATAATCACTAGAAAGAAAGAGCACTTGTAGAGGGGCTGGAAGTGCACTGCTGAGACCTCCTTTCAATAGAAGCTG
Organism: Eulemur rufifrons; assembly: GCF_041146395.1. Classification (NCBI taxonomy): domain Eukaryota; kingdom Metazoa; phylum Chordata; class Mammalia; order Primates; family Lemuridae; genus Eulemur; species Eulemur rufifrons. The sequence goes on from NC_090985.1 coordinate 75,684,988, forward strand.
CTTCTACAGAGAGAGCACGGTGGGTGGACAGCCTCCTGCTGCCACTTCTTCGAACCATGGTAGCCACTGAGGCCATCCTTCCCCATGGTGGCTCCCCTCCCAGGACCTAGCACAGCAGGGCTACTAGAGCCAGGCTGCTCTACCCCAATGAGACTCCTCCAACAGGCAAGCTTTGCTCAGGACACCCCATCAGCGTGAGAGAAACTTTCTTAGAACTGCTCCAAAGTACTTCCCACCCAATCCTTCCCTTCTCACAGGTTTCAGAGCTGCGTGGTGGTCTACAGGCTCTCCCTGCCTTCCCAGATCTCCCCATCCTTCGCAGGCATCTTCCCCAGTAAGTCTCTTACAGAAGTGATCCCATCTCGGTGTCTGCTGCCTAGAGGAGTCAAACTGACATGCAGTTACTACTTCTGAACTTTTAGAAGTTTTGCCTACCTACAAAAGAAAGCAGGTGCTTATTTCTGTCTATACTAGATAAACCTTTATAGAACTAGCAGAGTGAGAAAAGAAATGGTATTGGAGTCAGTAATGTGTCACATTGAAAATATTTTCTTCTCCATATTTTTATAATTATTTTTAATTGGCTCATTTTCCCATCAAATTTCAAATAAATCCAGATTCTGTAGTCTGTATGCTTGCTAATTCCTTATCATAATCTCTTGGGTTCATTTGAAGTATACGGAAAGGCAATTTTATCAGCTTTCCTAAAAAAAAAAAGGAAAGAAGACAAATAAGTAACCACTGAGCTGTTGGCTAATAGAAGCCTATTTGCATCTGAAATATTTAGAACTTCATAATAGTGTAGAATTGAAAGATACATTGAATGGGTAATTCCAACATAGTTTAATCAACATGCTATTACAGTAAGTGCTCCTGTAAACTGCTGCTACCCTACTATGACAACCTAAATGAGTGAAAAATTATCAGCAGAGGTGGAAATTATTATTTATATGTGATAGCTACACAATCATTTTTAGCAATGCTTTTTACATTAAATATTAATTCCAGCATCCTAGGCTTATAAGCCATGTATATTGTTTTCAGAAGAAGTGTGAAATAGTAGCTGCAATGCTTTGCTTTCCCTGGACTGTAGACTTCACTTGGCTTTTGCCTAAGCCCTGTTTGGCATTACTGGCCTGTATTCATCCACCTCTTCTTACAGGAAACTGGATATGCCCTGGCCGGTAGCCACCCAGCCGTGTTACTGATCTGCTGTTTTGCCCAGCAGTGACCTTTGCATTGTGTTTCTGACTATATCAGATTCTTGTGCTTATTCCTTTGGGGAAGTCATGTTCCTTGAGCACAGAGTATACGCAGCTAAATGTGCAATTACCCAGCTTTTGGGTGTTTAGTAAATAGGTTTGATTTCATAGTGCTTAGATGGTGCTATAATGAACAAATTTAAACACTGATAGAATTACCATTTCCTAAGGACAAGATACCTACATGGAAAGTCCGAATTGATCAGTCATCAAATAATAGCTGTATGAATTGATGGAAACAATATGTTGGTAAGACAGTTAAAATACAAATGAAAGAACACAGGAAATGGAGACAGTAATGTGTGTGTACGAGAATCCCCCAGAAGGCAATGTAGATGCTTCCACCGATTTCCCTGAATTTGGACATTCCAAGTGCCTTGTGTAGAACATTGACAAGTTGTGGGGCAAGGAATTCTGCCTAAGGCAATACTTTGCACATGGTAGGTATTACTGAATTGAGGCCTGCTTGAATTATATTAATAGATTATGTACAATAAAAGCCAGCTCCAGAAATAAAATTACCCACCATACACACTCTAGAAAAGAGAACCATTGTCTGGCTCACTGATTAAAACAACAGATTTAGAATGAATATAAAGTGGTTCACTCCAAGCCTGTAAAACTAAAGATAAATAGTACTTGAATTAGTACAAATATCAGGTTGAACCATATGAAATTGCCATTTTTATAGAGAAACAGACTAGTAAATACTGGCAATTTCATATAGTTAAACCAAATATAAAACAGGTATCAGTGTAGGAATTAGAATTTGAGTATGAGTTGAATTGAAATGTAATCGTTCAAAACATCTTAAACATGTTATAAGGATCCTATTTAAAGAAACCCCACAGAGAATACTTTGGAAAACAAAACACTCCTTTTTAAATGAGTTTAAATAATTTAATCAATTTTTTTTTGTTGACTTGGACTTTCATGTACTATGTTCTCATTTTTAATGTGGACTCGCCCATATATAAAGGAAATTCTTTTCATTGTAACATGATTTAGAATGGAATAAGAAAAAATTAACTGTGTAATCTGAAATGAATTGCCTTTAGTTCACATATTTCGATTATAGAAAATTACATGTATGTCTCAGATGACACCCAAGGTTATAGAGATGGTCATGAAAACAGCATCAGTGTGTGGTATGAAAACCCCATTGGGCCACTGAATGGGGCAGCCCGGGCTGACCGGCCGGGTGCCCTTGGAAAGTGACCAAAGCCTCTGCATTTGGAAATGGGGCTGTAACATCCACACTCGGTGGCAATTTATAGTGTATATCAAGTGTCTGGCATCATGAATGCTCAATAAATATTAGCTATTAGTAAAAAGAAGGTACAGTTTTTTTAAATTACATTTTTAAGCCAAATCTGTAACTTAAGCTGCTTAAAAAGGGATTGATTCAGTCTCATGCCCGTCTGTCCCCCTCTTCACAGCATAAGACAGTGGAGGCATCGGTCCTGCTCCAGTATAGCCAGAAGTGGCTGAATCTGTAGGCAGGTCAGGTCCCAGACAGGCTAAAGGTGAAATCAACTTAAATTAAAAGTTATAATAAAAATCCCTGAAATCTCAGCCTAGCATGTGAGCGAATTAGCCCACTTGACTCGAGTCATAACATTCCGCTGTCCAACTGGAGTGGCTGCTCTTGAAGGTCAAGGCCTTTGTCGCAGAGCACGTACCCCAGTGCCTCTGTAAGACACAGGCGGTGATGACGGCTCTGACACTGCTTTACTGAAGGAAGAGGCAGCTCCCCCTCTCACTCCTGGGAAGCCTGTTAGGGGTGGCTCTGTTGGTATGATGTGACTCTTCTCTCTTTGAAAATACAAAAGATGGGCGACCGGTTCAGTGGCTCACGCCTGTAATCCTAGCACTCTGGGAGGCCGAGGCGGGAGGATGGCTTGAGGTCAGGAGTTCGAGACCAGCCTGAGCAAGAGCAAGACCCCATCTCTACTAAAAAATAGAAAGAAATTAACCAGACAACTAAAAATATATATAAAAAATTAGCCAGGCATAGTGGCACATGCCTGTAGTCCCAGCTACTCAGGAGGCTGAGGCAGGAGGATCACTTGAGCCCAGGAGTTTGAGGTTGCTGTGAGCTAGGCTGACGCCATGACACTCTAGCCTGGGCAACAGAGTGAAACTCTGTCTCAAAAAAAAGAAAATACAAAAGGTGAAAAGACTACAACTATCACTCCTAGCCCACATTTCAGTATGTTGCCAACATAATTATGTTACTATTTCAGGTAAGAGAAGCAGCAGAAATAAGAAATATGGTCCTTTTAAACCGAGGGATTTTGGGGGGTTTGTGTGTGTGTGAGAGAGAGAGAGAGAGAGAGAGAGATGGGCTCTTGCTCTGTCATCCAGGCTGTAGTTCAATGGCACAATCATTGCTCACTACAGCCTAGAACTCCTGGACTCAAGTGATCCTTTTGCCTCAGCCTCCAAAGCAGCTACACCATGCCTGGCCTAAACCTGGTATAAAAAAAAAAAAAAAAAAAAAGCTAGGGTGAAAAAAATCACCTTATCTTTCTTGCATTGGCAAACTAGAAAACACTGGACTTGTTTTCACCCAACTGCCTTCATAAAATAACTGTTACCATCATAAAATGTCTCTGGAAGTTCTTTTCATTATTAGGGCTTAAATGGATTTGAGGCCTCCAAGCAGTGACATGATTAACCTCACCAATAAGTCTGGAATGACCCGACTTGGACACAAATGTGAGAGTGAGAGATGTAATTTTGATTAGTTTTCTTCTTGAGGATAACCATGACATTTATCAGGCGGACTGTTAACCTACAGACTCCCCGAATGACACAGGGCACTTCAACCCCATTAGCCTGGGCCCGGCTGCCCCTGCATGTGTGGCAGGCCCTGCCTGAAGAGGTGCTCCTGAGGGCACCGGGACGGACTGACTGGCTGACAGCCCGGACAGACGGCAGCCCGGCCAAAGGCAGCTCAGCCAAAAAGCTTCCTGAAACAATCAAGAGCCGTTTCCAGAGAGTTTGACAACTGTGCTTTGGCCACTACCGAGTAGCAGGTACACGCTTAGTGGAATAGGGAGGAAATGCTGAGAAGAAAGAGGCTGGCTGCCCCCGGGGCAGGGGACAGGGTCTGGGCACACAGTCACCTCCCGCTCCTTTCATCTCCTCCTGCATGCACAGAGCAACACGGTCCACACAGAAAGACTGACCCACACAGACAGAGAGACACAAACACACACAGATATGCATGCAGATATAGAAACAGACACACACGCAGGACACCACCCCACATAGACATAGACACGGGCATGTACACACACACACAGACACACAAAACACATACTATCAAAAGAAATTCAGGCCGGGCACGGTGGCTCACGCCTGTAATCCTAGCAGTCTGGGAGGCTGAGGCGGGCGGATCACTTGAGCTCAGGAGTTAGAGACCAGCCTGAGCAAGAGCGAGACCCCGTCTTTAATAAGAAAGAAAGAAATTAATTCAGGAATTTGCTATGTTCCCTTTTCTCTTTTTTCATCACATGGTGCCTAAATGGCAGCCCAGAAGGGCACTCTGAGAACATGGGAATAAACAAACTCAGTTTTTCCCACTGTATTCCCACACCATGCTCCTGACCGACACCGGCTGCCTGGAAGTTTTTCCCCTGCACATCAAGTAAGCAATCATTTCTGCAGTGGACACCAGCTGGGTATCTTCTAATTCCACTCTGTCACTGTCTACCTGGAGGTGGCATCAGATCCCACAGTCTGACGTCTCAGTCCCTCAAGACTGCCCCCTACTTCCAATGCCAATGGCAAGTCCCAGGTGGTTTTGCCTGTGCTTCTGACCGACCAACTATAAATCGGGGATGGTCCACGACTCCCCCCTCAGGTTCGATTAATTTGCTACAGTGGCTTACAGAATTCAGGGAAAGGCTCATATTTACCAGTTTATTATAAAGGATAGTACAGAGAATACAGATGAAGAGATACATAGGGTGAGGTATGGGAGAAGGGGTGTGGAGCTTCCATGCCCTCTCCAGGTGCCCCACCCTCCAGGAACCTCCCCGTGTTCAGCTAGCCAGAAGCTCCTCACAGCCTCAAAGTCTCAACCCTGTTATCCTGCCTTGGTCTTTCTGGTGACTGGCCCCATCCAGAAGCTACTAATACCTAGGGCTGCCAGCCACCAGCCAACTCATTAGCATACAAAAAGATACTTATCACTTTGGAGAGGCCAAGGATTTTAGGAATTATATGCCAGGACACAGGGTTATAGACCAAATATGTACTTCACAGTATCACTGGAGCTCACATGTGCACACAGGGCTTTGTGTTGGTTTAAGACTGGCCACGTTGACTCCCAGGAGAACACGTTGGCTGCAATCAAAAGCGCCAAACCTACAAAGCAAAAAGGCCATCGAGGGATGTTCGAGATGCCTCCCTGAGCTACTTTTTGCAGCCTGCTCACATCAAGAAGTCCAACTAATCACACAGAATTGTTTTCAGGGGATTTGAAACTTATTATTTAATAATGTTATTGCTGACATTCTAGAGTTCACTGATGGGTCTGTGAGCCTTTGTGTATATAGAGGAATTATCACAGACACTGGAACAAAATCAATTTTTCCCAGATAGGCCCACAATTTTTAGAGCCAGTAAAAAAATATTCATGTGAACAATTTATCTAACAGCTGAATTTTTGAGCAATTGTTTTCCATAAGAGGGACCAAATAAATCACTAGGTCTAATAAGATGACAGAGAGCGAGCAAAGGACAACTGCAGAAGCTTTTCAGACTTGCTTTCTGTGTTTTCCCAGTCACCCCTCCACGACTGTCACCACCCTCACTTAATGCTAATTTGTTCCCAAATCCTTCATTACGAACCTATCTCGAGCAAGGATTTGTGCTAGATGTTGGAGATGTTGGGAACAGAGAAATGCAAGATGAGCCCTGATCTTCGCAGCGGGCAGGAGGAGCGAGCACAAGCAACCCACCAACGTGACACAGGGGCGAGGGCCTGGGCGCCGCTGGGCGGGCGAGGCTTCCAGGAGCGGGACCGAGCTGAGTGCTGAGGATAAGAAGAAAGGGGTCAGGTGGAAAAGAGGAGGAGCCTGCTCCAAGCAGAGGGCATAGCTTGTGCAAGGGTGCAGAGGAGAAAGTGAGTCTTCTTAGGAACTGTCACGAGTTGTAGGAAAATGGGCAGAGAAGTGGGGAGATTCAGATCAGAGAGGGCCAAGAGTTTCCTGCACAGGAATCTTTCAGGAATCTCATCCTGAAGGCAGAGAGGAACCTCCCAAGAATGAATTTCTCTGTGCCCCATCGCTGTCAACAGGCTGTCACCCCTCCATGCTTATGTAAAGCCCCTGCTGCTTTGAGGCCTCTTCCACCTCTCCTTTCCTTGGCTCTGCTGACACCCTGGTCATTTGCCCTTTGTTGAAGGCGTGAGCCACCTGCCCACAGTCTTTCTCTCCTCAATTCTGCCCTCATCCTGCATGACATCAGCCTCACCATTCCTGACCTGTGGCCTTCATCTCTCCTCTGCCTGCTGTCCCCACACCACACCTTGGGCCCGGCCATCCCCAGGATCTCTGCACGGGAGCACTCCACCTCCAGGACCCCTCTCCTGCCCATAACCTCTGGTCTTCCAGCACGTCCTCTCTCTTGCTTCCATGACAGCTGATTTTGACCTCAACAGGATCTCTGATTTTTCTCCATTTGCTCCCTGGTCTTTCCCCTCCAGCCTTCGCTCACTGCCCAACCCAGCCAAGAGCCTATGGCCATCTCTCCAGACAGTTTTACCAACACCGTCTACCCCCTGTGGTCTTATCCACTGAACCCGCCTCATGAAAGCTGGCACAGTCCTGGTCCAGCAGCCTGTTCATGTGCTCCTGCCCTGGCCTCCGGCATGGCCGTCGGACCCCTCTCCTGCTACGTCACGACAGAAGGAAGGTTTCCAAGCTCAGCTGAGGCTTGTTACTGCTTAACAGACTTTTGGTGTCCTGCTCCGTTTTCTCTCCCTTCACTCGTAACAGCGATTCCAAACCTTCAGCACTCCAGAGTCCCTTCTCCCGCTCCCTGCAAGAAACTAACCTACTTCTGAGGAGAGAGATCCAGAAGGAAGCGTCAACTTCTGGAGCCCCCCACCGACACACACACACACACACACACACGTGCCTGAGCCCAGCCCACGTTTGTTCTCTTCACTCCCATTATAAGGCGTGGCTGCACCTCCTTTGGTCTCAGGCTAATTCCATCTCAGCCCAGGACCCCCTTCTATGCTGCCCCAGTAGAGACCTTGTCCACTTCTTATCCCTTCTCTCCTGTACCTTCAGTGTCTCCATGTCTACTGGCTCCTTCCTATCAGCATTTAAATATGCTAGAGTTCCTTTCATTTGAAAAATTAAACACTTGAGCTTCCTCAAGGAACCACACTGCTTCTGTGGTTATGGCCAAGCTTCTTTAAAGAGTCCTTTGCATTCACCACCTGCAATTCCTCACCTCCTAGTTTCCATTCACCTCTCAAGCCCCACCAATCTGCTTCCACTCCTGCTAAAGTCCCTGCCTACGTCCTTGCTGCTGATATCAAGGGAATTAAATTACATCCCCCATCTATCCTGTCTGGCTTGATCTCTCTACATTTCTTGATGCTGTTCACTTGTCCCTCCTTGAAATTCTCTCCCCTCTTGTATCTGTAGTCACTCTTCTCTCCTCGTTTCTTTTCTACCTCTCTGTCCATTCCTCCTCGGTGCCCCTGAGTGTAGGTGGGGAATAACATCAGCATGTCAGTAGACTGAGAGAAAAAGGCTGGTGGGAACAGGAGAGAGGAGGTCAGAGCAAGGTCTTGTTGGAGGAGGATGGAGATAGCACAGGGGAGGCAGTGGCTTTGAACAGGAACAGCACCACCCTAACCTCCCTGTGAGAATGAAGCAAGGAGGTAAGGAAGGCAAAGCGTGACAAAGACCATGCGTGGAGGCCTCACTTTGCTCTGTAATGTAGGAGGAAGGGGCATCCTGCTGTTTGAGCTGGCAGGCAGAGGTGAAGATGTGGGGTGGTCCTGGGAGGAAATGGCAGGTGAAGGGCCTGTTGAGGCGAAGCACAGGTAGAACGTGCGCTGAGGATGGCGCCAGCCAGCAGTGGCTTTCAGTGTTTCCATCAGCGAATGGCTGCCCGGGAGTGGGAGAGTGAAAGAGCAGCCAGGGAGGATGCAGCCAGGGTTTGGTGCTTCAGGGCCAGTGGAGCAAAAGGCTAGCAAGGCCAGGGACTCGGGGATGCCAGGAAAGGAGCATCCAGGTGAGCCCCCAGTGAGCCCAGACAGGAGGGAAGAAGTAGACGGCAGGTCTGCCGTGAAATGTGGCTGTGAGTCAGAAGTACTAGGAGGAAAAGGAGGGACTAGAGCCTGGCTGTCCCCGGGAGCTGGAGACAGGTGCGGTGACAATGAGACAGTGTGAGCTAGAAGGAAAGGGGGAGAGTGGGAAGTTGGGGTGGAGCAGTAGCAGGTCATGCCAAAATCTAGGTGCATTCTTGTTTTTATTGTGTATTATGGAAGTTTCAAATACACACAAAAATAGAATAATAAATCCTCAGTGCCCATCACCTAAGGTCAACAGTTACCAACATTTTGTCTATCTTACTCCATCTAATTATCCCCAACTCACACTTTTGCAGGTAGGCTTGTGGGAGGCTGTAGTACATGAAAGCAAATCCCAGTTTTCATGTTATTTCACCTAAAAATACTTCAGTAAGTAAAATTTAGGTTCTTAACCTGAGAATAGTTCACTGAAATAAGAGTTTTACTAAAGGATGATGATGATAGTGGTAACTATTGAGTGTTTAGTATATACCAGATATTTTACATGTATTATCTTAATTCTTCCAAAACCCTCTGGCGTCTGTATTATTATCATTCCCGTATTACAGATGAGGAATCTGAAGTTTTGCAAAGCTACAAGGTTTTCCTGAAAGCACTCAAGTAGTAAACAGTCTATTTGACTACAACGTCTTTCCTCCCAAGCTCAGCGCTCTGCTAAGTGTTGCTGAGATTAAGGGGGCAGAAATTATGAAGTTGCTTTCAATACATCGAGAATCATAATTCCAGGTAGGGTAAGAAATAAAGGCTGTAATTTAGGTGCCAAAACATTTTATGAATATTAGGGGAGAGAGGTGCTGATGAGAAGGTTGGTCGATGCCTGATTTAGAAACGAGGAGAGAACAAGATAAGTGCATGGCCTGAGCCTCAAAGGACCAGGAGTTTTTGCGTGAGAGTGAAGAGGGCTGGTCTCCTAGGGGAGGGAGGCAAAAGGCCAACACCCTGCCTGATCTCGGTGGGGGTGGCAGGTTGAGTAACTCCAAGGGAAAGGAGGCCTGACCCTCAGGAAGAGCCCCCTATGAGAAAAGGGGAGAGGGCAAGGTCCTGCACGATCTGTTTACAGTGGAATGTGGGGTCCTGCAGGCAGAGTGACAAGGTGGGAAGTGAAGTCAGGGAGGGTCCCAGAGGAGAAAACAGCAAGTGGGAGAAAGAGGGACAGGATTTAGTATTTTCTTTTCAGGCAAAGTTTAATGGAAATCAAAACAACTGCCCAGCTCCGTGCTACTTAAGGTGTGGTCCGTCAGCCAATGCCCATCTGCAAACTCTGTTACAGTCCACAGTGAGCCAGGTACAGAAATTAAGAGGAAGTGGTTTAGAAATTTGCTGCAACTTCCACAGGCCTTTATTTTTTTTTTTTTTTTCATATTTTATGAAAGTATCGATCTATGACAGATTAAAATTTTCTTAAAAATGATCCTTCACCACAGGTAGTTTCAGATGTACTGGCCTATATTGCCTTATGTGTTATGATGTATTTGCTCTAATCTTTCCATCTTGTTTGATCAAGGCCACTAAATTCTTTATTGCAATACGTAGCTTCCTAATCTTCCTTGTAGTCTTTTTTTTTTTTCCATCAGTTTTGATGGATACTGACTTCCCTGTAGCCTTAAAAGAAATAGCTGCTAAAATGAGAGAAGTTAACACTTACCACTTTTGCTACAAGATTCCTTTAGAATGAAAATGAAGTTTTTGTGCTTAATCATATTTAATGGTTACTGAATCCAGTTTTCCAAACTCTTAACAAAAAGCTTTCCCAGAATTCCAAGATTGGGGATGGTACTGTAGCCTTTCCAGTAGAAGAGATTTTATTTTCAGATATTATTCCTTATCTTAAGATTGTCAGAAGTTTTAAAAGCAACTGAACTTGGTCTAGACAGCAGATTTCAGTAGTTGCTAAGGAACTGGATTAGTGCTAATCTAAGGAATGTATTATTCATTTTTATTTTCGTTTGTTACTACAGCACTTTAATGACAGATTAATGTCTTTTATGGCTCTCCTAAGTGTGAAACATCTCTCCCTTAGCTGGTGGGGCCAGCCAGGGAAACCATGTTTGTTTGCACCCTCCAAGCGGACAGCGTTCAGGCATGAAGTGGCTCAAAAGAAGAAAAAGGCTTCTTGCGGCACAAACAATAGCTGGCCTTGTAAGCACAGGCCACGGCTGAGCGCTCAGGGCCAGACCAGCCGGGCCTGCCCGTGCATGAGACCCGGCCGGGCTGTGTCCGCTGCTGCTGCTGCTGCTGCGCACTGTGCTGATTGCCTCTTCATGTCGCAGATGATGTCATCCTGCAACCCGCTGCCACAGTCACCAGGCAATCAATTTCTCAGATAAAAGATGGGTTGTCAAACCCAAGAAACTCATTTTCCACACGGCAGCCAGAGTGAGCTTTTTGAAAAGCTAATCTGATAGCATCACCCCAACCTTACCCAACCTCTCCCAACCCCACTGTGCCTGAAACACTTCAGTGCTTCCCAGGGCCTTTAAGATAAGGATAAAACCTTATAGAACTTGGAAGGCCCTCCCCGAGCTGTCCCCTCCCAGGCTCCCTGCCTGTCATGCTAGGTCAGTCTTCCCATCCCTTTCCAAGGAGCCCTTGCCTAGAAGCTCTTCCCAGCTGTAGCACCTCGGTTAGGCAATACCCGTGCTCACTTCCAATGTCAACCCCCTTCTCCCATTAGCTGGGAGTGCCTAGGTAGGTCCTCATCAAATCCATACTACTCCTGCCTGGAATTGTACACATTTGTAAGTTTTATATTTATGTGTGTGTGTGTGTGTGTGTGTGTGTGTGTGTTTGATTAAGCTCTGGTTCTCCACTAGAGCTCAAGAGGACACAGACTCTGTTAATTTTTATTGAAACTGTAATTGTTTTATCTAGCACATCATGCTCCAAGAGTAAGTATTGACAGCGTAAACTCTTCAACATAAAATCCAGACAGGCACTTTAGGCTATGGCCATGTGTGGACAGTCTGGCTGAGGCTTATTGTGTAATGAGCTATATCTTTGCAAAGCACCAACTGGAAGCTCTAGTGAGGGCCTGGCAGCTGCTCCTCCAGGTGCCAGGTACAATCTCTTAAAGAGTAACTCCTAGGAAGTTTTAACAGTTTTGTTCTTTATGAAAAGTAACGCACACACACACCGCCCATAAAAGAGAAAAGCAATAACTGCTAGTAGTGGTGCTGAACAAGAACAGCAAGTGGAGTAGTCTAATGCCTTCCTCTTCTTGAGGGATACATGCTCTGGTGTAGTCATGAATTGGAAGGTAAATAATAGCTGACATCCATGGAACTCTGACCACGGGCAAGGCTTGTACCGGTGCTCACATACGTTTTCTCGCTTAATCCTCTCAACAAACCTATTTTTATCCTCCCTTTCAGATGAGGAAACAGAGTTTAAGTAATCTGCCCAAGGTCACACCAGCAGTAATGCAGAGAGGGGATCCGAGGCCACATTATCAAACTCATTTCAGAGCCTGCACTCTTAATCATCATCTTCATCGCCTCTCCTGGAAAGGTCCAGAGCACACCCTCGACAGAAACCGAGGAGGGTCTGTGCTCACAGACTGGACAGTATCTCTGCATAGAGAGAAAGTTGTGCCTCTTAATCTAATACTCTGAGTTTGAATTGAGACTTTACTCAACGAAAAACAGCTGAATAACCTGCCTTTTATTTCTTCCCTTTCCATTATATTTTCCATTTTGACATGTTTCTTTTTTTGTTGTTGCTGTTTTGGTTTTTTTAGTTTGTTTGTTTGTTTTCTTTTCTTTTTGATCCTCTAGTTTCATGCTGGACAATGACACGTTTCTTTTTTCTTTTTTTTTTTTGAGACAGAGTCTCACTCTGTTGCCTAGGCTAGAGTGAGTGCCGTGGCGTCAGCCTAGCTCACAGCAACCTCAAACTCCTGAGCTCAAGCAATCCTCCTGTCTCAGCCTCCCGAGTAGCTGGGACTACAGGCATGCACCACCATGCCCGGCTAATTTTTTCTATATATATTTTTAGCTGTCCATGTAATTTCTTTCTATTTTTAGTAGAGATGGGGTCTCGCTCTTGCTCAGGCTGGTCTCGAACTCCTGAGCTCAAACGATCCGCCCACCTCGGCCTCCCAGAGTGCTAGGATTACAGGCGTGAGCCACCGCGCCCGGCCAATGACACGTTTCTTAAATACAGATTGATCATCTCTCTCCCAGGTTCATGAATGTTCAGATGGTTTCTCTTGGCTTACAAGAATATGACAAACCACCCAGCCCAGCCTCGCAGTCTAGCCCAGGCTCTATCACCCCTATCTCCACCACACCCTTCACATAGGACCCCTAAGCGATCTCTTGCAAGCCCAGGACTTGTCTGCTTCCCTTCCCTGATTTGATTCTCCCATCTTAAAATCCCAATCATCCACGGAAGCCAGGTCAACTTAAGGAACGAATTATGTATAGAGTGACAACAAATATCACTATTACAGTAATATTACTATTACTATTAAATGCCCCTAACTCCAAAACTTTTTGAGTGCCAACATGACACCACGGGTGGACAGTTCCACACTTGACCTCATGTGACAGGTCACAGTCAAAGCACAGGCACGTAACACACAGTTTATTCAGTGTCCCCAAGGGAAAAATAAAATTACCTTCAAGCTGTATGTATAAGGTGTATACGAGACGTAAATGAATTTCATGTTTAGACTTGGGTCCCATCCCTAAGATATCTCATTATGGATATGCAAATATTCCAAAATCCAAAAAAAAAAATCCTAAATCCAAAACACTTCAGGTTGCAAGCATTTCAGATTAGGGATACTCAAACTGTATTTTAAAATTAATTCCAAATGTTAAGTTCCATAATACTCAAGTAAGGCTAGAGGAAAGATTAATTGAAAAAGTCTCAGCCTTTAATATACATGTGCTCGGTAAGGTATTCAATAGTAGATTCAAATTCAGTTTCAAATTAGGAGAGAATATTTAATATCACCTCTGGTGGCTTATGTTTTTCTCAGCAACTCTAAATCTACCAGAAGGCCTTTGCAGCAGTTTTCTAAAAGTGTAACAAATTCTACTTTGTATATCATCTCGTGTTTAATTATAAGGATTTGAATTTGCAGCACCAATTAATCAGTAATTAGATAGTACTGTACCAAAAGAAATTAGACAAAGATGAAAACAAAAACACAACTCAGCACAAGGCCATATCATCTGGTAACATTTCATGTAGCGTGATTAAAATACTCCCTGAGAAATATAGGTTAACTGAGTCATTAGCCATGTATTCCTTTGACTTTGTTGTTGTTAATGACTTTAATGCCAATGGGAAACTTAAAGGAAATCCAAGTACAAAAACGCTCTGATTATACTAATGTTTATTCCTCTTTTTGTTCTTCATTGGAAATCTCTTTATGATGCTCAATAATTATTTTGAAACGTAGTGGTAGATTTTGGCAATGCAAAATAAATGCATATTTTATAGTGATGCATTCTTTATTGATTGTCATATGAAAAAGCCACATAAACCAGTATTTGAGTTAATCATCAATTAGATCTCAAAAACAAAACGTTCACCTTGGGTGTGGAAAATCAAAAAAGATACAAAGCAGGTTGAGGGAGGAACAAAAAGGTCCCTGAAGCCAAGATGTAGTGGAGGAAAAAGGCACAACTCTACAGCCAGTCATTTTAGGAATCAGAGGAAGGGGAAGGGGAACTTCTCTCTACAAAGTCATGTCATTCCCCTGTACCAGGTACATGGGTCACTTTTCCTGGTTCTTAAACCTTTGGTTAGTAGGATAAAAAAAGAAGACTGACAGTTGGAAAGAGAAGTGAGCAGCTCCTGCAGTTCAGTCTCGGAAGAGATGAGGGCAGTGGCCTGCTCAGGTGTGCCCTGCTCTGGGTGATCCTGCCAGCTGGGCTCTGGGGAGGGCGGACAGTCGGCAGAGCTCCAGGGTCTGTCAGCAGGATACAGAGCAAGCCTTTGTCTTGAAGGCCCCCATCTTATCCCTTCCCCTGTGACTGTCACCACATGGGGAGACTGAACCAGCAAAACACTTAAAATTATCCAGAGGTGCTTTACACTCTTTCCCTGGTGCTATTTCAAGAGCCTTTGCTTCTGTAAGAAACTGGCATCACCTTTACTCCCAAGTGCAGGGTTCTTGTAAATGTGAATATTGTAAAATCTTTAGATGATATGCCAAATGAATGAGCATGGTTTTTTTTTTCCGCTACGTGTATGAAAGTGTCTTGAAAACTTCTGTAGAGTGAATTTTCATTGTACGCTCTCAAGCTTGCTTTATAGACATATTTTAATTGTCAACCTCTGAAACAAGTAATTTGTCTTTTGATGGAAAAATTTGCTGAGAAAGAGCATAAGGTGCTTTGAGAAGAATTACAGAAGAATATTTCATAGATTTCCATCTTTTGGTACCCTGGACTGAAAGAGTAAGCTTTGCTTCATAATTTAGTATCATGGTGGCCATCAGAGGACCAAACTGTAATAATTTTTATAATTTCATGATGAAATTAATTGAGCAGCTCCACTCCCAAATTGGGAACCATTTGATTTTTCTCCAACCTAAGAATTTCTTTTCCCACTGTGTTGTGAAGCCATACTGTAAAGTTTCCGTCTCTGAGAGTTCATTGCTTTTACAAATTATGCTGCACACCTGTGAATGAAAGCCACATTGTCAAAGTGACAATTCATTTGTGGATATGGCTTATTAATCCTCTGTTGTGCTTCTTCAACTGTTCTCTAATTTGAAAATGTTCATCTCTCAGGAGGTGGTACAATTTATTTGATGTCAATGTACCACATAAATTTTTCCTCTTAATTTTAACTTTATTGAAATAAGCTTAAAACAAGCTGACTCCAGTCACCATGATCATTATCTTATGAACTTTTATTCAGGGCCAACTGGCCAAAATTAATGACCAGAGCAACCTTTTCATCTTGGTGAATGATTACCCATGTCTCTTCACCGTAACAACATGGTACCTGTTCTTCCTGTAGTAGGGTGTAGTTTAAAAAAACTGGAGTGTAAACACCCCTAATTGCATGTCTCCTCCAGTCTCACTCATCTCAGTAAATGGCTCTGTTAGTGCTCTAGCCAACACCTGGAACCACCCTGGATCACCTCCTCCCAGTCGCCTGCCACTGGCCCCACCCCAGCCCAAGCCGCAAATTCCCCGCCTGGACTCCTAGCAATCATCTCCTAACTGGCCTCCCAGCTTTTATTCCGCCTTCCCTAAAATCCATTCTCCATAGAGCAGCTCAGGTAATGATACTACAAATATTAATCATATTACTTCCCTAGGCCTGCTTAAAGCCGTCCAGTGACTTCCCATTGCACTTAGAATAAAATCAAAACGTTTTGTGGCCCAGGACCCCATATGAACAGCCTTGCACGGGTCATCCTTCAAACACCCACACGCTCCCCCGCCTCACTTTTCCACAAGCTGCTGGCTCTGCTTGGAGCGCACTTCCCTGCCCCTCAGGACTGACTCTCACACCCTACCTCGGAGAAACATTTCCTGACCACCCAAAGGGCAGCATCCCCACATCGATGCGCTGTCAACCTGTTTATGACCTTCATAGCACTTGTCACTGTCAAAAATGGTTTTGTTCCATTTGGCTTATTTGTTTACTGATAATTGTGTTTCTTCCCACCAGCCGCTAAGCCCCATGAAGGCAAGAGTCTTGTCTGCTGTTCACCACGTGTCACTTGTGCCCAGAACAGGGTCTGGCCCATTAGCACACTCTCAATATGTACTTGTTAGATGAATGATGGATGAAGGAATCCATGTCTTCCTAATACTGTATGACTTTGACTGCATCGCTTAACCTCTTGGACTTCAGCTTCCTCATCTATAAAATAAAGCTAACAGCATTGGATGTTCATGGGATAAGTCAGAGGAACAAACGTGTATGGCAGCGTGTGGTACTTTGCTTGGCCCACAGCATGGACATAGTGAACACAGTCACCAGTTTCTCTCCCTGTTTTACAGGAAATCTTCAGAGGAACTGGACATGGACAAGGTGACAGCAGCAATGGTACTGACCAGCTTGTCAACCAGCCCTTTGGTTCGAAGCCCTCCCGTGCGGCCAAATGGTAAGCCTGGGATGTGGAGTTTGGGGAAGGGCTCCTTGATACCAAGAGCAGGGCCTCTCTTTGAGTTGCATTCCTGTCAAACACAACAAACAACCCCCACCCATTAGCAGGAAGCAAGGGGAAATGTGGAGGAAATGGAGACCCCAGAGCTGTCAGCCTCCTCCTCATCTTCCCAGAGAGCCCACTGCATCTCATTCATACATCCATCCATATAGCTCATGTTTTTTGAGTTCCATTACTTGTTTTCTTCCTTTCTAGAATACATATTTGCAGTACTTATATTCCTTTTTTCCCAAGTAAATGGAGATAGATGTAATGAAATTATTTTCCTTAGCATTATTTCTGTTTGGGAAGGTAGTTGGATCAAACAACTCTCAGAAGAGTTAATAATTTTTAAAAGCATTATTCTAGACTCCTTAATCAAATATAATTATTTAGTCCATTCATTCAATATATATTTACTAGGTACCAGCTAGGTGATTTGAATACATCATTGAAAAACAGTGTCCACACTCCCAGGTAGTGTACAATCTCTGTAGGAAAAAAAGACTATCAGTCTTAGCCATGGTAATGGCTAGCATTTATTGAACACTTACTATGTGCCAAGTACTATGCATGCTTTATCTCCTATAATTCCCACAACTCCATGAGATGTTATTATCCCTGTTTCGCAGATTAGTAAACTGAGGCTCATTAGAGATTAATTGGCTCATAAATGGCAGAACTGAAATTCTACTCCATCTTTGTGATTCCAGATCTGTTCTCTTGATGCTGATATAACATGGCCTCATATAATCCAGTATGATAAGTCAGGAGGGTGGGCAGTGGGAGATTAAGTTAGAGAGACTGGCAGAAGATCAGGAAGGGTTATGTTTGCCTGGCTAGGAGTCTGGACTTTATTCTGGGGCTGTGGGAGAACTATTACAGTAACACCAGCACTGGAAAGTTACAAATAGGTCTACCGACGACGACAACAACAACAACAAAAGATAAAGCATTGATGGTCACAATCAGGGTGAATAGGATATAATTGAGAAATGTGAAGAAGGTAGAATCAACAGGGCTTGGTGATGGACAGAGGATGAAGGAGAAGGTGTGTCAGGGGTGACTTCCAGTACTTCAGAAAGGGGACACCATTGCCTGAGACAGGAAACTAAGGCACAGGGCAGATGTTTGAGGAAAGATGGGGGTTGCTGAAGAACACAGTAGGGCCAGTTGGAAACACATTAAGTAGGCGGTTCCTGAGGATCATTCAAGGGGTAACCTCTGGTGGAGACTTGGGTACAGCCTGGAAGGGCAATCTGGGCTGACAGTACAGAATGGGAAGGCAACATTTTGAAGCCATGAGAGTAGATGAGATCACCGTGAGAGAGTTGTGCAGAAGCCCAGTGTGGAGACAGGATGGCCAAGAGGGAAGCAGTGAAGCTCGCCATCGCGTACAAGATAGGCACAGGAAAAAGCCCCCAGGAAGAGCCTGAGGGGTGACCAGAGAGGTAGGAGAAAACTAAAAGAGTGTTGTTTCATAGAAGCCAAAGGCAAAGCATGTTTCAAGGAGAGGCGTCTGATGCTTCAGAAGGTCATGCATAAAAAGGACTGAATTTTGCATCAAAAAAGAAGGTCACTGGTGGCCTTGGCAAGGGCATTCACAAAGGACTCCCCATGGAAGAAAGCCAGATTGCAGTTCACTGAAATGTAATGCACTGGGACCACTGAATGAGACTTCCCAGCAATGGAAACCTCTCAAAAACCGGCGTGGTCAATTGTGAGATTGAGCCACAGTTCACACACAATTTGGTTGTAAGCACGAGATGTTAAGATACATTTGTTGAACATCCAGTGAGTCCTCACCAAAACTTACTCCTGCCTCACTATAAGTGGTAAGAATGACCAAGATGCTGGGAATTCAAATGGTTGTCATGCATCAGTAGTACTCAGCAACATGATTGACCAACAAACTGGGGTGACGCCGCCTCTTCACATAGCACCAGATGAGGAGCTCTTGGCGACCCTGACCTCTCCTGTTCGATGACCTATCCTGAGGGCTTCTTGGCAAACAGATGTTCTGATTTACCTTCCTTAGCTTGGCAACGCTGCTAAAGTAGGCTTACAGTAAAAGCAAAACTGAAGGCACCCCCAAAACATATTCTGGGAAAAAGGAATTGCAGAAATTCCATGGGATCCTTAAAGGAAGAAACAAAAAAAAAAAAGAGTATATTTTAAATTAATCATTGTTTTTAGCACTGGATTCTTTTTTAAATTGAGAACAGTTTTAGTTGTTCCTTTGTATTTAAAGGTTAGAATTAAAATAAACCTTTTGGTTCTTCAATGCAAACTTTTGTTAGCACACTAATCAAGTAATTCAGTATTCACTTATGGTTTAAAAAATAACTACTCAACTAATAACCCCAAATTGTCTGCTGTCTCTCATTTAGTCTGTAACAGGAAGCAAATTCTTAGATAGGGAAAACAATTTATGATAATGAAGGCATTATTTTTTTTTTTTAGGAATAAAAGATTTTCTCTAGAATTATTGTATATCAGTGAATTTTGGGGAACTGTTGTTATCCTTTTCTGTGCCTGAGAAGGAAGATTCTCTCAGGATGTGAATCTGCAAAGAGGGTGAGAGTCTAGCAGTATTTGTCTACATTCTTGGCAAATACTTGTCTAATTCAAGGAGACTCCGTCCCCTAAGAATATTATGAATTGGTCCTGACTTTTTTCTGAAAAATTTATTTCTATATCACCTGGTCCCTCTGATTAAATAGTGTTTCTAAAGGAAATGTCATTCACAAGCCAGTAAGCAAATGAACTTTTGGCATTGACATGAAGCCATGTAACCACAATGTAATAATGGTTGGTTCTCAAAATAAATTCAGTTCCTCATACTTACCATGATTATATATCTAGCACCATAAACTTTATTTTATTTTACAAGCGCATGCTGCAGTATATATATGAATCACCTGGGCCTGCCGAGTGAGTTTGTCACACAGGTAATATCACCTAAGGCCTTACATTAGGCTCCTCTTGAAGTCCTGTCGTATTGGATGGAGTTTTCTTGTTAGTAACAGGCAGCTCCAGCCTGCGAGTGCATCAGTCTCTCCAGACTGCAGGGAGGGAGATGGTAATTTGGTTTCATCGATGCTGGCAGGGCATGAGCCTGCATAAATGACCATTTGATTCTAAAAGAACCTCGCTGTAATGAGATGCAGTTCTATTCCAACTTAAAACTTCACTCCTCTCTCTTAACTTTTTGCTTGACATAGTTGAGGAATACAGTGGAAATCTATAATTAGGTGAAGATAGTTAAGAAATTTCTCCGTGAATGCTAGTCTGCCGTTTGTCTTCATTACTAATTACACAGACGTTAACAGTATTTTTTTAATGAGGTATTTTGGGATTTTTTTTCCCTCCTTGTAGTTAGACTATAGTTTTAATATATTCAAACTGTACATAAATATGGAAGAGAAATTATCCAAGAAGAAAGTAGAATTTACACAAATGCTAATTAAGATTGTGCATCTTGAAAGGTAAAGCAAATCTTCAGTGATTAAAGGAATACCCAGAAGACGTTCTAACTGGGCAAAATCTACATGAGCAAACATTTCATAATGTTTTTCATCACAAGTGGAAAGGTAAAATCTAACACCAGTCTTGCCGGTAATTATTGCCAATAAATTCTTATCCTATCCCAGCTTTGCCAGAGAGGAGGGAGGATGTCCACAACCCAGGGCCGGCCTGCACCGAGGGAAGAGGCCAGCTTAGGCCTGGGGCCTACTGGGTATACTTACTAGTCACCCGGCAAGACACTTCCTGCTGCCTCAGGGGCCTCAGCTGTAAAATGGACGTGATAATCCTTGCTCTGAGAGATAGATGTTGTGAGCACACTTGCGATCCTGCAAATGAGCTTTGTAAGCTATAAAACACAAAATGTAAGGCACGATTATTTGTTATAATAAGCAGAATGGGAAATGGCTCTAGATAACTATCCAGAAATTATTTCTCTTAGATGCTTATATCTTGGACTAAATTCCTAAAAATGTATTCTAAGAATTACAGTCCTATAAGAAATGCCTTTAAAAAAAAAAAAAAAAAGGTTGAAATTAGAGGGGTAGGAGCTGAGAGGAAACTCTGTGACCGATTTAGGAGAATACTGCAATCCTCGCTTAGAAATACTGTGCTCGCTAAACCCACAGCTCCTCAAACTTAGTGAACAAGAAAATCTATTTTTTTCCTTTGTTTCACATAATCTCCACTCCCATTCCAAGGAACTAGTGTTGCACAATATAACACACATCAGAAAACTCTTAGAAAAACCTATTATCATGTGGTTAAAATAACTGAATGTTTATAAACTGTGATGTGACTTTTGGGAGGGGGGTGTATAAATAGAATAAATACTTACATACCCAGCTGTTGCAAATTATTGAGTGGGCTGCGGGTGGTTGGACTGGAATAGCACCAAGGTCCCCATCTCCCCCTTGTGTCTGTGCACGCAGAGGGCCTCAGCGGATCCTGGAAGGAGGCGGGCTGCGTGCCTTCCAGCACCAGCAGCAGCGGCTACTGGAGCTGGAGCGCCCCCAGCGACCAGTCCAACCCGTCCACGCCGTCGCCGCCGCTGTCGGCCGACAGCTTCAAGCCCTTCCGCAGCCCCGCGCAGCCGGACGACGGCATCGATGAGTCCGAGGCCAGCAACCTGCTCTTTGACGAGCCCATTCCCAGGAAAAGAAAGGTTGGTGTGTCGGCCGCCTGGTTTTCTGTTTTGAGTTGCATAAAGGTGGGTGATGTCCCCTTTGAAGGACCTGTGTGAGCTTAGGAAGGGCTCCTGCCACCCAGGCCCCCTTTCCGTAAACAGAAGCAGCCTACGCTCCCCTTGAATGTTCTCTGAAATTTCAAAATAAACTGTCATGATTAAAGACAATTAAAAATGACTACAATATTGATATGTTTCCTCAGAGTACACACATGCCCCATCCTCTGGTTAAACATTGCTTACCCAAGACTTAAGCAGTGTTTGGAAGTTAGAAAATTGGACTTTAGGCTTGGTTTGGTATTAACGCAGTCTCTTTGTGGGACTTATTTTTTTGTATGTGAAATGTATTTAATATCGATTTCTCTTTTCTGCTTTAATCAGCCCTGAAGGGTTATTGGGAAGAGTACTTTGTATCTCATTTTTATACAACCATATGTAAAATATACATGAAAGCTGACATATATGTCCATACTTACATATAGAAAATTACGTATTTACTAAATAAAAAGGACAGCTACTTAACTGATTTAATAAATTAATTGATTGCACTTTTATTTAATCTTCCCAGCAGCCCTGTGTGGTAAGTACTGTATTTCCATCTTGATATGAGCAAACTGAGGACCAGGGAGAGTGTACATTGAACTGGCCCCTATCAGGCAGGTTAGAAAGGGCTAGAGCCACCATTCAAACCCAGATCTGCCTGAACCTAAAAAGCTCATATTCTTTTCATTCTCCTCAGGTGTATTTAAATTACTATGTTCACTGACAATTTTTCAAAAACATTTTTATTTTATACAATAAAGCAATATTGCCACTAAATCTAGAAGACATTTTGGCATTATTTTAAAAGTCACCATGTAAATATGAAACTGTTATTTTGTATATTAGTTTTTTAATTTTCTAAAATTGGTAGCCTCATTATTAACGACAACTCACAAACAAAAATCCAGTGCAAAGCCCTGAGGATTGCAATGCAACCTTTTTTCTCCCCTAGTTCATTTTAAAGAGGAAAACAAAGAGATGGCATTGGTCCAACACCTTCCCTCCCTGCATCTCTCAGCATCGCTCAGCATGTGGAGCAGTGGAGGTGGCACAGGCATTGTCCTGCTGGGTGTGTCCATGGGAATAAGGGCCAACATTTTTTGCCCAGAGAAGAGGACATGAATGTAGTCCCCTGCCTTTCCCAGAGGCAGTGACCTGAAGAGTTGCTGTTTCACACCAGCTCATCATGCAGGGGGGGGCTGAAGTTATTCTGGCATCCTGTGGGTCCCCAGGGATGCTGCCCAATCAGGGAGAGAGGTTGGCACTTAAATCAGTGGGTACCTGCAGGTGGGACAGCAGTGTGGACCTGAAGTCTTATCCTGTTGCTTCAGGCGGCACAGACTTTCTCTCTGGGGTTATCTGAATGTGTAGTCCTGATTCTCGCCAAGTGTGGCCCAGTGTTGTGGCGAGGACTCACATCACAGGCAACCCCAAGGTTTTTAAGGTGCATTGCTCAAAGCCTATCACAGGTTTGCATTTCTAATGTAGAGGCTGAGCCAAAATTCACACTCTTACATTACAATTAGGTTGCATTAGTCAGACTCATTAAAGGTCCACAGGCTTTAACTAAATCAGGGGATAGGCTAGTCACCAAAGGAAAAAAAGTGGCATTTATCTGAAGGGCACAGGTCTACTCCACAAGAGCTGGATGGTAGGAATGAATGAATGAATAAGAACTGTGTTTATCCTTCCTTCTTTGTGACTTCTCCCTTTATTCAGGCTCTGGACTTCCCAAGGGTGATACCAGTAGGATGAAGCTCATAGCCACTAATTTTTAATGCATGATTTGTACACAGACCAAGTTGTTGCCTTGGCCTTTGGAACTTAAAGTTACTTTGACTAGTGAAAATAACAAGAAAGTGAGACTGTTGCTAATCAGTTTTTATTTATTATTAGTAAGTGAACCAATATTTACTGAGCATCAGGCAAAATGCTTCTTGCCCTAAGAATAAGGCATAACTCCCTCCTTCAAGGTGTGGCAGGTGGGGTGGGTGGAGACTGACGTGTACAGAGGCAATAATAATTGTGAGTGACAAGTGCTGTGTCTATGAATGTGGTAGAACATAGTAACCAAAGTACAGTTATTTTAGAGTTCTTTAAAAATCACATTTCAGAAGATTTCCAAGAGTTAGTTTGCTTAAACCAGACACTATGTTCCAGTTGGTAGAACTTCCTGAGTTCATCCTATTTTCCTCTCCATTCCCTTAAATTCATAATATCCATTTGAAACCATGAGCAATTCTGATGATCCCACGTTCTGTGGGGATTGTTAGAGAACCTTCTAGATCAGTGTTTTCCAAACTGTAAGTCTCAATTCATTAGTGGGTTGTGAATGAATTTAGTGAGTTGTGAACAGCACTCTTTAATTAATAGGACAGAATGAAGTGTATTGTACATGATAAGGGTAAGTGCTGTTCCTTGATGTTTTTGTTTCAATTGTATGTTTATGAGTGAGTGTGTAGTGTGAAAAATGTATTTCTTACTGTGGCTTGTTGTCAAAAAAGTTTGGAAGCTTCTATTCTATGTCATAGAGAGATAATATGACATATGGTAAATTAAGGTGCCCTGATTGGAAATCAAAAACTCCATGTTCTTGACTCCACTCTGCTGTCCTGAGAACCTAAGAAAATCATTTCACCTCTCTGATCATCAGCTTCTTCATCTGGAAAACAGGCAAACAGGTATTATCACACCTCTCTCAGCACAATCATGAATCATCCTGATCTTCCTCCTCATTGTGGAAGCTATCATATCTCTTCTCCCACCTCCCCGCACACGCAGATGCCCACTCCCACCTCTTATGGAGATCCACGCTCCACTTACATAAAGATGAGAATGTGAGGCACATTGCATAGACCAGACTTTATCTCTTACTATCAGTAGTGAGGAAGGAAGATTTGCTGATAATCACTATATTTGCATATGTAGTTACAGTTTACCAAATGCTTTTAAATGCAGCATTTCACTTAATCATCACCAAAATCCATATTCCTATCCCCATTTTGCAGAAGAGGGTCATTGAGATTATGTGAATTGTCCAAGGTTGTGTAACTTACAATGTGGCAGAGATAAGATCAGCTTAGCTGAAGCAGCAAAGAGGAAACTCTCTTCAGGCAAGTTAATTCAAAGAATCCATGTTTCTCTCTGCCCACAGAGGAGAGTAAACACGGAGGGAAACTAATGAGACACAGCTACAGCCAACACTCCATGGCAGGCGGGAGGAGGGTGTAGAAGGTTCAGAAAGAAATTGAGAGCTGAGACAGGAACTCCAGGCTGTCCACTACTGGAGGGCTCACTTCCTGCATGAAGCATCCGTCGCTCTTAACAGAACCTGCAGCCAAAGCAGGTGAGAATGTGAGAAGGGAAGTGAAAGCCTTCTCTCTCCCAACTTTGGAGGTCAGCTGGACAACTTTGTCAAGCCCAGTTCTAGCAGAAGTTTTCCTCTGGGATTTCAAGACGGACTGACAGAACTCCCAAGCTCAGAGAAAACCCCAGTATGTGAGCCAGGACGCTGACTTTGGGGAAATGCAGTTCCCATCATGACCACACGGTGATGCAGTGACCCTGATTACAGCCACTCCAGTGTCAGTGGGAGAAATGAATTTTATGGAAGGCCAAGAGTTAACCATCAATTCTACAAGACCCCTAGAAAATCAAGAAATGTTGATAAGTAATTGTCAATGTGCTCTTTTCCATGCCAGATTCCCGATTCTGTCAGATTCTGGATTCTGTGCATTCTGAAATTGGCCTCTCTCAGTTCCCTCATAGGTAATATGTGGACAATGGTGGCACCATATTGATGTGGCTGTTACGAAGATTATTTGAGAAAACATGTGAAGAGCAATGAATGTTAACTGCTAATATTTTCGTCTTTTTTGGCGGGGGGGACCCATTTGCCAACTGCCTGAATGGGAAATCTGAGAAGCTTGGGTGTGGAGAGAAGGGGGTGCTTGCCTCCACCCTCCACCCTGCCCCACATTGTGCCAACGTCACAGGATGACTGGACCCCCCACTCACCCTGTGCCCATTTGGACATGCACTGAGAGGCCCCTGTAAAATGCACTGGGTGATCGCAGCAGTGGCAGTAGCAGAAATTGGGGGCATACAAGGAAACCTGACTCAGGACTCCACATTTCAGAACATCAGCAACACCTCAAGGGGAATTACTAAATTCCAGCCTCCATGCTTTTCATTGACTTCACAAGTGTTTTGACCACGAACAGTTTTACCTGTACAGGGAGAACCTCAATCAGAGAAGAAAGCACTGAGTTTAACATAAGGTGCTTCAGGAATAGTCGTACAGTAGTAAACAATGAATTAATCATTTGCTCCACTCTGCATTTTCCATCTTTCAGAACCAAAAAGCAATGAATCACTTTAAATTGTGAATGACTGCTCCGAAAAGAAAACAAACTCGTAAAGCCCGCACGAATAAGCATGTTGCCAGTCTCTCCGCTGACTTAATTCCTAACCCACTAATTTTGAGCAGAATGCCTCCTGCAAGAACCGCGTCTTCAGAAATAGACCCATCTGTTAGAACTGCTGGGGAGGGCGGTGCTCAGAACAGCAGCCTGGGTCAGCTGCACTGATTTCATGGTGATGACACAGCATCGTCAGCCAAGCAAGGGAGCTGATTGGCCTCTTAGAGAGGACGGAGGGTAAAGAAGAGAAAAATCGAGGCGACTTAGAAACAGGATCTTAGAATAATCTTCCATGCGATATATAGGCACCGGGACATTGGTGTTCAAAGGAGTTCAAAATCTTCTAGCCCAGTCTCAACCTTTCCAAGTTAGAGAACTACTCAGCCATGTCTAGAAATGTGCAGGTGTTCCCAAATATGAGATGCACTTTGAGAATTTATTGATTGAGAAAATACAGAATGACTAGGGATTTCTCTTCATTCAGGAATCCTTTTGTTATTGTTACAGAAATCACTTTAAATCAACTTTATTTAGGTATAATTTTTCACACAATAAAATGAACCCATTTTAAGTATACTGTTCCATGAGTTTTGACTCTATCTGAATAATCACCTCTGTAGTCAAGGTCAGCACTCTTCGGGACCCTCTGCAGTCAAAGGCACCCCCACCCCAAATGGTGACCACTGATCTGACTTCCATCACTATAGATTAACGTTGCCTATTGTAGAACTTCAAGTAAATGGAATCATACAGTGTGTATTTTTGGTGTACAAAATACCAAGCATTGGCAACAGGAACTCTCATTCATTGCTGGTGGAAATGTAAATCGGTACAACCACTTTGTAAAACAGTTTGGCAGTTTCTTACAAAGTTAAATATATGCTTACCATATGACCCAGAAATTCCACTCTTAGGTATATATTTACCTAAGAGATAAGAAAACACATGTCCACAAAAAGACTTGCAGACAAATGTTTATAACAGCTTTATTCATTATCCCCCAATCTGGAAGCAACCCAAATGTCCATCAGCAGGTAGCTGGATAAGCAAATGTGGTCTGTTCGTACAATGGGCTACTATACCACAATAAAAGGGAACAAACCACTGACACACGGAACAATCAGTGAATCTCGAAAACATTATGCTGAGGGAAAAAAGCCAGACACAAGAGGGTGTGTTCTGTGTTATCCTGTTTATAAAAATCTTTTTTGTTATTTTTCTGTCTACTTTTCACCACAGCATGTATACACAGTTCATATGGGTGAGAGAATTTTAATCTATGTTTGGTACACATTTGAATTCACCCGTTACTTAGCCCCACACATCTCGAAGATCCCAAACCTCTAATCTTGTTCAGTCCTCTCATTTTACAAATAAAGACATAAAGCCCAAAGAGATAACCTGTATAAGGCTGCTTTTTCAGTTAAGGAAAGAACTGGAACCTCTACCAGCTTCTAGGTGGTTATTCATTTTTAAATACACCAGTTCATTTATTAATCTCTTGGCACTGCTAAGGGTCTGAATAGACCTCTTGATCCTGAAAGAGCCACTGGGGCCTCTGCCAGGGGATGTGAGTCCCCATGGGACAGGCTGGGGACGTATGTGTAATGCAACTAACTCAACTGCACAGTAATTAGACCTTCTTTGTCCTTCAAGGACCTTGTGGTCTCTGGGGAGACTTGGATGTATTAGCATCCACCGCCTAGTCCAACACACACACACGAACATGCACATACACATACCCCAATTGCTGTGTGGTAAAGTGATGCTCATGTACCCACCTTCTGGAATATAGCTTTAATTGGACTTATATGGTATAGGCATGTTATATAATTCTTCAAAATCCAGCCATGTTTCCACTCTTAGAACTAAAGGTAACCTTCAGCGGTCATCTTGTCCATCCTTAGGATCGGTCTGAGTGCTGTCAGGAAGATAGAAGCTACTCCACATATTCCAAGTATGAAACCATTTGAAAAGGATCGAGGCTTGCCGTTAGAAGGGCATGCAGAGAGAAGATCAGGGAAGCCTTGGCCAGAGATCTCAGCCTGTAGCCCCCGAGCAGTTGTGCTCAGAGACAGCCCGGAAGCTGCTGCAAAAGTGAAGAATGTCTGCCAAGCACTGTAGCCCCCAGCACGAAGTTGGGTGACTCTAAAGAGCTTGGCTGGGAGCTGCCAAGCATCTCACATTGGGCATATGTGAGACACCCCGAGTCTTCCTGCAACTGCTTGCTACTGCCCAGAGCTTCAGCTCCTGGGTGGTTCTGAATGTTAAAAAAACGTAAATGTATGGAAGTTCCTAGCACAGGGCCAGGCACAGAGCAGTTCCCAATCAACAGCGGCCTCTTTCTATGCTTCCTCTGCTCCCTCTGCTTTACATGAAGAAGACCATTCTGTTTGACTTGAAGTCTTTGCTGACATTGGCTTTGGTGTTCAGAAGTGCTTTCCATTAGGGGCGAATTTTCAGCTGTCGTTCCATGCGCTCGCGGACATTCCAGCTTTGTGAACATCTGTTAGAGCCGTGAGGAGAAGCCAGGGTTGAAGCACAGATGGGCCCGTTCAAACTTGGCTGCTGTGACTCTGCCAGCAGCTTTGCTTGGTTTGGCTTCCTTGGGCGAGCTGGGACCCATGTGGCAATCGGGGCGTTGTTTATTTAGCTATTTTTTCATGTTCTCCTCCTCCCGTGGCTTGCTTTCCTTTAGTGTAACAGCAAGTAGTCTGTCTGTAGACAAAGGATTTGTTTCAACTGGATGTAGTTAGGGGACTTGGAAAAGTTAAACTACCATTTCATGGGCCTCATGCTTTGATGCAAGAACGTCCTTGGCCTATGTAGAGAGAAGCCCCTTGATTTCATTAAAGTTGAGATAACCCCGCTAGTATACTTTTATTCCCAAAGTTAGTCAAGCAATATTAGTCAAGTCAGTATTTTTTTTTTTTTTTTTTTTTTTTTGAGACAGAGTCTCACTCTGTTGCCTGGGCTAGAGTGAGTGCCGTGGCATCAGCCTAGCTCACAGCAACCTCAAACTCCTGGGCTCAAGCAATCCTTCTGCCTCAGCCTCCCGAGTAGCTGGGACAACAGGCATGTGCCACCGTGCCCGGCTAGTTTTTTGTATATATATTTTTAGTTGTCCAGATAATTTCTTTCTATTTTTAGTAGAGATGGGGTCTCGCTCTTGCTCAGGCTGGTCTCGAACTCCTGAGCTCAAATGATACTCCCACCTTGGCCTCCCAGAGTGCTAGGATTACAGGCGTGAGCCACCGTGCCCGGCCAAGTCAGTATTTTTTAAAGAAATAACTTTTTTCCTAGCACTCTGGGAGGCCGAGGTGGGCGGATCGTTTGAGCTCAGGAGTTCGAGACCAGCCTGAGCAAGAGCGAGACCCCACCTCTACTAAAAATAGAAAGAAATTATATGGACAGCTAAAAATATATATAGAAAAAATTAGCCGGGCATAGTGGCGCATGCCTGTAGTCCCAGCTACTCGGGAGGCTGAGATAGGAGGATCGCTTGAGCTCAGGAGTTTGAGGTTGCTGTGAGCTAGGCAGACGCCACGGCACTCACTCTACCCTGGGCAACAGAGTGAGACTCTGTCTCAAAAAAAAAAAAAATAAAAAAAAAAATAAAAAAATAAAAAAAAAAAGAAATAACTTTTTAAGTTAAAAATAAGATAATTTTTAAATTTGGAAATTAACATAAATGCCACTCTGCAATATATTTCCACCATGCAGTGATATATTTTTCTTTGCATTACTTATTCCTCCCCAAAAAAGATTATGTTACTCATATTCTTTTATAACCTGCTTTTCCCCTATATCAGTCAAGGTCCTAGCAGGGAGCAGGCGGCGCACTCCAATGAGTGCTTGAGAGCAGTTTAATGAAGAGACCCTTTGCATAGGTATAGGCAGGGGAGGGGTGAGCAGTAGGTGTGGAGCAGTACCCCAGGGGCTAACAACCGGGGAAGGCCGTTACCACTCCTAAGCCTGAAGAGGTAAGTAAAGAGAGGGCTTTCCAGAACCCAGAACGTTACTACGACTCTGGAAATATAGCCATGGGGGAGGTCACCCAACAGAAATGGTGGCTTTGAGAGGAGAAATGTAGCCACTGCTCACTTCAGGCCTAGCAGAAAGCGGGTCAGGAGGAATCAATACCCTCCTGCTTTCCAATCTCTTCTGCCTCCCAGCCTCCTGTCAGTGCCTCCCTTTGGCCAAATCCAACCATAAATCCATGGGCAAGGGGACCCGTGGATGCAGTGCATAAAGATCAGCTCCTGGGGTGCCGAGTCCGGCGCAGAAAGGGGCAGTGTGGACCTATGGGGTCAAATAGAGGTATTATTCCCTTTATAGATGGGACCTTTCCACATCAAGGAAGCTTTTCTTACAATTTCATTTTTAAAGTTGCTTAATATTTAGTTACATTAAATTAATCGAACCAATCCCCTGTTGTCACCTTCTAGGTTATTTCTAATTTGTCCTTAGTCTAAAAACATCGGTGTGATGAATACCTTTATACATATATCTTTGCAGGCATTTTGCATTATTTTCTTTGGATAGATTCTTAAAAGTTGAATTGTCAAAGTTGTAGGCATTTCGGAAGCTTTTAATCTGTATTGCCTCCAAATTTAGTAATGAAAGTTATCTTTGCATGAGCAAATTACAAGGGCAGAGCTCTGATAGGTTGGTATCAAATAGGATAATAAATGTGAGATGTATTATTCAAAAGGAATGTCAAAAGGACGAGGTAGAGTAGAAAGCAGAGCTTCCCCTCTCTGAAAGATTTTTGGGAGTGCCACCTCCCAAAAATGTTTATGGTCTGCCCACTACATGCAATTATGTTTCTGAGTCCCCATTTGCAACTGCCTTGCAAATCAACAGGAACTTTCTCTAGCTGTACCTCTAGAATGCAATGTTGCCTTCTCATTGCTCATGCTATGACCCAAGTCATCAAAAATTGGACAATAGTATCTCCTGTAGCAGATTTTCTATTCTCTTCTGGTGAATTTAGACTTCTACAAGTAGCTACCAGTACAGGGTGTGTAAGGTTGGAAGAGAAATGTACTGTATAGAGTGAAGAGAAAACTGTCTATAATTCAGTCTCTGCCACGCAGGGCATCACCGTGGACCTTCCCTGAGAAGTTAATTTACAGCCAGGTAAGATAAGCAAGTGTTAATTGTGCTGGGAAGTATAAATTCTATAGAACAATAATCTTTTGTGACAAACATTCTTTGAACAGAGCATCATTTTCTAAGCGAATTTCACAAAATGCATAAATAAATTGAGATGTCTCAAATATGGCTTATCTCTTTAGGCCCCAAAACACAACTTTCCTGAGGTTGAGCGTAACAAATGCTTATTGATCCAGACACTGTTTAGTCACCGGGAAAGCACGCTGGGCAAGAAGTCTAGGTTCTTGCTCTTAAAATGCACACCATGCTATAATAAAAACTACTTAGTATGTCCCCAACTTGCCTCTTGAAAACCCAGCAAAAGAGAAAGAGAAGGAAAAAAGGAGGCAAAGTTCATCATATTTCTTCATATCCATTACCTAATTTTCTTTGGGCAACAGATTTCTTCTGGAGCCCTTAGCAGAAGGGTAATTGAGGAGGGGATAAACAATTGCAGTTGGTAGTTATACTAACTCCAAAGGACTTAGAGGACATTGGTCAGCTTCATCACATTTGAGGGTGTGATACTTCTTTATCATCTACTTGAACTAATGAACGAGAACTAAGGAAAGGAGTTGAGCCGGTGACATTTATTTTTCTATAATTAGAACCAAGCTTTGCTACTTATCAGCTTAAAAAAAAAATGCTTGATGTATTATTACAAGGATGAGGAACAGTAATCTTATAAATAATATTTGTTATGGCACAAAAATACCACTGTGATTGTCATCTCCTAAAGCAATCAGCAATTTGAGGCCTTAAAAAATTCCTGATGTACAAGGAATTTGGCTTTATAGTTTGTGTAAAAAATATTAATTATGAAAGCCTACATCTAACTGACTGGTAAGAACCATCAAATGACACTGGATAAGTCTCATGACTTTTTGGAATCATATTTCCCATCGCGAATATGGAAATAGTATCCTGTGCTTTGCTCGTTCCTTCCCGACTCTCTAAGGCAACTATGTTATCCTTCTCAGGTCTCCTCAGACCTCACGCACAGCCTCCCCTTCTTGTCCTCGGCTTTGACCTCACTGGAAAATTAGAAGCATTCAGACAGGATGCCTTTTTCTCCTCCTGCACCGAATCAGCAAGCTAACGGCATCTGCAGCCACCATCTGGTTTCTCTCCTTCTCTAGTGGCAACCCGTCCTGTCTGGTCCGAGGCCGCCCCTCCTCCACCTGTGCCAGGGGCGTGAGCGCTGCTCCCCTCCCGCCTCCCAAAGAACCTGTAGTTCCCATCCACATCTCTACTGCACCTTCGGCTTCTCCCTGTCTTTGCGGTCATTCCCATCAGCATAAAAACTTCCTTTAGTATCACTCATCTTTATAAACCCTCCCTTGGTTGCTCATAGATCAGCAAAACTTCTTGAAAACATTGGCACTTACTCTGTCCATGTCCTTACATCCCACTTCCTCTTCAGTCCCTGCCAGTCCGACTTCCCTTCCCGCCACTCTGGGAGACCTGCTGCCATCTGGGCCACCAGCAGCCTCCAAATACTGAACCCAAAGAGCATGTCTCAGTCATCAACGCAGTTGGTCACATCTTCCTTCCTGAAACACTTTCTTCTGTTTGTGCTTTTAATCCCACACTGTCCTGATTACTTCTGACTGCTCCTTCTCGATCTCCAACATAAAATACTGGATGCTGCCGTGTCCTGGGCCCTCTGATCATCTCTAGCTACATTTTTCCCTAGATGGTCTCATCTGAAGCCCATCACGTCTTAAATGCTCCTTCAGCTCCTAACTCCAAATTTAATCTCTAGCCTGATTTTCCCGGATGCCACGCTCATGTGTCCAGTGTCCTGCTTGCTACCTCCTTTTGACATATGATAGGTGTCTCAAAATTAACATATCCAAAACAGAATCACAATTCACCCAGTCATTCAAACCTGAAACATAGAAGTCATTTTTAATACCAGCCTTTTTATCATTCTTCATGTTCAACCCAACAACAAGTACTGTTGGATCTGCCTCCAAAATGTGTCTGGAATGTGTCCACTGTTCTCCATCCTTGCTGCCCAAACCTTCTAAGCCACTGTCTCCTCTAACTTGCAGTAGCATCCACACTGGTGACCTCATTTGCTCTCTTCCCAAAAATGAGTAATGTATTTTAAAAACCTAAACTGTATGGTGTCACTCCCCTCCTTCAGTAACTTCTCTTTTATTTTAGGATAAAATCCAAATTCTTTACCTAAAAACCCCACAGGGTCTGGCCCTGCCTTTCCACCTTGTCTCAAAAAGATCACTCCCTCCCTCATTTCACGCTGAACACAGGTCCTTCTTTCTGGCCCCCTGACATGCTACGCTCTTTCTCATCTTCAGGCCTTTACATTTCACTCTTCACTCTAGCTGCAATACTGTAGCTCTTAGCTTGGCTGACTCCTTTTCCAACCTTCAGATCCCGGCTTAAAAGTCACCTTTTGGAGGCCTCATCCTGTATCTGAAATGGTCGTCATTGTAATTTCTATCTCTCCCCAATAAGAATTTCAGTTCCTTGAGAGCAGCCACTTTTTTTGTTCTCTATCCCCAGAACCTAGTATTCCTTGCTAAATATATGTTTAGTTTATGAATGAAAGAATGTCATCAGCAAAAGGGTTAGGAATGAACCAAAAAGCCATAAAGTATTTTCATCTATCATGACTTCATTTCCAGACAGATACTTGGACTATCAGGTACCTGTAATTTTAGTTTGAGTCATTAATTCCCTTAAGTGGAAGACATTTTCTATACTATAGTTTCATTGTTTGAAAAATGGGCAGAAAGCATTCCTAGTGTAAGGATTTGTTCATTAATACTTTCCATAGTTTGATAGGGTTGGTTTGTCCCCACCAAGTCTCAGGTTGAAATTTGATCTCCAATGTGGTGGTGTTGGGAGGATCCACCCTCCCTGGTAATGAGTGAGTTCTTGCTCTCATGGGACTAGATTGGTTCTTGTGGGGTGGGAGGAATGGATTAGTTCCCAGGAGAGTGGGTTGTCATAAAGCTAGGATGCCTCCTTAGGTCTGGTCCCTCTTCACACATTCCTGCTTCCCCTTTGGCCTCCTCCACCATCATGTGACTCACCCAAAAGCCCTCACCAGACACCAAGCAGATGCGGGCACCATGCTTCTTATACAGCCTGCAGAACCCAAAGCTAAACAAACCTCTTTCCTTTACAAATTACTAGCCTCGGGTATTCCTTGATGGCAACACAAAATGGCCTAAGATAATAGTGTTAAGTTATATGCTTTAAATAAAATAATGCTTTGAATTAAAAATATCAAGCAGGATTCCTTTTTGTGAACCTTGGAGGTTGGGGGTGGGATTTAAATCACCCATTCCAGTTCATCTTACATCCTTTGTGTTTAGATTTAGTGGCCCAAGGAGATTAAGGAGCCTGAAACTTGTGAACTATCTCCTTAGAATAAACTCAGACTCACCAGGATCATGTATTATAAAGTCTCCTAATTACATCTTTGTTTCTCAGATTCTTCACATCCCTCTAAGAGCTTCAGCTCTATCTCCTTGTAGCTGACTTCTACAGCTCAACACCACACACTGCAGGGGGAGCATCGCTGAGCTGAGTGTGGTGCCAGGCGCTGTAGGAGGAAGAGCTAGGTTGCTGTCCTGTGAATGCCAGGGCCCGGGCAAAGCCTCTGGGGCACAGCAGGCCACCGGGCTCATGAAGCTCACAGGAACGGTGGGCTTTTTCCATTGTCATTGATCTGCGCTAGCAGACTGCAGCAGCGTGCTGCCAGGCTCTGTCCTCTGCTTGCCATGCTAAAAGCGACCATTCACCAACACGCAGACACTCCTTAATTCTGGAAGCTTCCAAGTGCCTTTTTCAATTCAGAAACCTAGGGAAAGTCTTCAGTGGCAGTGGCTATCTAGATAAGTCATCTGGATGTTGATACCAACAGTAGTAGCCAGATAAGCCACCTTCTAAATGTGCGTACGATTGCTTTGGAGAACTGGGAGTATGACATTGGGAACTGCAAGTACTCGATGGCAGGAATCCTAGTAGACACGTAAACCAAGCTACATCAGTTCAGGGAAGGTGTCGCCGCTATGTTTGTCGGTCAGGGTAGGCTTACGGTCAGAACAACCCATTTTCAAACCTCAGTAGCTTAAATGCAATAAAGGTTTATTTATTTCTCGTGTCACAATCCAGTCAGGTCAGTGGGGATGGGGAAGAAGGTGGGGCGTCTCTGCTCCAAACAGCTCTCCAGGGACCCAGGCTCCTCCTTATGGTGTGGGGGTTCTTACCCTGGAGTCCACAGATCCCCAAAGGGATGCACAGAATTCAGGGTGTCTCTCAACTTGGATGGGGGAAAAAAGTATATCCTTATATCCTTATTGTCACCAACCTTTTAACTGTAATTTAACATTTCCTGCAATTATGATTGAAGGCATCAATCTGTAATAATAATAGCACCACCTATGACTTTAATCCCAGTAGAAATCATAGATATTTTATATCACATAATTTTAGTAGCTATCATGAAATATCATTTATGCTTAACACTACTTTGAAATTATGATAGTAGACCCACTTCAAGGTCTTGTTATTTAGTCTGTTAGGGAGTATACATATTGCCATATCACAAAATATTCTTAACGTTGTAACTGTATTTCAGTACACTTACTTTTCTTTGTAATTTATGTATTTTAAACATTAAACATACTATTCTGAGCAAGGGTCCATAGGTTTCACCAGACTTCCAAAAGGGCTCATGGCAAGCAAAAGATTAAGAATCCCTGATCCAGTGGTTCTGCTGCCCCCTCAATCCTTGGGTGCCCTTTGCATCTAGTCAACAGAATGGGCTTGGGGGTGACATTGGGAAGTAGTGTAGGTTGAGACTTAGGAGGAATGTCACTTCTGCCCACATTCCAACGTCCCTAATTCAGTCATATGAGCCCACTTGACTGCAAAAAAGGCTGGGAAATGAGGTCCAGCCGTGTGCCCAGGAGAAAAAGGACATGGTGCTTAGTGAGTACACGGAAGGAACTGTCACCAAGCTCAAGGGAACAGTCAGCAAAGAGATCCCAATGACAAGGGACCTCCCTGGAGAAAACTCATTCCCTATAAAATTCACTGCAGGAAGCACAATCATAATGATACCGTAATGGCTGCTATTGGCTGAATGATTACTCCTGTCCACATTCTGCTAACTGATTCACTTCCACGACCTCATTTAATCCTCACAATAACCCTGTGAGACAGGTACTATTACTGTTCCTACTTTATAAATAAGAGCACTGAGGACTTAATAAATAAGTCCTAAATCAGTGCTCTCAATTGCAGCACTGGACTGTTTTGGAAAATACTGGGACCCTCATTGAAGAAGGTAGAATTGTGTAACGGTGGAGAGGATGCTTTCTGGAGCCAGACTCCCTGGATTCGTATTCCAGTGTTGCCAGCAGCCAGTGCATTGACTGGATGCTTTTCACTGAAGCTCTCTATGCACCTGTAAAATGGAGATTAATAATAGCACCTGGCCGGGCGTGGTGGCTCATGCCTGTAATCCTAGCACTCTGGGAGGCCGAGGCGGTTGGATTGTTTGAGCTCAGGAATTCGAGACCAGCCTGAGCAAGAGCAAGACCCCGTGTCTACTAAAAATAGAAGGAAATTATATGGACAGCTAAAAACATATATAGAAAAAATTAGCCGGGCATGGTGGCACATGCCTGTAGTCCCAGCTACTCAGGAGGCTGAGGCAGGAGGATCGCTTGAGCCTAGGCGTTTGAGGTTGCTGTGAGCTAGGCTGACGCCACGGCACTCTAGCCTGGGCAACAGAGTGAGACTCTGTCTCAAAAATAAAATAATAATAATAGCACCTATCTCTTAGGATTAAATGAGGTAAACACCTAAAACAGCACCTGGCACATAGTGAACACTCCCAGTGGATGTTAGCCACTATTTTTACAGTCTAAAGGGCATGAATGTGATCTGGAATATTCCAGCAGAGCTCAATTCTCAAGAAGGATGTGGGAAAATATCTGAGGTCACCAAGACACTCACCAGCCTGGTTGGGGGGAGGGGGGTCCTAGAACAGTGTGCTGAGTTATAGTCAAGCGATGGGAAGCTGTTACTTTTCTAATGAAGGGAAAAGTATGTTGTGATGACAGAAAGAAAATATTGAGAGAAAATAGTTTTCATGTTAATGTAACTTTCTCTCCCCTTTATAGAACTCCATGAAGGTGATGTTCAAATGCCTGTGGAAAAACTGCGGAAAAGTGCTGAGCACTGCGGCTGGTATCCAGAAACACATCCGGACCATCCATCTGGGGTGAGGCGTCCCTCCCTGCAGAGCTGCGTGCAGTCTCTGTCGGCTCAGGCTGGGGCCACCCGCACTCAGCAATTGCACACCACACTGTGCCTTGAGAGTTCTGGACCCTGGGATGGCTTGGTCTTGCTGATCTCTAGAAAGACGGCCACTACAGATAATATAGGCCACTGTGGCACAGCAGAAAGAACAAGGATTTAACATCGTAAAGCCTCCCAAGTTTACTTACTGAGTCACTGCTCTGAGCCCCAGTTCCCTCTGAAAATGAATAATACTGTCAGCTCTGCAGGGTCATGTGTGAAGTTCAAAGACAAAAATCTATGTGAGAGATACTTGTAAAGTATAAAATACTAGGGTAGGGGTTTTTCACCTGGAATCTGTGGTTGGACTTCAAGGGGTCCTTGAACCCCCTGAAATTATCTGTAAAATGAAATGTGCATTTCATTTTCCCATGGAGAATATTCATGATTTTGAGCCTCAAAGGCATATATAGTCTAAAAAGGGTTGAAGAATCATACCAATCAATTCTGCTGTTGCTGTTCTTATAAATCCTCATGATCTGGTTCGATCACTTTCTTTTGCTTAAATAAGCCCTTTATTTGTAAAAATCTACACTTTTCTTTGTATGATATAACAACCTTTCTAAAGGAAAGATGAAAGGAATCTTTACGAGCCACAGTGGTTAGGGGTCACCCCATGGGGGCAGTGATGGTCCAGCAGTCTTGTGCTGTCACCCTGAGTCTTTCTTGTCCAGGGAGCTGGGACTTAGAAGGGACCTTGAGACGCCATAAGCCATCACCAGTGTTCATAGGCAAACACAAATGCATGACCAGGAGCTCACATGCTTGGACACAGAAGAGTCCTTTCAACAAGGTAAGTGTAGAGAAATAAAACGAAATAGTCACTTTACCCAGCAAGGAAGAAATTTAGGAAATGCATCGTCCATAACAAGTGGTATAAGCAGAAGGTAAAAACAGGTTCTAAGGTGATGTTGCTAGTCTGTGAGGGTTGCTTTGTCAGTAACTGGAGAGAAACAGGGATCTACTTTTCTAACCCTTTAGGCTGATGTTTAGGGATACACCAGAGCTTTCCAGAGCACCCAGGAGGTCACCAAGGACTGGAATGTGGCCCAGCAAGGCTGGGCTTCTGCTCCCCTAGCCAGAGGGTCTGCCTTCATGTCTAGAAATACCACGCTGAAATACCTGCAGGCAGCAGAACGCCCTCATTCCAGTTCCTCAAACCTTCAGGGAAGGAAAGCCTGTGTCTCCCCGCAAACCTCATTGTCCAGACAGTTCACAATGTAAACCGCTTGGTTATTTACAGGTTTTGAGAACTCCCCAAAGCTATAGCCAAGGGGTAGAGTATTTGTTTTAAAGTATGCCTGCCCAGAAAATTGAATCCTATTCAGCCCCACTCAGAAGCACACGCTGTATATATGTATTTATAGACTGTAAGTGGCATCACCTGATTTTCCTGTGAGCTCCCAGGGTGCTCTCACAGTGGGTGGAACTCAAAATGCAGCCACTTTATTTGCTTTCCTAAGTCCCCCTTCTTACTGATGTGCTTTTAGACTTGCCTTGGTGAATTATGGTTCACAGCCCTGCCAGCCACCACGCAGGAACAGCCCTGGGTGTGCAGGACTGCACAGGCAGTCTGTGTTTATGAAGCCCGGGGCTGGAGCTCTGTCATGACATGGAAGAGAGAACGTGCCTCTGCCTTAATCCCCGAGCTCAGGTGCATGACTCCAGGATGATGGGACATTTTTAATGAGTATTGGCTGTTGGGGGAGGAGGTGAGAAGGGAAGCATAGCAAAGCCCAAAGGAGACGCATCCTTGCATCTGATGTAGCTTCAGGGCGCACCTTGCCAGTATAAAAAATACACTGTTTTTCTCTTGAATCTCACTCCATTCTCGTATACCAGGGCTGGTCCTGATTTATCCCCATGTAGGACATACGGTTTCCCCCAGGCCTGTGTGTCTATTAGTAGCACTTGGCAGCCAGCAGCAACTCAGCCAGCCTTTAACTGGAAAGGAAGTGGGGACAGGAATAGAACAGACGCTCATTCTTTGTCCCACTCTCTGGGGTCTTTAATGGTATGCTGGTCTGAAAGCCAAGCCCGCCAGACCTGATATGGTACAAAGACACCTCCCCAGACGCCTCAGCCTGAGAGCCCCGAGAGCTCAGGGGAAATGGAACTAGGCTGGGACAAGCCGGAAAGGCCTGAGGAGAGATAGGGGGTGGATTTTTATTTTAGGTTCTACATAGGGATCATTAATCAGGAAAAGTTTGTTCTGAACCAGTGATATGCTCTTTTAGAAATTAACAAATCTAATAAATGTTTTCTGAGGTTACCGACAGTTATTTTAGTCAAAACTTTCTGTGGAAAAGTACAATGTAGCGTGTCTCAGGAAGAAGAACTTTGAAAGCACCCAGAAAGATACTTTTCCTGATCATAGTGAAAATTAAGACCTGCTGACATCGTCCTTATTTTTATTTAATAAACACATAGTGCTTATTATGTGTCGGGTACATTTCTAAGCACTTTATATTTATCTGCTTGATCCTCACAACAATCATTTTCCAAATAAAGAAACCGAGGCACAGAAGCTATGCAGAGGCTGCCAAAATCACACACACAGCTAGAAAGGGTCAGAGCCAGGATTTGAACCTAGGAAGTCCAAGCCCAGCATCCGTGCTCTTAATCACTATGCTCCAACCTCAGCTGCTTTCATTCATTCATTCATGCCTCCGTCCAACATTTAATAGGCATCTCCTCTATGCCAAGTACCGTGGTATGTGTGGGGTGACACAAAGATGAACAGGACAGCCCTGGAGAACCACCGTCACAGTGAGGCAACAAAGGGGTCTAAAAAAATTACAGAAAGGTGGCAAGTCATTAACTAAAGAGTGAATACTCTTCAAAGGGAGCACAGAGAACTAACAGATAGGAGTTAAGCCCTAGCACCTAACCTTCAGAATACATCCAGAACGTGATTTCTCATCTCTTCTGTGGCTGCAGCCCTTGCCAGGCCCCGCCAGTGCTCATCTGGATTATTGCCAACAGCAGCTCCTCCGTGGCTTCTTGCTCCTGCTCTTGCCCTCCTGCCCTCTATTTTCTAGACAAAATCCATAGCGATTTGGATATTTCTTTTCAAAATAAGTTAGATTTCTTAAAACCCCCAGTGGCTCCCATCAAATCACATTCAAAATATAAGCTCAGCCATTGCCGTGGGCTACAAAGGCCTATGTGATCTGGCCCCTGCCTGGTCCTCGCTCTTCTCATCACTCCCTTGTGCCCTGAGCTCCATCACTCCCTTGTGCTCTGGCCTCTCGGCCTTCTTGGCAAACACCAGGCCTGCCCACCTGGGGGCTCTGTGTTGCTCTTCCCTGGTATGTTCTTCCCAAGGGTCCCAGCATAGCCTCTCCTGCACTGCATTTAGGCGGGTCCTTGCTCAGATGTCACCTCCTCAAGGGGCTTCCCCTGAATATTTAAAATAGCGCCCCCTGCCCAATCACTTCTCTAATTAAGGTCACTCTTTTGCTGCTTAATTTTTCTTTCTGGGACTTATCAACACCCGATATATTAAATATCTATTTCTTTATGTGTTCCTTGTCTGCCTCCCCGACTAGACTGAAAGTTCCATCAGGGCAAGGTCTATGCTTTGTTCACTGTGATATCAGGAGACCCTAGAACAGTGCCTGGACATAATAGAGTCTCAATAAATCGTTGTTGAATTATTGATTGAATGAATGAATTGCTTTAAGAGGTCATGAAGGCTTCTCTGGAAGTAGATAGTTGAGTGTTATAGGATAAGCAAGAATTTGCCAGGCAGACAAGAGAGAGGAAAAGCACTCTAGACAGAGGTTAACAGCACATGCAAGATTTCGAGGCAAAAAAAACAGATTGGCTTAGTACATTTGTTTTGCTGTCTTTGTGCTAGGCGTGTCGGGGACTCTGACTACAGTGATGGAGAAGAGGACTTTTACTACACTGAGATCAAGCTCAACACAGATTCAGTGGCCGAAGGACTGAGCAGCCTGGCCCCGGTCTCACCTTCCCAGTCCCTGGCTTCGCCTCCTACTTTCCCCATCCCAGATTCAAGCCGAACAGAAACTCCTTGTGCCAAAACCGAGACTAAACTGATGACGCCCTTGAGCCGCTCAGCTCCCACCACCCTCTACCTCGTGCACACCGACCATGCTTACCAGGTGACTTGCAGGGGACGTGAGCGTAATCACTCTGACCTTGACCAAAAGTAGTAACCATCTGGCCTGTGAGTGAACGATAACTCGGTAGAAAAATAGCACCACACACTGCAGCCTGGCAGCTTCGTTTCTTTTTCTTTTTCTCCTTTTAAAAACCAAGGTCTCACACAGATGGGGTCCCTGTGGGTTATTCTCAGACTCCTCAATGCTGACTGCAGATCCAATCCCTTAGAAGTAGCTGTGAGGATTAAAATCCTTAATGTTGGAAAGCCCCCAGGATGGTGCCTGGCACATTACATGTGTGTGTTAAATAAAAAATAGAATAAACGAAAAGGTGAGCATGGGAAAGCTTTGGCACAATGACACAATCACCCTGCACCCTGAGTCTGGGACTTCTAAATGGGTAACTAAACCTCTCAGATTAGAGTAGTGGTTTCCAGTGTTCCGCAGATCAACAGTGTCAGCATCACCTGGGAGCCGGTTAGAAATGTAAATTCTTGGGGCCCCTGCAGACCTACTGGATCAGAAGCTGGGGATGGAGCCCAGCTTTCTGTGTCATGACAGGCCCTCCAGGGATTCTCAATCATGCTAAAGTCCGACGAGACCACAGGGACAAATCCTGCAAATTCAGGACATGGTTAAGACTCCTTTTTTTCCCCTCAACACATTCAAATTTTAAGAAAATATTTTTTCCATAATTCTTAACTGCCTCATATAACTTTCAAAAATCTCCTTTACATACTTGTAAAGGGTGTTCTCCCACCCTTGTTTTACAAAAAAACCTTTCCATATGACTGAATAGTATCCAATTAAATTGAAGCACAAAATTATTGTAATCATTCATATTGTTAGGTATTTACTTTTTAATCTATCCAATTTTTTCACCATCATTAATAACTCCATTAGGAACATCTCTGTGTTCTGTGCCTTCAGCTTTTATTTTTTTTCTTTAAATTCTCAAAAG
Source organism: Eulemur rufifrons (assembly GCF_041146395.1). NCBI lineage: Eukaryota > Metazoa > Chordata > Mammalia > Primates > Lemuridae > Eulemur > Eulemur rufifrons. The sequence continues at coordinate 75,727,490 of NC_090985.1, forward strand.
AGTAATTATTGAGTTAGAGGATATAATATGATTGAGCAATTTATGGCCTTTGCTATGTATTGCCAGAATATTTTCCAGTGGTGCCAATTACAAAACCACTGTCACTAGAAAATATATTGTGATTAGAAAAACTAAACCTATAGAGGAAGAATTCAGCCATTTATATAGCAGACTTAAGAGCAATGGAATAAAGCTAATGATTAGTTGGCACAATAAATTTTATTATAATTAATTTATTCTTATTTTTCAACATTGCACTTTGGTCAGAAATCATGGGCTTGAACCAACTTAATTAAATCATTTTGCTCATCTATATAATGAGAGAGTTGGAACACACACTAGGTGAACTAGCAGGTCCTTCCCAAAGGAAGGACCTTTTATGATATTGGGACTTTTCTGTTTATAGATATTATAAATGTTCAGCATAGAAAATATTAAAAATGCAGCAAAGAATGAAAATTCATCCCTAATTCCAGAGAGCCCCTTGGTTAATATATTTTGTATGTCCTGCAAGATTTTGTTCTCTGTCTATATATACACATTTTTCAAAAGGGATCCATTGTGGTACTGTTTTTATGATGGCTTTGTTTTTTCTACTTAGTATATCATGAATATTTTCCCATGCCAATGAGTCTTCTTTAGCAACAGCATTTTTAATTGATACATAATATTTGTGCACATTTATGGGGTACATGTAATACTTTGTTACATGCAGAGAGTGTGGAGGGATCAAGTCAGGGTATTTAGGATATCCACCTATGTGTTAGGGACATTTCAAGTCCTTTCTTCTAGCTATCTTGAAATATAAAATATATTGTTGTTAATTATAGTCACCCAGTTGTGCTATTGAACATTAGATCTTATTCCTTCTAACTGTATTTTTGTACCCATTAACCAACCTCTCTCATTGCCCCCCACCCACGTCTTTCTCCACCTCTAGTAACTTATCAGTCTACTTTCTACCTGCATGAGATCAATTTTTTAGATCCCACATATGAGTGAGAACATTCAATGCTTGTCTTTCTGTGCCTGGCTTATTTCACTTAACATAATGACCTCCAGTTCCATCCATGTTGCTGCAAATGACAGGATTTCTTTCCTTTTTATGGCCAAATAGTACTCCATTGTGTACATATACCACATTTTCTTTATCCATTCATCCACTGATGAACACTTAGATTGATTTCATATCTTTGCTATTATGAATAGTGCTACAATAAACTTGGGGGTTTAGGTATCCCTTTGATATGCTGACTTACTTTCCTTTGGATAAATATACAGTAACAGGATTGCTGGATTGTGTGATAGTTTTATTTTTAGTTTTTTGAGAAATCTCCATACTGTTTTCCATACTGGCTGTACTAATTTACGTTCCTACCAACATTGTATAAATGTTCTCTCTTCTCTGCATCCTCACCAGCATCTGTTATATTTTATCTAATAGCCATTCTAACTGGGGTAAGATGATATCTCACGTGGTTTTGATTTGCATTTCCCTGATGATTAGTGATGTTGAGCATTTTTTCATGTACCTATTGGCCATTTATATATATTCTTTTGAGAAATGTCTATTCAGATCCTTTGCCCACTTTTTCATGGGATTATTTGATTTCTGCTGTTGAGTGTCTTATAGTAATAAGTATGAAATGTCCGATTTCCTTAAGTACTAAGTTTGACAGTTGATATCTCTGACATTTCACTTTGACACTTCTTGCTTTATTTTTATTGTGAAAGGTACATCCTCATTCTTTCAAATACATGGTTTGGCTTGTGATTATCAAAATTTTTTTGAAAAAAATTTGGGAACCATGGACAAGTCAAAAATTTGTGTCATTTTTGAATATGAGAGTTCCATCGTGGAACCAAAGCTGCACAGACGGCTCAAAATATCAATGGAGTATTTAGGAAGGATGTGGCTAATGAACGCACAGTACGTCGATGGTTTGAGAAATTCCATTCTGGTGATTGTAATCTTGAAAATGAGCCATGTGGGTGACCTGAGACCAAGGTGGATAATGATGAGCTGAAAGCTGTAGTGGAAGTGAATCCATCTCAACCTATGCGTGAATTAGCAGCAAGGTTTGACATTACTATTCCAACAATATTGGACTATTTGAAACAAATCGGCAAGGTAAAGACACTGGGTAGATGGATTCCGTGTGTGAATTAAACGAGCACCCGAAGAGAAACCATCTCAAAGCTTGCCTCTTTTTGCTGTCACAACAATAAAGGTGAACCATTTCTACACCATATTGTTACGTGTGATGAAAAATGGATTCTTTTTGATAATTGCAAGTGTTCAGCACAATAGTTAGATAAAAATGAAGTGCCGAAACACAGTCCAAAATGGAATCTTCATCAAAAAAAGCTAATGATGTCTGTTTGGTGGTCTAGCACTGATATTATCCACTACAGCTTCACGAAACCTGGTCAGTCCATTATAGCAGATGTCAACTGCAACAACTGGATGAAATGATGAGGATGCTTTTGATTAAGCAGCCAAGATTGGCCAATACAAATAGGCCAATCCTCTTGCAAGACAACGCTGGACCACATGTCACACAAACAATGCTGCTCAAACTACAAGGCTGGACTTGGAAACTCTCTGTCATCCACCATATTCACCAGACCTTGCACCAACTGACTACCACTTCTTCCAGGCTTTGGACCACTTCTTGCAAGGAAAAATACTCAATTCTCAGCAAGCTGTGGAAAACTTCTTTTGTGATTTCATCACTACTCGCTCTCCAGGCTTCTTCACTGCTGGCATAAACAAGCTACCGTTAAGATGGCAAAACTGTGTCAGTAGTTTAGGTGCATCCTTTGATTAATTGTATTGCTTCTTGTTTGAGATATAATAAACTAAACTTTGATTCAAAATCAGACATTTCATGCTTAACGGCCTAATATTTACCTCTTTCCCTATTACTGGGCATTTGTTTTGTTTCCAGTTTTTTTTTAATAATATATGGTTGTGCAAAGAATATCCTTATGTCCATTTCCTTAGAAAGAATTCCTAGAAGTGGAATATCTAATACACAGAATAAGAATTTTGACACATATTACCAAATTACCCTCCCAAAATGATGTACCAATTTACACACCCACCATCACAGTATAAAAATATATATTTCCCAATATGGTAGGAATTGTATCTCACAGGGATAATAAAATAGGTATATTTCTATATGAATAAAATTTCTTTTCCAGTATTAGCAATCAAAACCCATCTCCTTTTATACGTTAGCTAGGTTGCTTACATATATAAAAAGTTTATTTCTAGCTACTCTCTTTGACCCTGTTTAATCTCTTCCTATTATACAATTAGTCTAAGTTATTAATACAGCTGAAACCATTTCTGAGGTCCTCCTTTGGTAATGAGAGCTTCAGGCTCTGAGGGCAAATGTTGCTTCATAACAGCTTTCTCTGTTTTTTATTTAACAGGCCACACCCCCTGTGACCATTCCAGGATCTGCCAAGTTCACCCCCAATGGCAGCAGCTTCAGCATTTCCTGGCAGTCTCCTCCGGTCACTTTCACAGGCATTCCAGTAAGTAGAAAAACAAAAAAGCCAGAAATCTGGTCAAAGTCAATTTAGAGTAAATTTAGAGAACAAACTGAGGAAAGATGCAAGAAAAAGACAAAAGTCAGAATGCCAGAAGTACTATATTTCTTAAATGATATTTGTAAACTTATCAACAAGGTATCTTATGGTCCACACAGGCCCAGCTTCTCTGCAAAAAGGTGTTTTGACTGGTATTTTAGAAAACTAGTAGAGAATTTCAACTTTTGATAAACAACTTGGAAATATATTGAAATTTTTTGTGTTGGTAGTATATTTGTTTCCAAAGACTATAAAATTAATAGCTAAACTCAGACTTTGTATAGAAAAGATGGTACTTATCATTATAAGTAACTTTGTAAAATTTATTACTTTGAAATTATTATTTTGTAGGTATGTCATTTTGAAGGCTCAAAAAAAATAAATTGAAATCATTTTTTTCTTTCAAAGTCTGAATAATCCATGCTGATGGATAATTTGAAAATAAATGGGTGCTGAAATATGCAATCAGATTTAAGTAGTACATAAGAATTGATTTGACATATTAAATTATTGCTGTCTGATAAATCACCATGAATTAACTTGATTCCTAACCATTCATTTAACAATATATTGGGTCTTTTATAGCTTATCATGGAGTAGCCATAGACCTGCACACTGTTGATGTTCACAGAGGTGTATCACTCCTGATAAGGTTTAGAAAGTGGCTTATGATAACAGATCTTAACCTTATTTTCTCTTCTCCTCCCCACTCCCTAAGGACCTCACAAAAGCTTCTTATTGTCAATCACTGGTAACTCCCAGAGGTTTCTAGCAAAGTCTAACGCCTTCTGTGGAGCTGATAAAAATGAAAGCGGATGAATGAATTATGCTGTGCTCTGTCAATGAATATTTATTAAATTTCATAGAATAGCCAACAATAAAAAGCATCCTGCTGGCAGCAATTTGGGAAATGGTGGCTTCCAGAAAATACTCCTGGAATGAGATTTTTAAACAATACCATGGATCTGGAGTAAAGTCTCTTGTTTCATTGAATAGTAGTAACTACTAGTAGCTCTCCAAGAGTGACCTTGTTGGTAGGCATTAGAAGAGAGCAGTTTAGATCTGTCAGTATTAGTTTTGCTTCTGGCAAGAACATTGATCCACTGAAGTGGGTGTCAGAGGTTAACAATCTGTCCTTTTGGGGACTTTTTTCTTGGGTAGGAAAAGACCCAGAGTGGCTCTCAATATTACATTCGAGAAAACCCTTTCGTGTTCACCTAGAATGGCAGCTGCAATTCCAGAATTATGGAGACCTGCTGTTCTGCATCCTGTTAACTCCTGCCTTGGCTTGGGAAGAATTTTCACGAGCATGCACCATATTGCTCACTGCTACAAAGACAAGCATAGCGTGTAGATGGAGTAGCCCAGCTCTACCCTCTTTTCAAATTACCTCTGGGACCAACCAAACTGGAGTATTTTTTTTCCCCTTTGCTTTCTTAATTAAATCATCTCCTTCTGAAGTATAGAAAAATCATTCTGAATAGTCTTTACCATTAATAGCTACATGTCCTCCACAGTTCCTAAATGTCTTACACAGTAGGACATCACCAGGATGCCTTCTATTGTTTGTTTTTCAACAATGAAATTTTAAAACTCTGCTGTGGACACTGTGTATACCTCTTCCCTCATCTCAATACCCTCGATTTTTCACAGAAGTCCCTCATTTCACTCTCTGTTTACCAAGGGCATTCTAGAGAAGAGCTTTGACAAAGTATAGAGTGATTGGGTTCACTGGCTATGCCAGCTTCTAATTTATTCTTTCACCAGAAAATTTCCAATCTTTCTGGTGACGTAATCTGTTTCAGCAAAGACTTCAGACTGTTAAGGCAGTCAAGCTTGCCATTCCGATGTAAAGGTAAGATAAGTGTGGTGGTGGTATTTTCAAAGGCTTTTGTTCTACTCTAGAAAAACAAGAACATTACAACTAGGAATGTTCTTTATGTTGCTAAACTCTCTATCCGTGCTTTTAAAAAGTAAGTGGGTGCTTCTTGTCCTCTTCCTTCTCCTGGTGGGCTGGCTCCTGACGGTCCACACCACAGACATAGGACGGTCACATGCCCACTGTCTGGGTGCCAGCAACTATCCCTGAATTCTCCAAGAGTTTCAGTTCGGCCCCTTAGAAGACGAGGAGCCAGGTGGGATCTAAGAACATGTGAATTCATACTTTCTAAATTGGTGTAATAGGGTTTTCAGATAGAAGCGCTAAAAAAAATTTTAAATTATAATGAATTAGTATTAATGAGGGCTTCAGCTATATCCAAACTGAAGGATTTACCAGTTTTCATATTAAATTTTTTTTAAAAAAAACACCTTTCTCTTTGTACTCCAAAACAAATGCACCGAGGTTGTCAACCCCGATTAGGATTTACTTTTCTCCCCCGTCTTTGAAAAATTCCTTTCTGAGAAATCCCAAGGGTGGCAGGCTTTTATTTACTCATTTGCCTATGGTAGAGTTCCTGAACATTGTGGGCTTTAATAAGTTCCCAGGGTAAGACGTCTTCCCGGAGGTGTATAGCCAAGAAGGCTGAACTGCATATTTACAAATGTAACTGGAAGTTCAGTCTTTTCTAGCCTAAGGCTGTGGGGAGAGGGGTGGGAAGGAGACCCTCATTAATTACAACTTTCTTTGACCGGTTTTTCCCTAATGACCTACCTTTTCTTCTAATTATCTCCATTTCTTTCTCTGTCTTTTCATGGCAGAAAACTAAGAGCTTTTGGCTTATTAATCAGCTCAGGCTGCCATAACAAAATATCATAGACTTGGTGGCTTAAACAACAGAAATTTATCTTCTCACAGTTCTGGATGCTACAAGTCCAAGATCAAGGTGTCATCCAATTCAGTTCCTGGTGAAGGCTGTCTTCCTAGCTTGGAGATGGCCTAACCTCTGGGTATGCACAGTTGAGAGCGAGCAAGGGAGCAAGCATGCACGTATGGGTGGGTGTACCAGCACCGTGGTGTTTCTTCTTATAAGAACACTAATCCTATTGGCTTGGAGCCCCACCATTATGACCACATTTAATCTTAATTACTTCCTTAAGTCTCCAAATACAGCCACACTGGGGGGTTAGAACTTCAACATATGAATTTTGGGAGGATGCAAACATTCATTCCCTAACGGCCCCCAACAAGCAAGTAGCAGCTAGTCAGCCTGCTGCCCAAGGGCAGTTCCAGGCTTCAGGCTGTTGGGAAGGGTCTCCAAACTTGAAAGAGCAGTGCTTAATTGTTAGAGGCTTAGCTGGTGGGGGTTTTTTTTTGTTTGTTTTTGTTTTTTCCTCTTTTTTTTTTTAATGCTTTGTGGGAGGATTCAGAATAGTATAAGAGGTTAAAACCAAACCAAAGGTCTTTTTTTTTCCCTCTTGAGAGAAGGAAAATCACAAAGAAGATATTTCTGCAGCATATTTGCAGAAGGGCACAACACCTGTATTACTCCCCTGATGTGAGACTTAGTTAAAAATCCTGGCTCTGGCATTTAGGAACTGTGACCTCTAGCCAATCATGTGGCCTTTCTAAAGTAATGTCCTCTACTCTAATACTACCTTGTAGAGTTGTGTTATTCAGACAGTGCCTGATACAGGCTAATATTATGCGGCACTTACTGTGATTGCTACCTTTGACATGTCCCATTCCTGTAAAACAGCAGTTAGAGAAAGGGGAGTCTCCCTATTTGATTAATTCATAACACCAATATTCTCAACACATGGGAGAGATTAGCCACAATTTTTGCAGACTGTAATAGTTCAGAGTTCTTCTGAGGTCACACCTAATAGGTAGACAAATTATGAAAACATAACCCAATAATTTTATTTATTTAGAGGTCATATCATATAATACTTTCCAAGTATATTCTATACTTTATAAAACATGCTGCAAAATAGAACTTAGAAATGGTTAGAGAAATAAAACAAAGATTGAAATCCAAAGACCACTAGGAGAAAGCGCCAAAATAATGCTTTATAGAGCTTTATTTTAGACCACACATTATTTCCCTTAATTATGAGGCAGGATGGAAGAGTGGAAAGGATAGGGCTTCGACATCATTCAGAAGTAAGTTCCAAGGCCAGCTGATATCGGACACCATGTTCAAATCCTGGGTCTGCCATTTACTAACTGTGTGGTCTGGACAATGCACTTACCTTCTCCATTTCCTCATCTATAGAATGGAAACAATATATATGATAGGGCCATTGCAAAGATTAAATTAGATAATGTACAGAAGGTACTCAGCTCACATAGCAAGATCACAGTAAACTGCTGCTAGAGCTTCTTTTACCTCTGGGATCTGTGCAGGCCACTTCCCTGCTCAAAGCCTAAGGTTCTTTATCTACAAGATGCACCTATAGATCACTTATTTTGCAGGCTTGCTGTGAGGATTAAAAGAGGTAGTAAGTAACCTAGGTGCCCATCGTTCACATTTGCAAGCACTGAATAAATAGTAGTTCCCCATGCTAATTTCTCCACCCTCGTCCCCAACTAAAATAAGAAGCTAAGACATGATTGTCTTGCTATTTTAAAGTCTCAAGGAAAACTCACAAGTCATATTGAGCCTCCCACAGAGCAAAGCCACACACCAAAGTATGAAATGCATCCTCTCTGTCTCTTGTTATGTTGTACCCTGTGGAAACCCACGTCTGTTGTGGAATGAGGAGAGGCTACACACGTAAGTACATTCCCAGAACTCCAGCGTTAAGAGAGCCATTAGCAGGAATAACAGCTGTGGAGGGGGTCACTCCTGCCATAGGACTATGCTGTGGTTTGAATGTGTCCCCCAAAGTTGATGTGTTGGAAACTTAATCCCCAATGCAACAATATTGAAAGGTGGGACCTTTAAGAAATGATCAGGTCATGAGGACAGAGCCCTCATGGAATGATGTCATTACTGCAAAAGTGTATTTGTTAAAAAAAAAAGTTTGGCCCGCTCTCAAGTGCGATGGGATGATGCAGCAAGAAGGCCCTTGCCAGAAGCAGCCCCCTGACCTTGGACTTCCCAGCCTCCAGAACGGTAAGAAATGAATTTCTGTTTATTATAAATTACCAGTCTCAGGTATTCTTTTATATCAGGACAAAATGGACCAGGACAGTCCATATTCCTCAAACCAATCCACATTCCTCAAACTCTGCTCATGGAATTTTCAAAAACCTGTTCCTCACGCCCCCACCCGCCAAACCCAGCACTTCTCCAATTTTCCCATCTCAGTACGTGGCACCACCACCCCCCCAGCCGCTCGGCCAGAACCTAGGATTTCTCTTTGCATCCTCTTGACTCATCTTTCATTCATCTAAAGATCCGTCTGCATTTTCTTCATCCCACATCCCATCCATCCACAAGTCCTCAGCTGTGCCTCTAAAGGACAGGAATCCAGCCCCTTCCCACAACTACCGCCACACCTGGTCTAAACCACTGGTATGTTTTTTGCCTGGAATCCTGCAAAAGCCTCTTAACTAGTCTGCAGGGCTTCTTTCCAGGCTGTCTCCTGTCCATTCCCCAAGGAGCCAAAGAGATCTTTTTAAAGCATGAATCAGATGTCTCATTTTTTTAAACTCTCCAGTGGCTGCCATTGCACTTGGAATAACATTCAGATCCCTTTTCGCAGCTCAGAGGCATAAGCTGAGGCTACCATCTCCTCTCCTCCCAGACCACCCTCTGGCCCATGGGGAGGCTGTGTGTGCTTGGAGGCCTTGGTCCTTGCTCTCCCCTTTTCTGGAATGCCCTGTAGATAAATGTCCTCTCCTTTGATTACACTTTAGCTTATTGCCCTATTTTATTCCTTTCAGGTACTTATCACTAAAATGATCTTGTCTGTGTTTGTGTTTACTGTCTGTCTCCCCACTAGAATGTAAGCTCTTTGAGGGCAGAGACTTTATTTTGTTCATGGCTGTATCCTCAGAATCTAGAACAATGCCTGGAGCATAGTAAGTACTTAAAAATATTTATTGAATGAAGAACATCCAGTAAGCTCATATCACCTCATGTACAAGGACTATTGCAACTTTGTACAATCTAGAACCTTCCACATTATCCTCAGCTGATAGAAATAGTGTCACTGTCCTGTCAACTGAACTCCAGTTCTCTGACTAAATGAGGCTGTATTCTTGGGATTCTATAAGGTCTACAGTAATTTTTAAACTTTTAAATTTTTATTTTTATTGCTCTGATAATTTAAAACAGCTCATAGGCACATAGTCTAGATCATCTACAGTGGCCATGGGCATCTGAGGTATTCACCCCCTCTACTATGCATCCTGTACAAAACCAAGTCCATATAGGATCGGGGTGAGGAGCCTTCTGCTCCTGGAAGGACCTACATATCTATATACATAAAATGAATGCACTGAAACTCTAAAGATTTTTTTGTTTTGTTTTTGTTTTTGAGACAGAGTCTCACTCTGTTGCCCTGGCTAGAGTGCCATGGTGTCAGCCTAGCTCACGGCAACCTCAAACACCTGGGCTCAAGCGATCCTCCTGCCTCAGCCTCCCAAAAGCTTTCATTTTTTTTAAATTCTGTATATTAATCACATCTGCTGGTCCTTGTTCCACTCAACTTTAGCAGAAAGACCAGTGGTACAGAATAATTCAGACTCAAAGCAACAAAAGTTTAAAATGTTAGATTTTTACCTACCTGTATAATTTTTTAAGTGTCTTAGTTCTTTCTGTGCTATGACAGAATACTTTAGGCTAGATAATTTATAATGAACTGAAATGTATTGGCTAACAGTCTGGAGGCTGGGAAGTCCAACATCAAAATGCCGGCGTCTGGCGAGGGCCTTCTTGCTGTGTCATCACATGGCGGAAGGTGAGAGGGTGAGAGAGGGCTGAGGGGGCCAGACTCACCCTTTTACAATGACACCAATCCCACCCATGAGAATGGAGCCCTCATGGTCTCATCACCCCATAAGGGTCCCACCTGTTAATACTGTTGCAATGGCAATTAAATTTCAACATGAGTTTTAGACGGGACATTCAAACCACAGCATTAAAATTAATGTCTGGGAAAATAACACTAATGTACATTACTTTACATTGAAAGAAGAGAGATAGTATTAGTTCCCATACTGGAGAAAATCAGTGCTATATGTATGCCTCGGGAATGCTCCATGACTATTAATTAGCATTAATGGTATTTCTGTGACCACAGCGGCTTCTAGGTGACTGGTTTTGTTTTTTTTTTTTTTTTTTTTTGAGACAGAGTCTCACTCTGTTGCCCAGGCTAGAGTGAGTGCCGTGGCGTCAGCCTAGCTCACAGCAACCTCAAACTCCTGAGCTCAAGGGATCCTCCTGTCTCAGCCTCCCGAGTAGCTGGGACTACAGGCATGCACCACCATGCCCGGCTAATTTTTTCTATATATATTTTTAGCTGTCCATATAATTTCTTTCTATTTTTAGTAGAGATGGGGTCTCGCTCTTGCTCAGGCTGGTCTCGAACTCCTGAGCTCAAATGATCTGCCCACCTCGGCCTCCCAAAGTGCTAGGATTACAGGCGTGAGCCACCGCGCCTGGCCTAGGTGACTGAGTTTTTAAATTTATTAAATGTCTGCTTTCCCACATATGGCAATACTTTTTAATTACTTGAAACATCATTTTTCTCCTGTTATGAAAATTTTTTTGCAGCTTTTAAGAATTCCGGGAGCTGGGAAGATATTAAGTTTTATGGGAGCAGGTGATGCAAAGGGGCAGAGTACTCCAGGAGGGATCCGGGACAACAGAGGCCCTCCTATTCTTACTCCTGAGAGGCAGAGTGAGACAGGTCAAACACATGCTCTGCATCAGGAGAGCTGCAGCACAGCCTTGGCTCTGCCACTGCATGCACCGTGACCTTGGGCAAGTTACTTAACCTTCCTCTGCCTTGGTTAATCTATACAATGGGGAACAATAACAGTACTTACTGTATAGGGCCGCTGTGAAAATCAAAGCTGTTGTCAGCATACCTGGTACATAGTGAGTGCCCAGTCAGTGTTCCACGCATGGCAGACATTCTTGATTGGCTCAGGCGCTTTGCTTCTTGCATTTGTTCCTGTTTGGACCCCAGAGTCTGCTGTGGGGATGACTTATGCACAAATATGTTTATTTAGTGGTTGTGATTGATCTAATAGAGCAAACAGAAGGCCTAGGCCCACGTTGTGTCACTGGCACTGATCAGCTCTGTAATCTTAGATAAATCTCTTCACCTCTCTAGGTAGTTTACATCTTCTGAAAAGGGAATCATGAGACTTGCCCTATTTGACAGAGTTTATGAGGATTAAATGAAATTTAAAAATGCTTTAAGGTTTAAAATATTATTCAAGTGAAAATAATGGTATTATGGGCAACTTGGAATGCATAGATATGAAGTAACAAAGATTTTTAAAATATTGGTTGGTGATGGATCTGTTCTGTTTGCGAATGCATTCAAATTCTGCCGTGAGCATCCCTCCTCATTCTACATGTGATCTCTGTGAAGAAAGCATTTCATCTCCACTTACAATGGCCAAGGACCACTGCCCACAGGGCAAAGGCTAAACAAATGCAAGGGTGGAGAATCCACCCCATCAACTTTGTTTTCCATCTATTATTTACCAGGTGTCACCAACACATCATCATCCAGTGGGCACAGGAGAGCAGAGACAGCATGGCCACACGATCCTGTCCTCCCCACCCAGGGGCACCGTCAGCCTAAGGTACAACTGCTCAGAACTCCACACACCTCATCTCAAGGGAATTGACTGTAAAAATAGGACAACAACAAAGAGAAACCAAAGAGATGATTGTCCATAAAATGTATCCACAATCGAGGAATCACCCTTTCTTTTTTCCCCATGGTTTTTCCATTCATTAACTATTAATGAAGATGGGGGGGGGTGGTAATGGTTTACAGTAAGTTTTCTTGCAGAATAGGTAATACTGATTATTGGGGTTAGAGTCACGTTGTATTAGCCTCTGTATTAAAGGAGCTCCAAGATATAGTTTTTAATACAGACCAAGCAGGGTCTCCCTGGGAGAACACAGTAGTCCCCTTTTATCTGTGGTTTCTCTTTCTGCAGTTTCAGTTACCCACAGTCAACCACAGCTCAAAAATATTAAAGGAAAACTCCAGAAATAAACAATGCATAGTTTTGAATTGCATGCCATTCTGAGTAGCATGACGAGATCTCAGGCACCGTCCTGCCCAGGGCATGAACCCTCCCTTTGTCCAGCCTGTCCCCACTGTCTATGCATCCCATCGTTAGTCACTTACTAAGTAGCCATCTTGGTTATCAGATCAACTGCTGCAGTGTCGCAGTGCTTGTGTTTAAGTCATTTTACTTAATAATGGCCCCAAAGAGCAAGAGTGGTGATGTTGGCAATGTAGACATGCCAAAGAGGAGTTATTACAGTGCTTCCTTTAGATGAAAAGGGGAAAGTTTTCGACTGAATACATTAGGAAAGAAAAAAAAAATAATATGCTGAAGTTGCTAAGATCTACAGTGGGAATGAATCTTCTCCCCATGAAATTATGAAGAAGGAAAAAGAAATTTGTGTGTGTGTGTGTATACATATAGGGTTCAGGACTATCCAAGGTTTCAAGCATCCACTGGAGGTCTTGGAACGTGTCCCTTGTGGGTAGGTGGGGACTACTGTACTAGAAATTGGAGAAGGGAGCACTTGGAAGTACATATTTAAAAACTTGAGGCCGGGCGCAGTGGCTCACGCCTATAATCCTAGCACTCTGGGAGGCCGAGGTGGGCGGATCGTTTGAGCTCAGGAGTTCGAGACCAGCCTGAGCAAGAGCGAGACCCTGTCTCTACTAAAAATAGAAAGAAATTATATGGACAGCTAAAAATATATATAGAAAAAATTAGCCAGGCATGGTGGTACATGCCTGTAGTCCCAGCTACTCGGGAGGCTGAGACAGGAGGATCGCTTGAGCTCAGGAGTTTGAGGTTGCTGTGAGCTAGGCTGACGCCACGGCACTCACTCTAGCCTGGGCAACAGAGTGAGACTCTGTCTCAAAAAAATAAAATAAAATAAATAAAAAAATAAAAATAAAAACTTGAAAGAGCAATGGTGTTCTCCATTGGCATTTCTTATGTTTACTTATTTCATTCACTTTTATGAAGATGGCCAGATGGACATGTCCCCAAACAGACAAATAAAAGCTTAGTCGTAGCAAGCTTGCAGTAGCAAAATTGTAACAGCTAAGCATAGTGGCCATGAAAACATCCAGCATATATTAAAGTCTGAACCTAGAGAGAACCTCTACTATATTTCCCTTTCTCTCTCACTCAAGATTTTGAGCTCTCCATAGAATGCCTTTCGAATTCTTCCCACTGAACTAATCTTCCTTGTTTGTCTTACAGGAAGCCCAGGGGAGAGGGCAAAAAATGCCGGAAGGTGTATGGGATGGAGAATCGAGACATGTGGTGCACCTCCTGCCGCTGGAAGAAGGCCTGCCAGAGGTTCATCGACTGAGAGATGCCCAGGCAGAGGGGCCCAGGCCTGAGCCACGCCTGCCCTGGCCTTCCGGTGTAGGTGTTGGAAAGAGCTTTTCCTTCCGAATAAAACACACTTGAAGCCCAGGAAAAGCACTTCCAGAAACCTTGGTGGAGTAACAGCAACAACAACAGTCACCACCCTTACTGCTCTTCCTGAGAACCCAGCCTGGAGCAGCTATAACTATTTTTTTTTTTCCTTCAAAAGAAAAGTCAACTTTTTTGCTGTATGTCTAGGTCTTAAAACCGTGGACTTCTGAAACAATTGAACCAACAAAGCCCGTTTTACCTAGAAAGGCATATTTTGATAAGCTTTCTGAATTATGCCGTTTCTGAGATTTTTTTGACAAACACACAAAAAAATAAGCTACACATTATTCAGTAGCAATTGTACAAAGAACAATACCTGCTTTTGTTGTGAATAATCTTTTCCCTGTTTTCCATTTGACTTCTTGGAGCAGTACACATCATGATGTGTTGCAAGAAAGTGCAGCACGCTGGGTATCTTTTCTATGTCTTTTTGTTTGTTTGTTTGTTTTGTTTTTAAGAATGGCTCCAAACTGAACCATGGTAGAGCTGTTAGCTTGGTGGGCCCCCGATGGCACAAACTTGAAAAGCAATTGGCCGTGGAAATCACCAGCAGACATCAGCCCCAAGCTAAGTTCAGGAAATCCAGCTGTCACCGTTGGGAACCATCTAGGAGTCTTCCTTGGATTTATAAGAAGCTCTTCCCCAAGAGGCAGCACAGCTAATTCTCTACCTGCCACGACTCAGTCAAGAACTGGCCCCGTAGCCATCTGGGTAAGCCTTGATGCTTCTTTCAGGGATGTGATACAAACGGCAGCTCGGATCTGTGTGTTACCACGTGTCTGTCAAGACTGTAGCCAGGTTAATGGGTCCTTCCCTCCAGACTCCACCACTGACTGATTGCAGAAAAGGTAGAGAACTCCAAACTCTCCCAGCAGGTCTGCTTTAGATAAAGGACACAGCCGACATGTCCCATCTGTTCAGAAAGTCACGTTAGGTCCATAAACCACTTCCATTCTGAGTGCACTTTTATGGGTTTTATGCTTTAGCATGTCTGGGAGGTGGGTTAACGAACAATATAAATGTTATATGGGTAAATGGGAGGTCCAAACCTTTATTTTTCTTATGAAAATATTGGAGCTATTCAGTAAGAATTTACTCAAAAGGGAACATACAGAACACCAAAAGGAAAATGCATATCGGTATAGGAATCTCTCGGTTTAGCAGGGTCGGAGCTTGCACTGTGTCCCACGGATGGGGCTTTCTGATTTGGTGTATTTGCTTGCTGTCGTTGGTTCTGGTGTTCATGATGTAGGGAGAGGGGAGTAGTTGTCAAACCCTATAAATAAGCTCATTTTCTATCTCCCCTACTCTCGATTGCCCTGCTAAAGAGTCCTTTCTCCTATACCTATGCAAAGAAGCAAGAGCACCTTAGAGGAGGTACTGTGAGGGACAAGGAACGAGGGATCAGCCATAGAAATGTTCAATGAAATTGCACAGAGGGAAGTCTAATATATGTTTTGAGCTTGTACATATACTTTTTAAAAAAAGAGTAGAAAGAAGTCATCTAGTAATAACAGATATCCTTTTTTTATATGTAAGCAAGGGAAAATATCAGGAGGTTCTACAGCGCAACATCTGCAATCTGTGCATTCATATATTTTGGCAATTTATTTTTTAAACTGTCATGTAACTTTTTTAAAAATTATTCCTTGGAAGAGATTCTGGCTTTTTTCCTTTTTTCTTTAAAAACATTTATTTCTATTTCGAAAGAGCAGATCTAATTTCACATCTTGATTACCAATCAATACTAGGCACAGCACCAGCTATATCATATCTTTAGTACTTTTACAAGGTCAGCCAGGATAGGGCATGTTTTTAAATGCGGAACTATGTTTGCTTCCTCTACCCTAGCATGTCCTTTCTCCTCCTGGTGTCCTGTCACTTCACCTGCAGCACCACTGCAGATGAGATGATGCTCTGGCCTGGTCCAGGAGGCCCTGAACGACGGGCAGATTGCCCGGTGGGCATGGGGAGGCCAAGGCTGGTCAACTGAGCAAGTTCACTGTGTAAGTGAGAGTCAGGGGACAACCCTGGACCAGAGGTTTTTCTCTTTGGCAAAATCCAGACTGAGCAAGGCTCTGGCCCTTGATCCTTGGATTAAGTCACTAATCAAAAAAGACTCAAGTGATGAGGAGTGAAATCCACCCCTCCCAGAACTTTGGGACACAAGAAGGGAAAGATTTTACTTTACTGTGGAGTAGTCCTGGAGCAAGGCCCTATGACTCTCAGCCCCAAAGACGCAGCCCATGAGTATTCTGAGCTGTGGCTTACCTGAGGCAAACTCGCTCCTTACCTGGTTTTTAGCCAGTGCACAGGTGTGAGCAGAACTGTAGAGGTGAATACAGCTTCCCTGGGATTTCTTCTCCTCTCTAAAGCCTTCTTCACACAACCTTTTCTGAATCTCCTGCCCGAGCGGGGGCTCCTTTCTGCTGGCTAGCCCAGGGCTCTGTGTACTTTCTTCTCTGCCTTCGGGTACGGACAGACCCTCTCCTGGACACACAGACATACATTTCTTACACCAAGGCATGTAATAAATAGGAGTCCACCAAGCTACACCTGGTTGGCGTTGAAGAAAAGGGATTATACTTCGTACAAGCCACCCAGAAAGCTATGAATTTCAATCTACAGCTGCTGTTAAATTTTTTGTTGATGTAGAGTTATTTTGTTATATCTTGGAACTAAATGAAGTGCCAAATTAACCCAGACTTTCATTTGATGCCATCCCTGTGGAACCAAGTTGTTTTGTGTGTGTGTTCACTGGGCAGGGGGAGGGGGAAGGGTGGGAAGACGGCAAGCTGGCCGGGGCCCTGTCCATCCCAGGGAGCCCCGAGGCCTGTCTGTGCCAAGGGAGT